>NC_080095.1:21512177-21818740 GCF_950005125.1 Chionomys nivalis | reverse complement strand
TGGTGTTAAAATCATTTCTCCTCCCTCCCTCCCTCCCTCCCTTTCTTTCTTCCTTCCTTCCTTCCTTCCTTCCTTCCTTCCTTCCCTTTTTCTCCTCTTTTATTGTTCTGCAGATATGATACCTAAGGAAAAGCCTCAACCTAAGGATAAAATGTAGCTCTTTGGATTATATGCCAGTCAAATATGTGTTCTTGTGGTCTAGCCTCAGCTATGGCCAGAACCTTTCAGTGGAGTTCAGAGTCCTCTCAAGTCCCCAGTGTCTCAGGGCAGCTACTGGTCAAGCATCTCCATCATGACTGTAATGATAAGAACATGGTCTGTGGCTGGTGATTCTGTGTTAGGGGTCACCTCATGTGTGAACCTAGTGCCCGACGACTGGGACACTCAGGCAGGGTCTGCAGACATTGTGGTTGTGGTATTGGGGATGTTCCCGCCACAGAATGGGGACAGCCAAGAGACTTGCTGCCTACCCTGAGGTCACAGACTAGCCCCTCCCCTGTTCTTTAGCCCTAAAGACTTATCTGGTCTCAGACGTCAAGAGTGCATAGTTGAGACTCTCAGTGCAGGGCCGTGGGCTATAGTTCAGTTGGCAGACTGCTCGCCTAGCATGCAGGAGTCCCTGGATTTGGTCCATAGCACTGCATAGTGGCACCCACCTGTGATCTCAACTCAAGAGGCAGAAGCAGGGGCATCAGAGGTTCTAGGTCAGCCTGGGTTATGTGAGACCCTGTTTCAAAAAGGAAAAAGAAAAAGAAAGGAAAAGGAAAGAAAGGAAGACAAAAAGGAAAAGAACCCAAAAGTTGCACAGATGGCTCAGTGATTGAAAGCACTGGTTGCTCTTCCACAGGACCAGGTTCAGTTCACATGTCAGCTCACAGGGGATTCGACAGCCTCACACAGACATACGTGCAGACAAACACCAAAGCAAATGAAATAAAAATAACTATTAAGAAAAAGAGACAAGAGAACCCCTGTCTAGAGTGTCCAATTTCCGCTTGGGCCTCAGTGATATAGATGGCAGGTGGGGAGAGCCACACAGAAGGAGTGCCACGCAGAAGGAGCGCCACGCAGAAGGAGCGCCACGCAGAAGAGGGCCCCAAAGATCCCGAGCAGCACCCGCTGTTTAATTGCATCTGGCTCCACAGTGACTCAGGCCCTGCGACACTGGCTTCCTGTCCCTGAGACACCAAGACCTGTTAATAGCATCTCTAACACCAGGGCACCACAGGAGAGGCACGATGGGAGACGCCAGTGGGAGGCTCTTTGCAGCTACCAGGAAATGTCACCCTGTGAGGCACACACACCTGGGCCCCTGCAGCCTTCTCTGGTTTGTCTCCTGACTTCTAATCTAGGAGGCACTGGGCCCAGAATTTCCAAACGCTTGTGAGACTGGCCTCCTTCTACCTGTTGCGAGTGCATACCCAGGCAGGTACACACAGTAGGCCTTACATATAGTAGATCCTAGTGATGTCACTGAAGGTCAGACTCTCCTCCTTTCCGTCCTTCATTCTGTCAGTTTGGGGACTTGCTCAACCCCTCTGGACTGTCCTGTCCTGTCCTGTCCACTTCCTTCTTCTCCACAGGCCCCTGTGTTCTTCATTTTCCGGGAGCTGTATGCCCTGCAGGATCTGAGTCCTCAGCCAACCCCCCTTCTAATTTCATGATGTGGCACATGCCAGTTGGCCACTCAGGTGCATCCCTTAGCCTTAGAGTTCTCTATCTGTCACCTGTGTCGATAGAGGGGCTGCCCTTCCATCCCTGAGCCCACTTTCAAGCTGTGGGCTGCCCAGAAGGCTGCCGACTGCTCATTCAGAGTAGCCCTGTGGTCCGAGGCTCATCCTGCTTGTTTCCTGTCCTCTCTCCACGCCCAGATGTGGGTTCAGCACCACGTCGGGAAGCTTGTACTTCCCACTCTCCTCCCTGGCCTGTCATCCTCCCTGGCACCTGTCCTTATAGCATTTGCACCAGCAGACCTGAGCCAATCAGCAGACATCCCTTCGCCTCAGTTTCCCTGTCTGTAAAATGACAAGAATCAGGTATGCTGCATTTGTGCGTATCAAATCACAAACACATAGGCAGGGCCGGGGAAGAAGACGAGTCTGCAAAATGCTTGCCAGTCACCCTAAAGTCCTGGGCCCAGTCTCCATCGCCTTATAAACTGGTGTGATAGCAGATGCACTTGGGAGGTGTGAGCAGGGTAACCAGAAGTTCAAGGCTGTCTGTCCTCAGCTACATAGTGAGTTTGCGGTCAACTTGGGTGACAGGATACCCTGCCTCAAAAAGCTAACTGGTAGGACAGCTAGAGAGATGGCTCAGCAGTTAGGAGTTCTCCCTTCTCTTCCAGAGGACCCAAGTTCAGGTCCCTGAACTCAGCTGGGTGGCTGATAATCACCTGTGAGTCCAGTCCAGGTGATCTGTAGTGACTAAGTGAAAATGGCCACCAAAGGCCTGAAGGGGATGGCAGCATTAGGAGGTGTGGCCTTGTTGGAGGAGGTGTGTCACTGGGGGTGGGCTTTGAGGTCTAAGGTACTCAAGCCAAGCCCAGTGTCTCACTTCCTCTTCATGATGTCTTCAGATTTGGATGTAGAACTCTCAGTTCCCTCTCCAGCACCATTTCTGCCTGCATGCTGCCTTGCTTCCCACCATGATGACAATGGACTAAAGCTCTGAACTGTAAGCCAGCCCCCAATTAAATGTTTTCCTTTATAAGAGTTGCTGTGGTCATGGTGTCTCTTCACAGCAACAGAAACACTAAGGCATGATCCAACACCATTTCCTGGACTCTGTGGGCATTACACTCCTATGTGCACAGTAACACACACACACACACACATGTGCGCACGCGGCTCTGATGGTTCCTCTACAGCTGTGATGACGACATTTCCCTGATGGGTGCCCTGGGATGAGATCTTGCTTGTGAAAATGGTCACAACTCTCCTCTAGTTTCTACCCTCGTGATCTGACTTTGCGGTTTGTTTCAAGGGATTTGATCCATTTCTCACTCCTATGAATCCGTGGAAGTGATTGTGCACTAGTTCTCAACCTTGGCCCAGCATACAGGGCTTTCCTCTGTTTCAGTGGTTCTCAACCTGTGGGGCTTGGTCGGTATCAGATATTCCTGCATAGCAGATATCAACATTACGGTTATGAAGTAGCAACAAATATGATTTTATGGTTGGGGATCACCATGACATGAGGAACTGTATTAAAGGGTCTCAGCATCAGGAAGGTTGAGAACCACTGCTCTGTTTGAACCCTAGGTTGTCCACGAGGATATAAAGAGAACCTGAAACAAAGAGGAGCCATCCTGGGAGATCTTTCTAGACCAGCCGAGTTCCAGCCAACCATGCTGACCCAGGCCAGAGTGAAAGATGCAGGCAGTGGAGCCCACTCCAGACCACTCCCATGGAATCATAGGTAAACAGTTGTTCTGCAAAGCTACTGTGTCTGGGGGTGTTTTGTTATGCAGCAGAGGCTGACTGATGTATTTGGCAAACAGTGGAAGAATTTGAACGTTCTTGAAGCCAGTCCTATCAGGGAGACGGCAGGGAGGTAAGAATCCAGAGTGGCAACAACCTTGGGCACTGTCAGGCAAGTCTGGAAGTGCTGAGCAATTAGGTATCAGATATCAGGGACCAAAAAAATCTCAAGCAGTCAGGAAGGGAGGGGGGAGCTGGGTCTAAGGTTGTTATTTATAGCAAAAATTTAAACAAGGAAGTTCTGTCAGTTTCCCGAGTTACTGACAGTTGCGGAAATGTTAATAGAAATCTTTATATGACTGGCCAGATGTTCCATATTAAGCATGCATCTGTTTTATATAAAAGACTTTCTGTCCCCACCACCCTCTGTCTCTCTTTCTCTCTCTTTCCCCTCCTCACCCCCTGTCTTGATCCCGGGCACAATCAGGGCACTCTCTGAGGGTAATTGCTTCGGTTCTGGTTTTATTTAGTTTCTGAATACCCATGTCCATGGTGTCAAAAATACACCCCAAAAAATAACCCTGGGAAAGGTTAATGATGGCCTTTCTGGTGTCATATTCTGCACTTGATGCGTGGCGGTAATTATTATCATTAGGCCTGCAGGAATGTCTACTTATCTTTCTTAATCACAGACTATACAGAAGTGCTTCTGAACACATATCTATTATTTAATCAAAATCTCACAGTTATTGGCGTTTGTGCTCTACCAGGGCTGTGTTTATTTTCTCTTTGCATGGGGGAGCGTTGCCTCCCAGAAAAGAGGGGGCCCCGAGTCCATGCTCGCTTTTACCACTGTCATAGCTTCTGACACTTGGTGCTATTAATACCGGAGACGCCACACACAGGCTCACAGAGCATTGTGGGAAGAACGCCCCGAGGAACAAATAGAGGGGAGATGCACGCCTGCCTGGAGGAGGAGGTCTGGTAGGGTGAGCCCTTGGAGGGGTGCATCCCCACAGACAGAGAGCAGACGTGGTCAGCAAGGTCACCATGGAGTTCTTGCTTTGAACCCCTAAAGTTGGCTTTTGTTCTTCAGATAGGATTTGCCCCCTGGGTTTGCCCCTGGGTGTGGGCAGCTTGGTCCCTACCATGGTGATGCATCAGCTGCTGTACCATTAAAAAGTACAATATAGGGGTCAGGAGATGGTTCTGTTGGTAAAATGCCAACCGTGCAAGCATAAAGACCCGAGTTCAATCCCCAGCGCCAATATGAATGAGCTGGAGGTGGTGGTGTGCTCTTGTAACCCTAGGTCTAGGAGGCAGGACAGGAGAAACCTGAGGCTTCCTCACTACCCAGTCTGGCTGACTTGGCAAACTCCAGGTTCAATGAGAGACCCTACCTCAAAAAATAAGGTGGGAAAGCAATAAAGTAAGATACCTGACATTCATATCTGGCATTCACATGTGCATGTATGTGCATGTGCATGCTCTAGCAATCACACACAACACAACACAACACACACACACACACGTAGGAAGTGACCGAGGGCTCATGGAGGAGATTAATTTCTATGAGACAGCCAGGTGGTGATGACACCCGTCTTTAATCCCAGCACACTAGGGAGGCAGAGGCAGAGGGAGGGAGATCTCTACGAGTTCAAGACCAGCCTAGTGTACAGAGTGAAGTTCAGGACAGCCAGGTTCAAGACCAGCCTGGTGTACAGAGTGAAGTTCAGGACAGCTAAGGTTATACAGAGAAACCCTGTCTTGAAAACAAAGAAAAAATGTCCCTTGAGACCCTAGCTAGTCCTTGAGAGAGGGTCACCATCAGAGCAGGGACATCCCCTGCCAGGCCCCCTCGGGCACTGTACCTTGGCACAGGATCTCTTTCTCTGATGTGTTTCCTCATCATGGTGTCATTATTCTCCATGTGATGTGGTGTAGTCACAGGGCCCCTGTCAGAGGTGGGATTGATGGGGCTTCTCAGTGTTGGATTGATTATCTGTCTTAGAAGCTAATGGACGTGGAACCTTTTTCATGACCAAGTGTCCAGCCTCAGGCTCTTTGTTACAGCGAAAGAGAGAGGACTGATAGGAACCCACCCTGTTCTTTTTGCAGCAGGGATGCTTTAAGCCCCGCCTTCTTTGTTGCCCAGGTAGAAGGCATTATTGTTTCATTTTTACAGATTGAGAAACTGAGGCTCAGAAAGACCTCATTGCTCAGGGTCACCTAGGTGCTGAGCTAGAACTGCTGATCTAATAATATCTTAGTTTCCTCATAAACTTCCCATAGCCCAATCTGCATAAATCAAGACATTGTCCGTGTGCATGGCCTGGGTGTGACCCTCAGAGGCCCACCTCACCAGCCATGCCTCCCACCTTGATGGTCCCACAACCTCCCCATACAGTATCGTCTTCTGGGGAGCTTTGGGGGGATGTTGCACTGCCTGGCAGAGCTGTCATCTGGACTGAATTATATCGACCATACGGAAACAACATTGAATTTCAGGAGTTTCAGTCTTAACTTTTAAGACACGGTTTTGGTCCCATCTTTTTACAATTTATAAAGAGATGTTGGCTCCTGACCTCAGTGAATTCATCTCTAATGTCCCCTCGTCCCCTCCTCAGGTCCTATGACATCCTTAGCTTACCCTGATCAGTACCCTGACCGTACCGGCAGAACTGTGGGATGCCATGACTGGTCCCTTGTGGAGATGGCCGGTCCTTCTCTGGACTAAGGCTGTGTGAAGCGTGTCCTCTGGCTCCAGTGGCAGTAAGTGGAGTTCAGTCCTTTGTTGGGTGACATTACAAAGCCATGATGTTCTGTGTCACAGCGTGTTGACACCCCTAGAAGGGACAATGTGGCACATGAGTGCATAATCACTCCTGCCCGCGTGTGGACCGTGATTACAGCCCAGGGAAGTCAAAATACAGCCTGGGGAGGGGAGTGCCGCTAAAGCGACAGAAACATGGAGATGAATCTAAAGGAGAGGTCTAAATCTTACTTGGGTAGCATGATTGCCGTAATAAATAACCGTAATAATTCCATACATTTTATAGCTGATGGAATCTTTCTTACAGATGACTTCATTTGGCCGGGCTATGGAGGATAAATCTTCAAGTTTGAGTCTCTCAGGGAAGTATGAATCTCTAGGTTATGCTTACATACACCCCTGCTTTCTTAATAGCCCCTGTACATAGCGTCCCTGTTCAGTCCCCGGCCCCGGAACTTGTCAGAGTCTGGAAGACAAGCTCTCAGCTCCTTGTTTTGGCATTCAAGACCTTCAGGACCCCGTGGGAAGCTCTTCTCCCTCTCATCTGTGTCTCTGTCCTCGCTATCATAGGTTATCAATCATATGTCTCCTCTGTGTATCTGGCCAAAGGCTTCCTGCTGCAGGGTGCACAGCCCTTACCCAGTTCCTTCCCCTGATGACACGCCTCCCTCATTTCCTTACACGCCCAGAGCTTCTGACACCTCTCAGTTTTCTGTGACAGGGACAGCTATGTGTTAGCTCCCTTGGAATGTTCTCTGATTCCTTCACCAGGGACAGCCCGCCCCACGTGAGGATGTCAAGCATGAAGCGGAGAGACTCAGGTTTCTTGCTGCACCTGCTTGATTTGGTCCTCTTGGCAGCTTCCTGAGGACAGCAGCAGGTGGCAATCTCCCCACCTTCCTGAGAAGGGGTGACCTAGAGAACAGATTTACTCAGGGCCAACAATGGCACTGGCTTCTTGTTCCAGAGGAAGCAGGACAGGGAATGGGTCACGGCAGCCCATGTCCAGCCTGTGGCTCCTGGGACTCCAGGAATGCTGCCCACAGATGTAGCTACTGTGTATTTGGTTCCCACGCTCCTTCTCATGACATACGGATACAGTCACTGACTTTCCATGGGAAGAATGCAGTCTCTCACTCCTGGAAAAGCCCCATGTAGGGGGAGTCATCTTTCAGGTCAAGATCAGCAATGAGCGCAAGTGAGGGCTTGTGCAGGGACTCATATGGGAGAGCGGAACTGCTGCGGAGCACGGGTGAGCAGACTGGAATTGTTCACGCAGACAAGGGACCGTCAGCATGATTCACAGCTGAAAGGGGAGTTTTTCTAGGTCTTTCCTAGGTAAGCATGATGGCCTGGCTGGTTACCTGAGTTCCTTTCTCCTCCTGTATGAAGGCATGAACACACACACACACACATCTGCATAAACACAGGCACATATACATACACATAGGCACACATATACACACATACATACCTATGCACACACAGAAACATTATATACATATTCAGACACATGCACATATATACATAAATACATATTCACATCCATGCACACGCATACACATTTGCACATACATATAAACACACATGTACCCATACATATACACATGCACACACATATACATACGTGCATGTGTGTACACACATACACACATGCATTTGCACACAGGTGTGCATATATACACATTTACACACACCGTGCTGAAGTGAGAGCTAACTCCTTCATCACGGATCTTTGACTATGCTTTCTTGAGGTACACATGCCACCATCTCTAACAGCACCTCATTATTGTTCCTGCAAATGAAGACCCACAGGAGAAGTTTAAGAAGTTGAGTGCTGATGGCAGAATTTGATTTCCTGATTTCTTGTCTGATGGGTGAACTCAGGACCAAAGCACTTAAGATCTCTGTAAGCAGAACTTGAAATTGGAGGATCTGCTGAATACTAACAAAAAAATAAAATAAATGAAGTTTGTTCCTTGTAACCCTTTCCATCTTTCCAGGTTTTTGTTTTTATTTTTGTTTTTGATTTTTGGTAGAAAAAGAGGGGGAGGTGCTGAAACTGGAACATGAGGTTAGGAGGAGCCTAAGTTGGGGTGAGGAAAGAAGTCCCATCCCCTGAATTATTGCCTCTTCTCCATCCCCTTCAGGTATGTGGTATGTGGTATGTGCGGCACACATATGTGTGTGCATGTGGGTAACTGTAAGCTTCCACGTGGAGGTCAGCAGATGTTAGGAGTCTTCCTCTGTCATGGTTTATCTTCTGAGATCAGGTCTGTTGCTGAATCTGAAGCAGGCTGTCTGGCCAGCAAACACCAGGGACCCACACGTCTCTGTTCAACTCAGGGCATACATGGCTTTGACATGGAAGCTCAGAATTTGAATGCAGGGCCTCTTGCTTCCACCGCAAGCTCTCCTACCCATTGAACCATCTCCCCCAGGCCTCAATGCCTTCTTTCGTTACTTGTTGCTGGTTTATTTCTCTGCTCCTCACCTTCTTCCCCACCCAATTTCCCTTCTTCCTCTCCTCCTATTCCTTCAGTGTTTAAACCCTGCCTCCTGACTCTCAACACTTAAAAAATTCTTAATGATGCAACCTGAAGTTGCCATGGCAACCAATGTCCCTTGCCTCGTTGGTGGCACAGGCCTGTGCCAGAGCTACCATTGAAATCACAAATAATTTTCCTTTTCTTTCAAAATTAAGTAGGATGTCTAAAGTGTTCCTCTGTGGCTCTCCCTGCCCCCAAAGAACAGGCATCCCCTGTCCCAGGCACTCAGTTCACGTAGCTCTTGGCATCTCAATGACGCCTCCTCCACTGCCACGCACTGTCCCTCCAGAAACACAACGGGAGCACACTCCTTGTTATTTCTTTTGTCAGCAAGAGAAGCATTCCCTCTGAAGTCTGACGCCATTTAATGCCCCCCCCCATTTTTAATTACCTTTAGTTTCTCATTCTTAAATCATGCAAGCTTCTTTTTCCTTGAACTGTGAGGGCAGCTTCGCGACGTGCGTTCGCTCCAGGGCTCGAGAAGAGGTCACCTGAAGGGCGCCATTGTCATCAAGGTGAAGATTGGGTGCTCTTCCTGGGTGCTGCCTGTCTCCTAAGCACGTCAGTGAGTCCAGGCTTCCTGCCCTCTTCCTGACACCTCTGGAGTTGGGATCCCTTGCTTCTTTGCTAGTGTGACACAGGAGAACATGTCACTGGACCCCCACCCCTAGTTTCTATTGAGGGGACAGGAGAATATCTAGCCTTCGGTGAAGTAGGAGATCATGGAGTGCAGTGGCTCTCTAATTCCGGCTTTCTTGGTCAAAATGAGAATGTCAAGAGAAGGGTGGGAATGTGGAGTAGGGTGAGGATGCGTGCAGGGCTGTGTCTTCATCACGGTGTCCTTCCCTCCCCACGGAAGGTCCAAGATCCCCCACATGCCTTACCCGTCTTGTTTTGCTTCTTTGGTCTCTGGAGGGCTGTTACTATTCCCCACTGCTGTTGGCTATCAGACAGGGCACTCCACCACAAAGCGTGCCCAGCCTCTCTCCTGCCCGCCCCTTCCCTACTCTGGCAATGACAGCAGTCATCTCTATGTGATTCCTTCCTGCTTCTCACCTGTCCCTTCCCCAATCCTTGCCAATGCCCTCTGGAGTACCTCTCCCCAGGGCCTCTTCCCCGCTGTACCGGGGCCATCTCACCAAGCACCCTGTCAGTGATTTCCAAACGCGTCTCCCTGCTGGGGGTTAAACCTTTAAACACATGCTGCTCCTCGGCTGCTCTTGTCTAAGTCCCCATAGACTTCCTATCCAGTCCCCAGCAAGTTCCACACAGAATCCATCATTCATCTTTACCCCTGGCTGTTTACACAGCAAATCGTCTTGGGACCCATGTGAGCTGGATGCCTGGCACCAACGCTTCTCTTCCAGAGGCGCATGGTCACCATCTACAAAGGTTGATGAGTTTCGAACACCCATCCCATCCTCAGCCCCGCCCAGCAGGGCTCTCCCTCCCTTATAGACCCCAAGGCAGGCCAGTCCTGGGTGCTTCCCGCCATGCTTCCTGCCCTTCTTAGTCCCAGAGAGCTCTGCCTTCAATGTTGTTGCACCCATGACAGGCCTTCACTCAAAGCAAACCATCTAGCCAAGTCTTCAGGATTGTCCTTCTGAGTTCTTGGGGCCTTGATAAGGCAGTGATAGGTTATAGGCAGGCAGGGAAGCCTTCAACCCCGGGGGAAATAGAGTCAGGGTAGTGGCACTGTGGTGACTATGGTGTGTCCTTCCTCATCAGTGGAACCAGGCTGGAAACTGGGATGTCTTCAGGTCTTCATCCTGTAGCCCATGGGGCACATGTGACTGCATCTAACCAGGGATGGCTATGGGTGCGTTCAACCAAAATTATAAACTTATAAATTGCTTAAAGGCTGCAAAGTTATTTATTTATTTATTTATTTATTTATTTATTTATTTATTGCTGTTGTTGTTGTTTTGAGACAGGGTCTCCTGTGTAGGCCCTGCTATCCTGGAACTTACTCTGTAGACTAGGCTGGCCTTGAACCCAGGGGTCCACCCGCCTCTGCCTCCCAAGTGCTGGGATTAATGGTGTACACTACCCCTGCCAGGCTACTTCTGCCCACTTTTGATTTTTTTTTTCTGTAACATGATTTCATGGTTATCAGGCATGGATCATGTAGACGACAGTGTCACTTTGTGATATTAGTGGTTGGACATGCATGTTCTACATTTCTATTTTACCTGGGATTGAGGGACTGTGTCTGAGGCAATCTATCTCCCTTGCTTTGCCCTTCATACCCTAAGATGCATCCCTCATGACACACAACATGCAAGGGGACAGGTATGGTGTCTCCTGGGAAGCTACCTTCCAGCAACTCCAGCCCAGGAAGGAATGGGTGCAGGTGAGTCTCCTGGCTGTGGTCGATGGTTTCTATTTTAAGAACCTGCACTTCGGTAGCTCTTAGCCAGCGGCCGCCTCTTTGATGGGACAAATTGCATCTGCTGTGGCTGAGCCTGGGAGCTGCATAGGCCCTGGGACCAACTTCATGCCCCCACTTCTTTACTGTGTCTTTGGTCACATTGTCATACTGCACGGAGTCTATTTCCCTGTGCGTAAATGGGGACAGGCAGAATCCTCACTTCAGGGGCTACAGCAATGCTCAGATGAGCCCGTGTGTATAAAATGTCCAGTGCGGTGGTCTAACACTCTAAAGCTGTAGATGGGGACAGAGAAAGCAGGAACAGTGTACTGTGACGTCATGGGTGGAGGGAAAAGGTAGCAAAAACGTTCATGGTGGGGGAGCTACTGTGGCTGACCATGTGGAGGTTCCTCAGGAAATGATCTCAGGGCTCAGCCATCCTCAGTGAGAGTCTATCTGCCTCCTGCCTGCAGATCAAGATGTGAACTCTCAGTTCTTCCCGCCACCATGACTTTGTTTTGCCGTCATGGACTCGGACCCTCTGAACTCATGAGCTGAATTGAGTGTGTCTTCTCGAAGTTACTTCGGTCATGGTGTTTTTTTGCCACAGCAACAGAACAGGAACTAAAACAGAAGCTGGTACCAAGGGTGGCCTATTTCTAGACAGAGCTGGCGTGTGGTTCTTTAGACGACATGGGAGACTTTGGAACGTTGGGCTGGAAAAGTCATTCAATGCTGTAAGCAGAGCTTAGTGGACTGTTCAGGTAGGAGCTTGGAAGACTGTAGCACTGAGAGGCATGTGGATCATGGAGGCCCAGCTCAAAACGTTTTGAAAGGAAACAATATTAGCAATTGGGCTGGAGACCATTCCTATGATATTTTGGCAAAAATGTGGTTGAATGCTGTCCCCATCCTAAGAATTTGCATGAGGCTAAATTGAAGGGAATGGATTAGCTTCTTTGTCGGGGAGTTTTCAAGACAGCCTGATATCGACTGTGCCGTGTGGTTACCAGTAATCACTCACACGCAGTTCTACAATGAGAAAGGACAGATGTGGTGAAAGAAATAGAGAACATACAGCTTGAGGAGAAAAGAGCACCGGAAATTTAACGTTGGAGCAAAGGCTTGGGCTGGAGGAGACAAGGAGATTAAAGAGAGGCCTGTTCTGAAATGGAATGGAGGTAGAAGTGGCCTCAGGGCAAGACCCTGCCGAGCTAAGTTTCCAGCTTGTGAAAGAAAATGGCCATTCGAACTTCTGTTGAGAATTCTCTGTTCAGCTCAGTGCCCCATTTTATAATTGGGTTGATTAGTCTTTTACGGTCTAGTTTCTTGAGTTCTTTACATATTTTGGAGATCAGACCTTTGTCAGTTGCGGGGTTGGTGAAGATCTTCTCCCTGTCAGTGAGTTGCCTTTTTGTCTTAGTGACAGTGTCCTTTGCTTTACAGAAGCTTCTCAGTCTCAGGAGGTCACATTTATTCAACGTTGCCCTTAATGTCTGTGCTGCTGGGGTTATACGTAGGAAGTGGTCTCCTGTGCCCATGTGTTGTAGGGTACTTCCCACTTTCTCTTCTATCAGGTTCAGTGTGTTCTGATGGAGGTGGGTTTTGTATTAATCTGTTGTTTTTATTGGTTAATTAATAAAGAATCTGCCTAGGCCCATTTGATAGCCAACCCTTAGGTGGGTGGAGTAAACAGAAGAAAATGTTGGGAGAAAGAAGCTGAGTCAGAAGTCGCCATGATTTTCCCATTCTAGACAGACGTAGGTTAAGATCTTTTCTGGTAAGCCAGCTCATGGTATTACATAGAATATTAGAAATGGGTTAGATCAATATGTAAGAGCTAGCCAATAAGAGGCCGGAACTAATGGGCCAGACAGTGTTTAAAAGAATACAGTTTCCGTGTAATTATTTCGGGTAAAGCTAGCCGGGTGGTGGGACGCAGCCCTGCCACTCTTATTACAACAGAAGGAGTTTGATAGCCATTTGGGCAAGAAACTGCTCTTGCCTGGACTGTTGCATAAACTGGACACAGAGAACCTGCAGAAAGAGGACTGCTAAACTTGCCTAAAGGTGAGATGGTCTTTCGGGGTTCCTGACTCATGAAAGAGTCTATGAGACATTCTGCAGGACACAGCAGATAGTGACTAAACTGTCTTTGGAATTTCCTGCTTCCTGAAAATGTCTCTGGATACTATGGGCCTAAAGGCTAAAGATGGATGCCCCAACGGTACAAAAGAACTTTGGGTGACTGTCCAGACAGCGAGATGTCTCTGTCATTTCTAGAGTTTGGGATCTCTTGTTTGCTTAGGTAATATTATATCCTTCTGGAGTCTTTGATGGAGTTAAAAAATGGTTAGTTATAGTTATAGTTTTCCTTAGTTATGATAAAAGATAAAATAGATATAAATATTATAACTATAATTCTTGCTTGATAATTGTTTTGCTATATGTAATCTTACTATGTTAAAGTAAAAGCCTTTCTTTTTTGTTTAAACAGAAAAAGGGGAAATGATGGAGGTGGGTCTTGTATTAATCTGTTGCTTTCATTGGTTAATTAATAAAGAAACTGCCTAGGCCCATTTGATAGCCAACCCTTAGGTGGGTGGAGTAAACAGAAGAGAATGCTGGGAGAAAGAAGCTGAGTCAGAAGTCGCCATGATTCTCCCATTCCAGACAGACGCAGGTTAAGATCTTTCCTGGTAAGCCAGCTCATGGTACTACACAGAATATTAGAAATGGGTTAGATCAATATGTAAGAGCTAGCCAATAAGAGGCCGGAACTAATGGGCCAGACAGTGTTTAAAAGAATACAGTTTCCGTGTAATTATTTCGGGTAAAGCTAGCCGGGTGGTGGGACGCAGCCCCGCCACTCTTATTACAACAGTGTTCGGACTGATATTGAGGTCTTTAATCCATTTGGACTTGAGTTTTGTGCATGGTGATAGATATGGATCTATTTTCATTCTTCTACAGATTGACATCCAGTTTTGCCAGCACAATTTGTTGAAGATGCTCTCTTTTTTCCATTGTATACTTTTAGCTCCTTTATCGAAAATCAGGTGTTCATAGGTTTGTGGATTAAAGTCTGAGTCTTCTATTCAATTCCATTGGTCGACTTCTCTGTTTTTATGCCAATACCAAGATGTTTTCAATACTGTAGCTCTATAATAGAGTTTGAAGTCAAGGATGGTAATGCCTCCAGACAGTCCTTTATTGTATAAGATTGTTTTGACTATCCTGGGTTTTTTGTTTTGAAGGTGAACCTAAAGAAAAACATATAGGCATCCTCCTGAATATTAACCTTCATCAGGTGATGAAAGGAGACAGAGACAGAGACCCACATTGGAGCACTGGACTGAAATCTCAAGGTCCAAATCAGGAGCAGAAGGAGAGAGAGCACGAGCAAGGAACTCAGGACCGTGAGGAGTGAACCCACACACTGAGGCAATGGGGATGTTCTATCGGGAACTCACCAAGTCCAGCTGGCCTGGGTCTGAAAAAGCATGGGATAAAACCGGACTCGCTGAACATAGCGGACAATGAGGACTACTGAGAACTCAAGAACAATGGCAATGGGTTTTTGATCCTACTGCACGTACTGGCTTTGTGGGAGCCTAGGCAGTTTGGATGCTCACCTTACTAGACCTGAATGGAGGTGGGTGGTCCTTGGACTTCCCACAGGGCAGGGAACCCTGATTGCTCTTGGGGCTGACAAGGGAGGGGTATTTGATTGGGGGAGGGGAGGGAAATGGGAGGTGGTGGCGGGGACGAGGCAGAAATCTTTCATAAAAAAATTAATTAATTAATTAATTAATTAAACAAAAGAAAGAAAATGGCCTAAGGAACTTCCTGCTCCTAAAAATGAACAATAATTGAGAAGGGCCAGGCTTCATCCCAAGAAGGCAGGCAGGCAAGCGAACGTAGCAATGTTGTCCGTTCTGGCTTTAGAACCATGAGGAACACACAAGGAAAAAAAGGCTTGTAGAATCATTGTCCGAGGTAAGGAGAGCTGCTGAGGTCAGGTGTGTGGCAGGAGAGTCCCTTCACGGAAGTTCTGAGATGGAATTGTGTGAGGCTGTGGAGGTGAAGCCTGGATTGCCTTGGAGACCCCGAAATTTTGGAGATGCCGGAGCTATGAGATGTCTGCCAGGGAGAGCTGCATAGGGGTGGGGGAAACGGGATGGGGGAGTCTAGGGTGCTGTAGTTAGCAAAGCGGGAAGGGTGAAGCTGTCTGAGTCTTTGACGTGAGATGTGGAGCTACAGGCTTTGGAGTTTGCCCTGTTGACTTTCAGTCTTGCTTTGGTCCTTCCTTTGCCCCCTTTCCTCCCTTTGCAATGGTACTGCATATTCTGAGCCATGGCATGTTAGAAGTATGTGATTTGACCTTTGCTTTTACAGGGGTTACAGTTAAGAGTGATTGCTTTGAGTAGAGAAGAGCCTTGGACTTTGAAAACAGTGTTGAGACTGGGAAAGACTAAGGAGACTCTTGAAGTTGAACGGAATGCATTTTGCCTTATGATGTGGGTGCAGGGAGAGGAATTTGGTGGATTAATGAGAATGTCCTCCACAGGCTAATGTTTGTAGGCTTGGTCCCCAGTTGGTAGAACTATTTGGGAAGGATTGGCGGGTGTGACCTTGCTGGGGGCGGTGTGTCACTGAGAGCAGGCTTTGAGGTTTGGAAAGACTCATGCCACTTGCAGGCATACACACTGAAGATGCTACACACCTCGGCTGCCGGACAGAGATAACAACCTGGCACTAACTAGGAAACTGCCTTCCTGCTGGCTAGCTCTCAGGGTGCCGAATGGTGCTGATGCAGGCTGCCGGGAAAGAAAAGACATCCAGGGTCTCACTTCATTCTGCACCCTACGGGCTACAATTTCAACCTGCCGGGAAAGACAGCCTGCTGGTTCCGTAGTGTCACGACTGCCGTGGGTGTAGCTTATCCAATATGATTGGACTTGGAGTCTGCTCCAGGGGAGGCAATTAGTGCCTGGTATGAAAAACCTCATCCAGGGGCTGGAGAGATGGCTCAGCAGTTAAGAGCATTGCCTACTCTTCCAAAGGTCCTGAGTTCATTCCCGGCAACCACATGGTGGCTCACAATCATCTGGAATGAGGTCTGGTGCCCTCTTCTGGCCTGCAGGCATACACGCAGACAGAATATTGTATACATAATAAACAAATACATTTTTTTTTTAAAAAAAAGAAAAACCTCATTCAAAGCCCATGGTTGGGAGGGTCATAGACCAACTGTTTTGCTAAATGGTTTAGATATTATGTCTACCTGAATAGATTAGTCTGGCTCTCAACCTTGATGGAGAACCTTCCTTTTGTGGAGTAACAGTTTTGCAGAAACTCGTCAGTGGTGGGAGTGTTGAGACGGAAGGACTATTGGATGCTCGTCCCTAAGTAGAATGTTTTTATTAACCCTTCCCCACGCCAAGGCTCAGGGAGCATCATTGCCAAGAGTGACCTGTATGCGTGGCAGCTACCACTTCAGCCCAGTGTGAGCCATAACTGGCAAACCCACAGTGTGAGGGAGAGGTGCTCTGAGGCCTGTTAGTCTGCATTCCGGTGAGAAGAGCAGCACTCAAAACCTGGGATTTGGGCCGAGGACTTGGGTTCAGACCCCGCACTAGTGTGAAAGGCCAGGCATGGCATTATACGTTTGTAACGTCAGTGCTGGAGGGAGAGAGAGGCCGATCCCCGGAGCTCATTGGCCTGCAGACTAGCCTGATCGGTGAGCTCCAGGTTCAGCGAGAGACCCATCTAAAAGAAAAAACGTGAAGAGTGACTGAGGAAGACATTGCTCGCTGGCCTCTGAATACACACACGCTTGTGCGCGTGTCCCTCGTGCACACTTGTGTTCACATATGCACACACACACTAGCAAGTGCTTACACCACACACACATACAGTCTTGACTTTGAGATGGCTTGTTTGCATCAACTGCTTACTAACACGTCTCCCTCCCAGCGGCCATTGTACCCTCAAGCACGAATCCTCTCTTCTCCTGAGAGAGAGCCTGGCTTCCTTTCCCTCACCACCTGACAGCCCCACTTCCCAACCAGAGGAGGATTCTGCTCCAAACATTCCCACACCTCAGACCAGTTGCTGGCAGGGCAAACCCCCTCCCCAGGCATTGCATTAGCAGAGTGTTCTCCTGGGGTGGGGGGAAGCGGTGAGGCAGAGGCCTCTGAAGGAAGCTTTTGTTGATGACAAAGCCTTCAGAGAAGGCGTCCGCATCCCCAGATCAGGCACTTGGCCTGTATATTGGTTGGGAACAGAGGGTTTCCCTGAAGTTGCCCACTTCAGTTTTCTCATTGTCAGAAGAAGAAACCTCCAAAGTGCTTTGTGTGTGCATTGAGCACGGCATTGCTTGCTGTGTGCTTTATCCTCATTACCCAGGGCTCTCTCTGGCTTGCGGGAAGACCTTGACTTGTGCACTGCTGCCTTCTGCTGTGGGCTCCTCCGCCCACACCGTGTGGGCATTGTTCCCCAGTGGAATCGGCAGATGCAAAGGAGTTACGGAGGGCACTCCTCCGGGTAAACCGACTTGTGTTCTGCTTCCATTCAAGGCTTCGAGCCCTTCCCTAACCCCTGATGAAGCTGATAGACTGTCTTTATTTGGGGGTCAACAAAGGTTCAAAGGAAAGTTTTTCCCATGGGGACCTCCGCTTTTCTCAGTAAATGGTGTGGGGCACCCCACGGAGAGAGTAGTGAGGGTTGAACTGTGTGCTTTGATGTGTGGAGTTTGAGAGGCCGGAGTGAAGGGTATACAATGTAATTGATTTCATTTTTTTGAATGTTACCTGGCTTATGTGTGTATATGTGTGTGCTCTAAAGCACTCGCCCACATGATGAAGTCAGAGGACAACTTGTAAGAGCAGGTCTCTCCTGCCATGTGAGTCCCTCGGGAAGTGGCGTTTAGGTCATCGGGCTTGGCAGCAAGTACCTTCACACACACACACACACATACACACACACACACGCACATGAGCGTGTACACACACACACACACGATGTGATTACTGACAACAAGTACATTAATGTGTCCATCATTTCAGTGTGTATTCAGTGATGCTATCTAGTTATGATGTGAAACTAAGAACTATGGCAATAGCCTGTGTTATCCTGTGGCTTCTGGGAGCAGCCTTGTCCATCCTTGCAAGACACCTCTGTTCAGATGCCTTTAAAAACTGTATTTTATTTATTTAAATTATATTTCAAAATTGGTTTATAAAGCACTGGGTTTCCATAAAGGAGACATATATCTCTTCAGGTTTTTTCTCTTCCTTCCTTCCTTCCTTCCTTCCTTCCTTCCTTCCTTCCTTCCTTCCTTCCTTCCTTCCTCCCTCCCTCTCTCCCTCCTTTCTTTCTTTCGTGTTCTGTTTTTTTAAGAAAGGGTTTCTCTGTGCCACCCTGGCTGTCCTGGAACTCTCTCTGTAGACCAGGCTAGCCTTGAACTCAGAGCTTCACCTGCCTTTATCTCCTGAGTGCTGGAGCTAAAAACATGTGCCATCACTCCTGGCCACATCTTTAGCTTTTAACCCACCTCCAAGTCCCTCTTCCTCCTCATGCCCTCCCTATCTCTGCTTAAAATGTTAATTCCCATTATTACCCTGCCTTTTATATCACATGTTCTAGGATCTTTTCCCCATTGAGGTCTCTCTCCCTCTTTCTGGCTTACTGACCTCTGTGGATGTTCCAAGTTAAACCTACAATTCTAAAAATTCTGGGCCAGCCAGCAGGCTCAGCAGGTTAAGGTACTCAACACCAAGCCTGTTGACCTGAGTTCAATCCCCAGATTCCCATGGAGAGAACCGATTTCTATAGGCTGTCCTCTAACACATGGTACCCTTGCTCCACAGTAAATGAATAAATGTAAAACACAAAACCAAACCAAACAAAAAGACAAAGCGGATACTGGAGAAATGACTCAGTGCTTAAGAACACTGTCTTCTTTTCCAGAGGACCCTAGTTCAATATCCAGCATTCACATGGCAGCTCACAACTGTCTGCAAGTCACTCCAGGGGATCTGATGCCCTCTCCTGGCCTCCACGGGCGTGATACTCATGGTTACATACACGGACACAGAAATTTCAGGCCTTTGTTACCGTTGAGTGGTAGTTCAGACCTTTGTGCTAGGTAATGTACTTGGTATGGCCTTAACCACGTCCATATTCCTCTTCTCATTTGAAGAGGGCATAGTGTGGGTGTGTGTGTTTCTCTTTTTTAGGTTCTTGGTTTCATTAATAGAAGAATTTTGAAAAGGGACTCGGAAGTTTGAGGAGTTTTTTTAGAGTTGGAAAGAACAACAGTTTGGGACAGCTGAAACTCCTGGCAACCAGGAGAAGAGGAAACAGAGAAAAGATCATGGCTTTTAAGTTAGCCACAGGGGACAGAGAAAATGAGAAAGCCGAGAATACAAGGTCAAGCATGCTGAGGACTGCAGAGCCACCCAGTCCCAGAGTCTTGTTGGGCCAGGGCAAATGATCATACCAGGGACATGTGGTTAGAAAAAGAAATAGAGACAATTTTGCAAGAAAAACGTATTCCCAGTGCATGGACTCCTGGCCAAGCAGCTTCTGTGAGGTCCTCTCTTCTGGTATGTGTTCCTAAATCTTAGAGTGCTGTCTCTTTTGTTCTAGAGGATGTGGAGTGCTCACAGGAGCGCTGGGTATGTAATGATCTGTTCTGTCTCTTTAAGAGACAAGCTATGCTCACTCCCTCCCCTGCCCGCTGAGGTAAGCAGATCTTCCTTCCTGCTTGCAGCCTGAGTCTCTTCCTCTTTTCTGTCTCCTTCTCAAAGAGGCAGCTTCTGTCTCTCCCTTCTCTTTCTCCTCTCTCTTCTCTCTCTCCCTCTCTCTTCTCCCCTCTCTCTGCTCTTCTTCCCTTCTCCCTTCCCCCTTCATAACCCACTAAATAAATATCCAACCTCACTCTGCATGGCGTGCCTATCCATCTGTCTCTTGCACACCACTGCCACCTGGGACCAGCCACCTTTGGAGACCTGTGGCGTGGTCTTGTGCACTGTCCCTGCCTGGGACTGGCTGCTCTTGGGACCTGCTGCCCCCTGACTGCCACCACATGGCCCGCTGACTGTCACCACTCAGGGACCTGCAGCATTTCTGCCACTGCATCTACTCGGGGATCTGCAGCATTTTATTTTTACCTTTACAGGGTAGGCACAGCTGCTCATATCTGGCCTATTTCCTTCTGCTCTTATTTCCTTGGCTGCAACTCAGCCCTAAGTCTGCAGTTAGCAAGAAAGAATGTCTAAGGGATTGGCCCTAGAGACAGGATGTGCACTTTGATCAACACCCTGTTGTATCTACTTTAAGCCAGTTACTCTGGCAGAGTGTAGACTAGTGTGAGTAGAGAGCCTCAGCTGGGACCAGGGCCACAGTGCTCAGAGAAAATGGCCCACAGGATGTGGCCGTGCATAAACACTTGGATGATGGTCCCTCTAGCATGATCCTGTTTGAAACAGTCGGTTTTGTCAAAACCAAATGCAGAGGGACTGGGAGATGTTCAGTCAGTAAACTGCTTGCCTTGTAGGCGTGAGAACTGAGTTTGAGCCCCAGATGCTATTTGTTATTGTTGTTGGTTTGCTTTTTCAAAAGGGTGTATGGTGGTGTGTGCTTGTGATCCCAGGGTTACAAAGGTTGAAGTAGGACTATGGGGCTTGTTGGCCAGCCCGCCCAGACTACTTGAACAGCTCAAGGCCAGTGAGAGACTCTGCCTCAAAGATAAGGCAAATGACTCCTGAGGAATGACACCCGATGCCAACCTCTGCCTCCACATACTTACACATGTGAGGTGCCGTGCACGAGCACACGCATGCATGCACATGCACAGACACACACACAAACTCAGCACCACCATTGGGAAGGGACAAAAATCATTTGAGTCCTCGTACCTCTCATCAAACCTCCACTGTCCAGACCACAAGAGGCCCTCCAGCTTCCTTCTGGCCGCACTCCAGCTCCACTCGTGTGTGAGCGGCGAAGTCCTTCCCCTGACTAAATGCACTCAATGAAATAAAACATGGGGGAGCGCTAGAAACAAGCATCACCTAGGATTGTGGAGTCCCATATTCAAGGCCCATCTGCTGTGCCCTGTCGGTGTGACATTGTCATTCAAAATCCCCAGGAAAATGAGCTTGATGTAATCTATTTCCACTGAATGGGGAATGCGCCCGTCTACTGCTTTCAACAAAAATGCTTTCTAGGGTGTTCTCTCTCCCCTTTAGCAAATTCCTCCTCCACTCCATAAAGGCTTCTCTCTCTTCCCTCACCACGAGTGGTATTGTGTGGAGACACACCAAAGTGGAAGCTTCCAGTGACCTTTGTCTTAAGGAAGCGCTTCAGCAGCGATAATAGCCTCCCCAGCAGCCATCTCAAATAAACAGCCTCCTCTGAGGAGTTCCACCCTCAGGTACCTTCCTAGCAGAGAGGCCATGCTTAATGGACTCCATGCAGAGAAAGATGGAGTGGGCCCCGCTGAAAACCAACACTTCGGCCGCTGAGCGATGACCTGGCAGGCTGTGGGTATCAGGCCAGCGCCTGAGGGAGGCGGCCGTTGCCCTGACTGATCTGTGTTCCGGGTGAGACAAACTGGAGAAGCCTATTGTTGTGGACACAAAAACATGGCCTTCAGTCTGGAGCCAAATGTTAGCGACCCTAGCTGGAGAACACAGATTCAGTTGACCCCAAATTCCACGTTCCAGTGAGGTAATGGCTGGATGCCTTTGACCCCAAATTCCACGTTCCAGTGAGGTAATGGTTGGATGCTTTTTGTGGTCTAGTGCTGAAGTTAATCTGTAGACCCCACTAGCCCACGCACAGATAACTTTCTGGAATTCTGGGGGTTGCTGGTCTTGTAAGATAGCAAGTCATGTGTTTTCATCTCAATAAACAAAGTCGGTTGCCCCAACTGTACAGTGTGTGCTTGATCACACATAGGAGGAAGATACATAGGCAGGAAGTATGTCAGGCTATACATTTGCTCCTGATTGGACGAAGGCAGGAAGTACCTTAGTGGTGCTCTCATTCCTGGTCCATGTGAACAGGTGCCACAAGTCCCTGCTGCCCCAAACTGATCAGTTCTGCTATCCCATCCTCATCGTGACAAACCGAAGCCCTCAGCAACCCTGGCCTCACACCAGCTCTTCCTGTCTGACAGCTGCTCCTGTCAAGGGTTTTGGCGACAATAATGCAAAAGTCGCTGGTGTCGTGTGTGATGGTTAGTGCTGATTGTCATCTTGACCCAGCCTAGAGTCACCTGGGAAGGGAGTCTCAGTGAGGGACTGTCTAGATCAGGTTGGCCTGTGGATGTGTCCATGGGGGAGTGCTGTGATTATATTGATGGGCACGTGAAGCTCTGTCCACTATGGGCAGCAGTATTCCCTAGGTTTGGATCCTGGATGTATAAATGCAGAAGTGGGATGAATATGAGTAAGCATGTATGCACTCGCTCTTTCTCTACTTTTGACTGTGGCTGTGTCTAGCGCTTCACGTTCCTGCCTTGACTTCCCCACAATAACAGACTGTAAACCAAATAAGCCCTTCTCTCCCCTAAAGTTACTTTTGTTGGAATATTTTATTACAGCAATAGAAACAAACCTAGTGACAGAATGAGCATTGTATACCCAGAGATGTGTTACTGGTCCAGAGTCACTGGTGGATTGCAGAGTTCAACCCAGCATCTTCTCTTTCCCACATGAGAACACGTCTTCCCTTTGACCCAGTACTAGGAAGTAGCGCCATCCTGCTGGGCTGTGCCTGCACAGTGCTGGGGAGCTGGCTGCTGTATCCGAGCCTCTGTTGGGAGGGTGGAGCTGGGAGCTTCCTTCTTCTTCCTCTTCCCAGGGTCAGGGTCACTGTTCACCAGGGTTTGTCTTTTTCTATGTCTCTTTTCAGGTCTTCAGTGGCTTACCCAACTATTCCGTTTCCATTTCTAAACAGAGACTGCTGCTCAGTGCTCCCAGCCACAGTCTCCAGCTGCCATCCAGGGCTCATGCCTCTCCTGCAGACCCTATGAGTTTGTTTCTGGTCATTTTCTAAAACTGTTTTTGCTTATTGATACAGAACCTGACTAGGTAGCCCAGGCTACCCTCTTGCCTCAGCTTCTCCAGTCCTGAGATTACAGGTCTGTGCCACCATGGCCTCTCCCCTGTGGCTTCCGTGTTGACCTTGGAGCAGAGCAGTTGAGTGATAGGACTTCTGACTTCTTAAACCAACCTTGGGCTGGGCTTAAATAACAGCTTTTCTTTACAACTTACTGAGTCCGTCTTCTGGATTGTCTTAAGTGTGAAATGAGCGAGTCCGGTGGTGGGTTTTATTTGCTTGTTTTAAATTCCATTTTCTTTTGTAATAAGGGTTAGATGAGTTAGTTGTATAACTAAATAGGATTTTGGGTTTGTTTGTTTTTGTTGTTCCTTAAAAGGAACAACCAAAACCACTTAGACAACTCTCCCAGTGCTCACTCACTTCTTCATGTCTTGCGTGTTGTCTTCTGGCCTCTGCATTATAATAAACTAACCAAGTAGGGAAAATCCCTTGTCAGAAGACTCAGCCCTCTATTTGCTTATCTGGTGGTGGTGGGGGAGCATAGTCTTAGTAATGTAGATAGGCTGGCCTTAAATTTAGGATCCTCCTGCCTCGGCATCTTGACTGCTCGGATTACAGGTGTGTTGACCTGGCCTGGCCCCAGTTTTGAATAAGACGTGTTACCTCCATGAGGATGGCAAGGATGGGCTTGAGACAGCCACGGTTTCTTGCTGGGCCTCAGTTTCCCCAGGAATGTGTGACTGAATGATAACCTGGAGGTTAGACCTCACCAAGCAGGAATCGGCAGGCTTGCCGGTATTGGTGGCAACACAAACATCCATTTCCCGGTGCCCTGAAGCCTGTGGGTCAGCTTTGATGTTTACCTGCCCCACAGAGATGAAGTCCGCCTGCTGGGAGAAAGCCTTTGTGTGCGGATTCTCGAAGGATAATAAGTCCTTTTCTTACCCAGCAGCACATTAGGGTAAGATGACTATAATTTCTTGTCTGCAAGGATGGCGCTTCAAAAGCAGAATCCCTCCTCGCCGGGAGTATGGGGAGGACAAAATTAGAGGGAAGAAAGGACGGCCTGGGCCGAGCTGCGGTGGGTATTTCCCGTGATCCGGATTGTTTAGGAAATAGGAAAAGCACATTGTCTGCTTCAAAAACCTGTCAGGAAATTATTAAAAGCCCCTGAATTCCTGTATAATCAATCACCTCAAGAGCACAAATTACACACGCCGTGAATGGGAATAAACCTATTACAAGGGGCTCATTCGAAATGAACTAAAAGTTTAGACGCGCTTTGTTGTGGTGCTAAGTAGGGTTTTGAAAGAGAAATCCCTTAAATAGATGCTACCGTATTATCGTCGAGGGGGGAAACCATCAACCGACTGTTGGGATGTTTGCTTTTCATCTGTATTGATGAAGCAACGTGACAGTCGCGTTAGCAATCCCTTAGTATGACTGTCCAAATTGTCCGACAATTATTATCGCTTTTGTCCGCTTTGTTCTAGCGTGCGCCGGTGACCACACGTCTTACAATACTCTAAGCACAATGTAAATACTATTTGTGCCATAACTTGCTTTTTTCCTTAGCCATTCATCTTACGTTTTTTTCCTAGAGGTGAAGCTCTTTATTACCATAATTGTTCAAAGCTGTGTACTATTCCCACCAGCCGAAAAATGACAGTCGGGGCAATCATTCCCTGAGCAATAGCCGTTTGGCTTCCTCCCCTGCATTTACATTTGTGTTCACCATGCTTTGGGGATACGTTGTTTTCTCGCTGCCTCGGTTTTTATTGATAGCTTTTGGAGACAAGATCTCCTTATGTAACCCAGGCTAGCCCCAAACTCATAACACTTCTGCCTAAGCCCCAAGAGCATTGGGAATAAGTGAGAGGCAGCTACTCGGCTGACACAGCCCTGCCTCCTGATTTAGTTCCAGAAGTGGGGGATTACTGATTCAAGGGCCGTGTGTGTGTGTGTGTGTGTGTGTGTGTGTGTGTGTGAATTTTTGAGGCAGGGTCTTTCACTAAACCTGGAGCTCACCACTGACTGGACAGTGAGTCCCCGGGACCTGACCGTCTCTGCCCTAAGTGATGGTGTAACAGATGTGTATTGTGAGACCCTGCTTTGTCCGTGGTTCTGGGTACATGAATTTGAGACCTCTTGCTTGTGTGCAGAAACTTCATTCATGGAGCCACCTCCCTAGCCCTCAAGGGCCTTCTTAAGGCTTTGTCGTTTGCCTTTGGAGAGTGGACCATAGGAAGCCTTGCGGTTTCAGCACCAGCATCAATTAGGACTATTAGAATATTTCCCCGGAACTCATTAGCACAGCGTGTGTCTCAGGTATGTTGCACAGCGACATCCACAGTGCATTTGTCTCCTTTGTCAGTATCTGTCTCCCCTCTTGGGGATTTTTACACATCCTTTCTCTACTGGTTGTCCCAACAGTCCAGCAACAACCATAGGTACACATCAACTTCTTACCGCTTTAACAAATACCTGAGGCCAGCAGCTCACAATTTGGAGGTTTAACTCTACTGCTTGTGGGCCTGTGAGGAGACAGCAAACCGCAACTGGAGTGTAGCAATGCAAAAGGATTCACCTCACAGACAGGAAGCAAAAGACAGGTCCTGAGATCCCCTCTAAGGCATGGCCTGGCCTAAAGACCTTGCCCTAGGTCCCATCCTGGGATGCATTCTTTAGCCCATGGCCTTTGAGAGAATGCTTGTAACAGAAATGGTAGGGACAGCCACGGCAGAGGCAGTGGATGCCGTAGATTTAGTAGATGCAGAGAAGTAGCAAAGCCAGTAGATGCAGTAGATGGAGCAGATGTGGTAGATGCGGCAACCAACACGCCAGCGCGGGCAGTGTTGGTGGGGTAAGCACACAGAGGGACTAGAAGCAGTGGGGTGTGGGTGACGGTGATGTGGTGACAGTGGTGGCAACAGGAGGGCCAGTGGAGGTGTTAATGGTGGCGGTAATCATGGAAACAGGACATGGCGCCCGTGGTACTCAGGCAGGATTAGGGGCAGTAGTGGTGTCGTTAGTGGCAATTATGGCGATGGTAGGAGGAAAGCATCCTACTGCTTGGTAGGCATGGGAGAAACAGTGGGAGCTGCAGCGGGCGGTGGTAGCTCATGCCTTTAATACCAGCACTCAGGAGGCAGAGGTAGAGGGATCTCTGTGAGTTCGAGGCCCGCCTGGTCTACAAGAGCTAGTTCCAGGACAGCCTCCAAAGCTACAGAGAAACCCTGTCTCGAAAACAAAACAAAACAAAACAAAAACAAACAAACAAAAAGAATCAGTGAGCTGCATCGGGCTCACCATTTCATCTATCAGACACCACCCTGGTCAGTAGCAGACATCTCGTGGGTTGTGGGGATATAGTCAGTGACAGGCATGTAGTCTGCCCAACACAGCTCCAGGTTTGTGTCCCTACAGATGAAGATACAGCCACAGATACCTTTCTGGGCTGGCAGAGCACAGACTTCCCAGTGAGTCCTAGCTTCACTGAGCAGCATTGTGTCCCCCTGAGGGACCTCAGGTCCCATTGGCTGGCTAAATTGTCTTTCACTCAACACTGAGTGTCCCCTTTTGCGCTGGTCAGGGAAGGGGCTAGAGACTAGACGTGAGTTGGTATGCCTGTCCCCAAGGATCTCGCCCTCTGGTCAGGATGGCTAATGTACTCACAGAAGGGAGAAAAGCTTCCCTGGGGAAGGCCGCTGTGCCTTTTGAGCCTGGCTGCCCTGAGGTATGTATGCCTCAAGGGCCTCCTAGTTCCTTTGAGCTGCTGCATTTCAAGGAGGATTCCAGGCTCAGAGTGAGTTCCCCCACAGGCCCCATGGGCCCCAAGCCCAGTGGGTGAAGGGAAGCGAGGGCAAGTGTAGAGTAGGGACTGATTCTGCTAAGTCCAGCAGCATTTCCCTCAGCAAGCCTTCGTCCTGTAGCTGAACTGCCTCCAGCTCACACTTCCACCCCTATGTCTGTGCACATGCCCCTTGGGTCTATGTGAATACCTGACATAGCCATACAATCTTCCAAAGAAATTCGACCCCATGATCCCCCCCAAAGCCCTCTCTCAGTCTCTTTTGCTTTTCCCTCGGCACACAGCTCCTACGCTAGGCCTTGAGTTCATGTCATTAATATTGTTCATGCAATGACAGAACATTCCGGTCAAGTCCCAGCCCCAACATCCCTTGACAGGTACCCGGTGGCCTCTCTCCACACCCCTTTTCCTCATTTCTGTGGACAGGTAAGAAAAAACTGCTGCTTGGGTTGAAAGAGCACAGTAGGGCAGACATCATTCCTGACACAGGCTGTCACCAACTCTCTGTGCCTTCTCTTCAACTGTGACTACCTAGGGGAGAAAGCAGTCCACATCTCCCAATGGCATCCCCATGCGCGATGGAAGCCCTGGAGAGGAACAAGGACGAAGATGGGAGTTCCTGTTCAGATGCCCAGAGAGGAGAGACAGAGCCCTTTGCGTTTTAGAGAGGACTAGGAGAGAAGCCACCTCCCTTCAGCAAAGAGGAAAACCAACCCAGCTCCTCTCAGTTTATCCCAAACCTTTCCCTATTTTCAGTTTCGATTCGATGTGTCAGAAGCTGACATTTTTGCGAGCACCAAGAACCCGGCATCACTTTGAAAACTTGCAAGTGGAGAGACGTCGTGAGGTAGCCAAGACTCGCTCCGCGCACAGATGGCGGTGATTAGGTGCCAGTTCACGGAGAAGCTTGGAATCTGCAGGCGGCGGCGGCGGAGGGCAGCTGGCTGCGGGGCTACAAGCAGTTGGAATGAGTTGTCCAGCAGCAGGTGACCCTAGGCCCAGGCCACACCCCTCGGCACAAAGCGATGGGCATGGAGGGGAGGCCACCTGAGCCTAGGAATCATGTTGGAAGCAGAACAGTCTCCATTTTGCCTTGGTTCTGTGTGGGACTGAGGGTCCCAGACCATGTTTGCCACCGTCTAGCTGTGAGTTTAGGGTAAGCATCACCTCTCTGGTTCTCTTTGCTCCCTGGAAGACAATGAAAGGAATATGGGCCTGGGGAAGCAAGCACCCTGCCTCTCAGGGTTTCTCCATGGAGGAACGTGACCTTATTGGAAGAGGCTTTTAAAAGACAAAGATGTAGCCAAGTGTGGTGGCACAAGCCTTTAATATCAGCACTCAGATTTCTGTGAGTTCAAGGCCAGCCTGGTCCACAAAGTGAGTTTCTGAACATCCAGAGCTGTTATTCAGAGAAACTGTCTAAAAAAAAAAACAAAAACAAACAAACACACACACACACACACACACACAGAGATTTGTTATTGAGTTCCTTGCATTAGGTGGTGCAGAGGCACTTGGAGAGAATGAGGAATTCCTAGCTGGTGACAGAATAAGTCCCCGTGCAGCTGCCCCAGGTGTGCACTCATCTGAGAGCTGGTGTTCAAAGATGAGCTTAAAGCAGCTCCCTAAATTCAGAGGGCAACAATACAGAAGCGCAACATGGCGAGGCTTAGAGAAGAGAGCGTGAGTCCGTCAGGGCAGACATTATGCTCAGCCTGAATGGGCCTGCCATAGGAGCCATGTGGATGGCGGGAAGAGGTCCCAGGCTGGGAAAGAGGTGGCAGGAGGCTGCACAGCCACTGTGATATCAAAAGGTCAGATACTGATGGCAGTTTGTCCCTGTATCCCAACTGTCCCGTACCAACCTGTCCCCACGCAGGGATAAGCATGGTCTCTGGTCCAGCCTTGTGAGCCAAAGGCGGGAAAGAGATGATGTCTCCTCCCTCAAGGGTCTCCTTCTGCTAAGTCAGGGCCAGCTCACTGAAGTGGACATGTGAGACACCATGTCAGTGGGGGTAGGAGATGTGGGACCTTAACCCAGAAGGATCTTGCGCAGCAGAGCACTCTCAGATCGTTAGTACACATCATTATCTTGTACCCGTAGGTAGATCTCAGGTGCTAGCAGTGAAGAAATGATGACCTGTGTGTGTTAAAGGGGTAAGATGTACTGGAGAGAGGGTTAGAGAGATGGCTCATTAGGTAAAGAGCCTGCTTTGCGGTCTGAAGACCTGGGTTCTAATTCCCCCCAAACTCTGTAAAAAAAAGCCAGGCATGGTGGCACACACTTTCAATCCCAGCCCTGGGGAGGCAGAGATGGGAGGATCCCAGGGGCTCACTGACTAGTCAACCCAACCCAACGAGTGAGCTCCAGGCCAAAGAGAGACCCTGCCTTAGGAACAACCTCTGGTCTTCACATGCACACAGGCACAGATATGTATACTAACTGTGCACACACACACACACACACACACACACGCAAATGCAACACGACAAGAACAAGGCATATGGTGTGTGATGCACACACCTGTAATCCCAGCACTTGCGAGGCTGCCGCAGGAGAGCTACTAGGAGTTCAAGACAAGCTCAGGCGATAGAGTAAGCCCCCCCCCCCCGTTTCAAAACAGGAAGGAAGGAAAAAAGAAGACATTTACTCTCCTGAAGGTTAGCACTGAGTGTCTACGAAGCTGGGTGTCTCCTGCGAGGATACAGATGTCTTTCTGTTTGCAGCCAGGAGGCCTGTGTGTGTGGAGGGGAGGGGTGTGTTGTTCCTGTGGTGGTTTTTCTAAGGGCATGCTTACCTCTGAAGGGGGTCTATCTCTCCTCACATGTGATATAACAGAAGCCCTACCACTCCCGAGCTGTATACCCCCTGCCCTCTCTGAGAGAGTTACTTCAGGCTGCTACTAAGGGGGTTGGGTGAACTGCAGTGAAAGTAGAGGTGACCCCCCAAGGGTTGCCCTGGGAACAGAGGAGCCACCGAGATCATTTTTATTAGATCTGAATTCTGTAACTGTGCTTTCCCCATGGTTAGAGTACATGTCACAATTAGCCTTGAGAAAAGAGGATGATTGGCCAATCAGAGAAGTGTTCCCTTAGTCACTGTATAATCCCCTGGAAAGCGGCAAAGGTGAGCATGGAATGAGAGACACACTGACCAGCCTTCCACTGACAGTATTAGCTGGATGGTCAGTGGTTGCCCTGGGTTGGATACCCGAGTGTCCTCTCAACATGCACCCTTCAAGGCTCACGCCAGCCTGTCACAGAGCCCCACTGGTTCGGTATTCCATCCTAACTGAGGAAGGGAAGAGATCTTCCTAGATCCCTAGAACTCAGCAAACGGTGCAGAGGAGGCAAACTGAGACAGCCCACCCCAAAGTCGGGCCCCACCGAACCAGATTGTCTTCTAAATGCAGAAATCTCCCCAGTGTCTAGACTTGGGGAGAATTAGATCTTATCTCATCCTAATCCGAAAGGAAGCAGCTTTAACTTCCTCTCACAGCCCGGCTCCTCCTTGTGCACTGAACGCATCCCTCCCGCTGGCCCCTTTTCCTTGCCTGGGCGCACGCCGCAGGCTCTTGGCACGTGCGTTTAAATAAAATCCCGTCCTCCGGATCCCTGCAGACTGAAGTAAGCGTTTGGCTGCAAGTGGGGATTGGCCAACCTTCACCTGTCTCCCAACACTCTTCCCACAAGCCCGTTCCTGCACCTGAGGAAACTGGAACGGTTGGTTTTTCTCCAGCCTCTTGCACAGCACTCTGTCAGAGCCACAGCTAGTCTGAGATGCGCACCCCTCCCCACCCACACCCCACCCACACCCCTGGCCCTGTCTGTCAGCCGCCTGCTCATTGAGCTGTGTTTCTAGGCTGGGATGGTGGGATACACACACTCCATCTCTTCTGGACCAGGTTGTGTGCCACACATCAGCATAGAGCGCATTTCATTGTTGATAACAGTCTTCGATTAAGTGTTAATGGCCCCTCATACCACCACAAACACACCCAGGAGAGGGACAGGGCTCGGGAAGGGAAGGTGAGCTCTCTCTCCCATCTTATGGCCTCTTGGAGGCAGAGCTTGGGGTTTTGTGACTTTCGCTAAGCTCATCTCCCAGCAGGCTCTGCAAAGACTCCAGCACAGCCTTCTGGCAAAAGTCTGCTGACTGACGACTGAGCGACTGAGTGACTGACTGACGAATGGATGAATGAATGAGCAGAAGAATGAATGAGCAAGTGTCGCATTTCCAAGAGTGCTGTGGAGAAGTGTGGCCTGGAAGAGTTTCAGTGCCTTGCTTAGAAGCTCTGACTGGATGGAGAAGAGCCTGCGCATAGTCGCCGTATGCGGCAGACAGGGCTTGCACCTCTCGAAGCGCTGACGCGGTGGTGGCAATATTGTAGCTTGACCCTGCCAAATGGTTGGCCACAGACCACTTTTAGTTCCCTCTGACTACGCATTAATGGAGTTGCTTCTGTCAAGTCAGGCCGAGTACTTCCCTGAGTCTATCCACCTAGATGAAGGCTTGCACACGCCTTAACAAACACACAGACACAATGCATGCCGCGTTCACACAGAGAGGAGGGTGGTAGCATGCTTCTGATTATGGCTGAATTTGCAAACACGGCTCACTGAATTCACGTGCCATCGTCTGGCACAGATTGTCCATGATTTCCCTGGCTTCTCCTCTAGGCACCAGCCTCCAAGAGGAGCTGCTAGAATTTTCTTGGTAGAAGAAAGTTTTGAAGTCACCACCCAACCTACCCTGCTGCAAAGGAGATGTCGGGGCTCCTGGAGGAAAAGGGACAGAGCTATCTATCTTAGTCTATGTATCTATCAGAGCGGTCTATCTCAGTCCCTGAGTCTCCTGCTGTCTGCTTAGAGGCTCTTGCTAAGGTGCAGCCTGGAGGATTAGTTTAGCGTTGGAGTGCTGTGCCTCTATGTTCTGGGAGAATCTCTAGGTAATGGACTGATTTAGAGTGTTTCAGTGCGGTGCTGGTATCTGTGGTGAGTGTTAAGGACACGGATAAGCTTTGTTCCTGTAATTTCGCCCTTAGGAACTGACCCCAAGAAAATAAGCCACAAATGTGGACAAAAGCTTATGCAGCAAGAGATGGGAAGATGGTTCAGGCGAGAAAATGTTTTCTGTGTATGCCTGAAGATTTGAGTTTAGATCCCTGGCTCCTGCCTAAGTAGCTGAACTCAGCGGGACACTTCTGAAATCTCAGCGCTGGGGAAGGCGAGTCAGGCAAAGTCCTGAAGCTCACTGGTCAACAGAGTCTAGTTGAATCCAGAAGCTCCAGGCTCAGTGAGAGACTCACTCTCAAAAAAATAAGATGGAAAAGCAACTGAGGAAGGAAGCTGGTGTCAAAACTCTGACCTTTCTATGTAAATGCACACACATGCACATGCTCACGTGAACACACACACACACACGTGTATGATACACATGTGCAAGAACCTCTGCACCAAGGCATTTATTATCACGTTCTTCATAACGAGGAGAAGAGGAAGTAACTTAACAGAAGAGTTGAATGAGCTGTTAGGCTGTCCTTAAAATTACTCCCCAAGTACTGCAGAGGCAGAGGCAGGAGATGGTGTGTCCCGTGCTGGTTTAAGCTCGATGTGGTCAGGACAAGAACATAAGTGAAGAGCACCTGCAAACATGCCAAAAAAACCCATCAATACTAGATATACCACATGTCCCCAAGGCCGCTCCTACAGTGCCTGGTCCCCTGTACCTCACACAGGGGCTCACTGGAGCTGAGGAAGGCCAGCCTGTGTGGGCTTCAGCCCCGGTGAGCTTGTTGTCTTGGGTAGCAGCGGGTAAAGCAGCAACTGAAAGTGAGACAGACCCAGTGTATGCCCAGTTTCCGGTGTTGGGACAATGGAGTCATGGTCGGGCCTTTGGTAGCCTCTCAGGAGACCCTGGCAGATGAGTGGAGAGGACAAAACCCACCTCTGGGGTGGGTAGCCATGTGTGTTCCTGTTGCTGTGGTAACAACTTATCTCAAGTTTATAGACTCCAAACCAAGTTTATTTTCTCCCTGTTTTCGGAATCTGATGGGTGCTGTGGTTTGAACGGGGCTGGTCGCCTTAGAAATTTATGTTGTAATCTAGTGGCCACTGTGGCACCCTGAGAGGTCACAAGGCTGTTGAAAGAGATGACTGCCTTTTGCTGGTTAGTTTATGTCAGCTCAGCGTAAGCCAGAGTCACCTGGGATGAGGGACCCTCAGCCGAGGAACGGCCTCCTCCAGATTGGCCTGTGGGTAAGTCTGGGGTGCAGCTCACTGTGGGTGGTGCCACCACTGACTGGTGGTCCTAAGTGCTATAAGAAAGCAGGTTGAGCAAGCCAGGGAGAGCAAGCCAGAAAGCAGCACCCCTCCATGGCCTCTGCCTGAGTTCCTGCCCTTACTTCCCTCAATGATGAACTGTGATCTGAAAGTGTAAGCCAAATAAATCCCCCCCATATTAGTTAGGGTTCTCTAGAGCAGTGGTTCTCAGACTTCCTAAGGCTTCGGCACTAGTATGGTTCATCATGTTGTAATGATCCCCAGCCATAAAATTATTTTGTTGCTATTTTATAGCTGTAATTTTCTACTGTTATGGATCGTAATGTAAATATCCGATATGCAGGATATCTGATATGCAATCTCTAAAGGGGGCACACCCCATAGGTTGAACTCCAGAGGACAGGAACTTAAGGGGATTTATTAGTGTGGCTTACAGGTTATGGTCCTGCTAGCCCTACAATGGCTTTCCACTAACAGAAGGTTCAAGAATCTAGTAGCTGTTCGATCCACAAGGCTGAATGTCTCAGCTCATCTTCAATATCCAGCAGGCATTGGAACCTATTTCTTTGTGAAGGAATGGACTTGCCAGGGAGAGCGAGAGCAAGCAGGCAAGGAGAGCAAGCTTCCTTCTTCCATGTTCTTTATGTAGGCTGCCACCAGAAGGTGTGGCCCAGATCTTTAATCTTCCCACCTCAAAAGATCCAGATTTAAAGTAGGGTTTTCCACTTCAAGTGATTTAATTAAGAAAAAAAAAATCCCCACACATGTACACAGCCACTTGGGTTTTAGTTCCTTTCCTATGTGGTCAAATTGGCAACCAAGAACAGCCACGGCACTCTAAGATGTTTTAGGTCAGTGTTTTGCCCCAGCAACAGAGAAACCTAACTAGGATGTGTGTTTCTCGTTGGGGATGGGTAGTTCTCATGAGGGTGGTTTACGGCAGACTTACTCATCCTTTGGGCCTGGCTCTTCCGCAGACACCCACTCCTTCCGCCTCCTGCCTGGTTGTAACAGCATGCTATGATGTGAGGCCCGTTTCTATGTACCCTCTCAGTCACAGACGTCTGTCTCCAGAATTGCAGATCAAGAGGCAGCTGCTTCCTTCATAGATGATGCAGTTTCAGTGGGTATGCAGTGACAGACGGGTAAGTCGAGGCCCCGGACTGAGGTCAGGCTGCCCAGTAGCCACCTTCTTCCTGTGGCTCCAGGGCCCAGTCTGATCCCACCTTTTTTTCAGTACTCAATGGTCACCTGTAGTTCTTGCCCCCGAGACACAATGTCTCTGTTTTCTGAGTTTCAAAGTGGCACCTGGCCTCTCTCTCTCTCTCTCTCTCTTTCCTGACCAAGTCTCCCTTTTACTTCAGAAAGACATTGCGGCTGCCTTTAGGCTTCCTGATAATGCAGGCTCTTGTGTCCAACTCTATGCATCCAACTTATTCATGTCTCAAAGTCTCTTTGCATAAAAGAGACTATTCACAGATTCCTGAGGCTTTGGCCTAGGTGTCTCTGAGGGCTGTGATCCAGCCTACCTGCCACAGGGACCTTGTCAAATCCCTTGTCTGCTGATTCACTCCCATCCTTAGAGAGTCTTAGAACAGACCTGTCTAATGTGTGTGAGGCCCTTTTTTTTCCTGGGGAAAAAAGGAATGGCTATCTGAAATTCATACATGCCATTAGTGGCTACCCTCTGCATGCGTGCATGTGCACACACACACAAACACACACACACAAGTACGAGCATATGTGCACACACACACCATACACACACCATGTACACACATACACAATCACACACATACACACATACCATGGACGCACACACACACATACACACAGGCATACATGTGCATATACACACACACACACACACGATCTGCTTTGTTTGTTGTTTTAGTTTGTTTGGTGCTTAGCATTTCAAATGGGGAGGGGCAGCTGGGTGTACACATGAAGAAAAGACAGCAACAGACCTGGGTGGGGGAGCTGAGGTTGCATTTCAAATACAGCCCAGTTAAAACGTTGATGCCAAGCGATGTGGATATTTGGAGTTGGGGGTGCTGTGCACTTGTGCACCTCTGGGGTGTTGTTGGGTGTTTTTGTTGCCTTGCTAAATATTCATGGATGAATATTTAGAATATGTTCTCTTTCAAACTGACAGAGGGCAGGTAAGGCTTGTCCCTGGGTCTGTCATCTGAGTCCACATCTCTGAAAAACTGTTGAGGAGAGAGAGAGAGAGAGAGAGAGAGAGAGAGAGAGAGAGAGAGAGAGAGAGAGAGGGGGGGGGGGGCTTACATGCACAGGAATCTGATCCAAAGATTCCCGTTCCCACAGGAGCAAAGACGAAGCTCCAGTCTAGTGACCTGCAGGTCCGTGGACTGAGAGAAAGGGAGTTTGGCTGATACACTGGTGCACGAACCCCTGAAGCCCTTTCTTACTTTCTAACTTGGCTTCTTTGCCTCCATCACCCCCTCCCCCTGCTGTTTGTTCAGAGGTGGTTGGGTTCTGATAATTCCAAGAATCTAAGCATGCATATGCACATGTAGCCACCCATGTCCTTGAATACATATGTAGTCACCCATGTGCATGCAGGCACATGCATGTGTGCGTACACACTCCTGGTAAAGAGAGTCTATTGACTCAGGACAAAGTCTATGGAGTAGAGAACACAAAGCATTAGGGTTGAGATGGGGGAATACTGAGATGCCACTTTCCCTGGGACACCTACTCTGATCCTATGTGTTGTCCAGGGGCTCACACTGCCCAGGCCTCCAGGGGGCAGACTGTCCTTTTGTGTCCTAATGTCCTTTTGTGTCTCCCCTGATGGGTCTGAGCATCCATACCCTTCTTCATCCGCAGTCATAGAGCCGCTGACTAGACATGGGGCCACACAGAACAAGCTCCACAGACAGCATCTTTGGCATCATGGGTACCCACAATCCTCAGCAGCCCTCACTAGACTGTGGACACGGGGCAGAGGAACAGGTGCCATGGATCCCTACAGGTGGTGTAAAGTAGGGTGCAGAGAAACAGCACCATGACAGTAGGATACCTCAATATCCTGAGTCCTCCTTGTCTAGACTCCCCCAGTGGACATGGGATGCTGGCCTGACCAGTGTCCCCGTGTCCACACTTGGGCCACAGGACATAACAGGACAAGCTTTCAGAGGATTGTAGCATGACAGCAGATTACCTCAGGGCCCTGATGGCTTTGCAGTGCCTGAGCCCATGTCCACTGGGGACTCTTCAGCAGTTTCTAGTGAGGGATGCTGAGGCTTCCTTCCCAAAGAATTTGCCCACGCCTGAGTATCTGTCCATTCTGCCAGCAAGTCGCCACTGGGTGCTCATGCTCACCTCATTGTCCTCTTTCTCACAGATGAGCCCCAGAGTCTCTTTCCAAATGGTAACCAAGGCTGCCCTTTCCTGGAAGGTCATATGTCCTTGATGAATGGATCCTTGTCAGGCCCCCAGCCTTGGAGCCATCCTCAGCTCCTGGGTACCGGCTGTGGAACTGCCTACTGTCACCAGCATTGCATGGTAGAGTCTGAAATCTATCCTGACAGCAGGCCTCGACCACAGCATCTTGGTTCCCTGTAAAGTCCGAGCATCCCCTTCCCATTGGGCAAACTCACGATGCCTCAACCTCAGCAACATCCCAGAAAAATCATGGAATCCTTGTGAATTTTATGGGAAGATGTCACTCTTCAACAGGAGGTCTTGCCTGAACCCCTGACCCTGTGACCATAGTTTGGTGGGAGAGGGGGGGCCCTGGTTCAATTGTTTATTTGTTTGTCTGATCATGCAGTTTCCCCTCCCTCCTCTCCTTTCCTCCCCTCCCCCCTACACTGCCCCCCCCCATCCACTCCTACTCCATTTCAGTAAAGGGCAGCATCCCAGGTTATCCACAAAGCATGGCATATCAAGCTGTAGTAAGACTAAGCACCACCGCTCGTATTAAGACTGGACGATGTGACCCAGTGTGAGGAGTGCAGTCCCAAGAGCCATCAAGAGTCAGAGACAACCCCTGCTTCCACTGTTAGGAGTCCCCAAGAAGACCAAGCTACACAACGGTAACATATATGCAGAGTGCCAGGCTCAATTCCTACAGACGAGGTCCACTTTGTGTGTATGTCTGCATGTGTGGGGTGTGTGTGTGTGTGTGCTGATGTAAGTACATGTGTATGGAGGTCAGAGGCCACCTTGGGTGTCTTCCTCAGTCAGGGTTCTTAAAGGAACAGAACTGACAAAATGAATTCTATATTAAAGGAGGATTAATTAGTGGTTTACAGACCAAGGATCCAACAGTTGTTCTGTCCATAAGGCTGGATGTCTAGGCAGCCTAGCCTAGGTTTGGGTCTAGGCAGACCTAATGTAACACCAGAGCCCCCTAAGATTCCTAGAGAGCTGCTGATCTTCAGTCTACATTGTAATCCCAAAGAAGCTGAATTTAATACCAACCAAAGCAACCGGATGGTGAGCTTGCCGGGGAGTGAAAGCAAGCAGGCCAAAAACAAAGATGTCCTTATGTCTGGGCTGTCACCAAAAGGTGTGGCCCACATTTAAAGTGGGTCTTCCTGCTTCAGATAAACTGGGTAAGAAAACCCCTCACAGGAGTGCCTAGAAACTTGGGCTTTAGCTTATTCCAGATGTAGTCAAGTAGACAACCATGATTTCCTATCCTGCTCCCCACCTGGCTTGCTGAGACAGGCTCTCTCATTTTGACCTGGAACCTGACCTTGTCAAGAAGACGAGCCAGCCAGCCCGAGCCAGGAATCCTCCTGTCTCAGATCCCCAGTGCTGAGATTACAATCACAGGCCACCACACTCAGCATCTTTTTTCCCCTCGGGTATTTTTACCTTTAGCACACAAGAAGAAAAAGTCAATACAGATTGGTTTTTTTATTTACTTTTATTTTATATCCATTTAAATAATACTGGGCTTAAAAACAACCTTTTCAATATTTTGAACGATATCTTTGTTTTACATTGAGCTCTACATTTTCTTCACTCCCCACCCTTCCTCCCCTCTTCCCTTCTACCCTCTCCTTTGACCCCACACTCCTAATTTACTCAGGAGATCTTGTCTTTTTCTACATCCCATGTAGATTAGATCCATGTATGTCTCTCTTAGGTCCTCTTTTTGTTGTCTAGGTTCTCTGGGATTGTGAATTGTAGGCTGGTTTTTCTTTGCTTTATGTCTAAAAACCACTTATGAGTGAGTACATATTATATTTGACTTTCTGGCTCTGTGTTACCTTACTCAATATGTTTTTTTTCCCAGATCTATCCATTTGCTTGCAAACTTCAAGATGTCATTATTTTTTCCCACTGTGTAGTACTCCATTGTATAAATGTACCACATTTTCCTTATCCATTCATAGGTTGAGGGGCATTTAGGTTGTTTCCAGGTTCTGGCTATGACAAATAATGTTGCTATGAACATAATTGAGCACATGTCCTTGTGTATGATTGAGCATCCTTTGAATATATACTCAAAAGTGGTATTACTGGGTCTTAAGGTAGATTCCTAATTTTCTGAGAAATAACCACACTGATATCCAAAGGGGCTGTACCAGCTGGCATTCCCACCAGCAATGCAGGAGTGTTCCCTTTATGCCACAACCTCTCCAGCATAAGTTGTCATCAGTGTTTTTGATCTTGGCCATTCTTATAGGTATAAGATGGAATCTCAGAGTTGTTTTGATTTTCATTTCTCTGATGGCTAAGGATGTTGGACATTTCCTTAAGTGTCTTTTAGCCATTTTAGATTCCTCTGTTGAGAGTTCTCTAGGTCTGTACTCAATTTTTTTATTGTATTATGTGTTCTTTTGGTGACCAATTTCTTGAGTTCTTTGTATATTTAGGAGTTATATTTAGGAAGTGGTCTCCTATGCCAATGCGTTCAAGGCTACTTCCCACTTTCTCTTCTATGAGGTTCAGTGTGATTGGTTTTATGTTGATGTCTTTGATTCATCTGGACTTGCACACTCAGCTTCTTAATGTAGGTTCTGGGGCCTGATCTTGGGTCCTCAAGCCTGCATGGCAAGCTCTTTACGAACTGAGCCTTTCTTCAACCACAACACTGCTCCTTCGGTTTGTGCTGGGAACAAGTCATGAGCCAGGGATGATGGCAGAAAATTAGCTAGATCCTCATGGGTTCTGCTGACCTTGGCTTTCCCAGACCTTATGTGGCTTCCCTTGTAGACTCAGGTTCCCGGGGCTGTAAACTAGATTGGCAGTGCGCACAGTGTCCTCCTGCGTGGATGACCATGGCTGATGACTGAATAACTGAGCAGCGATCAAATAATAGCTGGGAGGAGCTAAGATTTGTGTCGAGGTCTGCAGCTCACTGAGAGGAACAATCAGCTATTCAGAGGCCTGTTACCCAACTGGGGACCTTTTGGGAACCTTTGACTCTGAGGCGACAGGCAGGGTGGAAACAAATGCATACCCAGCTCTGCACTGCAGAGTCTCCTACTTGGTTCCCTGTACACAGACTTTCTACCTTCCAGCCTCACTTAGCTGTCTGTCCTGGGGGCCATAAATGTTCTTCTGACAAAACAAAAATCACATGTGGTCAGCGTAGGGGCTTCGTGGCTAGTTATAAATGTTTATCAGCTGCGGTGCCCGTGGCATCCGTCCAGCTGAGAGGTGGGGACTGGAGCCCAGAGCTTGATGAAGCTGGGTTTCCTGCGGGTTTTACTTGCCTGTCAACAGCATTTGACTGGGGCCTAGGGGATCTGCCCAGAATTTGCCAATCTCGTCTCGGTGGAGGAGGTTAGCGTGTCCATTCTCCATGGTCTTCCTGTTCTCCCTTCGCCATGAAGCTGATGCCTGAGACAAGTGGACATGGCAAAGCCTTCCCTGTGTGCCCAGGGAGCCTGAACTGTGCCCTTTGTGCCTCTCCACTTCACCAGCTGAGCCACCTCTCCAGGCTTGGAGTCTTCTGGCTGCTGAAGTCATAGCACAGATCAAGCAGCTTTAGATGTTAGCTTCTGGAATGTTCCTGAGAAGTAACGGTGAAAAGGTGTTCTGAGAGTCACATACTGGGTCTTAGAAGGTAAAAGGCAAAGTGTCCGCAGGGCTAGTTCCTTCTGGAAACTCTGAAACCATGACTCCTGCATTTTCCAACTTGTCGAAGCTGCCTGGGGTCCTTGCCTGGCAGCCCCTCCTTCCATCCTCCTCTCTAGACTTGAGATTCTACAGGCTTCTTTGTCAACACCACCTACTTGGCCAGACCCTGTCCTCCCCCCTGTGAGGTCACTACTGGTCACATTCACAGACCACTGGGACAATCACTAGTTGATATTAACTGTCAACCTGATGCAGCCTCCAATCATCAGAAGGCTCAGCGGAGTGGCTGTCTTTACCAGGGCAGCTTACGGACACGTCTGGAAGGGATTATTTTGGTTACTAATTGATATAGGAGGACCATATCATGAGAGGTGCCATCCCTAGGCAGCTAGTCCCAGGCCACGCGAAAGCTAGCTGCGTATGAGCTAGAGAGCAAGCCAGCGAGCTGCATCCCCATGGTGTCTGCTTCGAGTTCCTATGTGAGTTCCTACCTTGACTTCTCTCAGTGACTGTCTGTGACCCGGAAGTGTAAACCAAATAAGTCCTTTACTTCACAAAGTTGCATTTGGTCATGGTGATCGTCATAAGCAGAATGGACCTAGAACACCAAGTCAATCCTATCTTAACTTACCAACTCGTGTCCACTAACCTCCTCTAGCTACATGATGTGACAATGTCCACAGGTTCCTAAAGTCAGAACATGGGTAACAAAGGGCAGAGGAGGCAGGTCATATCTCTGCACACTAGGCCTTGTGAGTCCCCTCGACTAGTGGTTCTCAACCTGTGGGGCTAGACCCTAAGGACCATTGGAAAACACAGGTATTTGCATTGCAATTCATAATAGTCACAAAATTGCAGTTGTGAAGTAAGGACAGAAATAATTTTATGGTTGGGGGTCAGCACAGCATGAGGTGTTAAAGGGTCACAGCATTAGGAAGGTTGAGAACCACCACCCCAAACTGACATGGCTCTTGGTGACCGCCCACTCCCCTGGAATGTTCTACAGGAAAAGGGCTCATCAGGACTGGACTTAAACAGTTGACCTGGTTAGCAAGCTGAGGGGATCCGGCTCCTGAGAGGCTGCAGCCAGACACTTGTGAATTATTTAGCAGCGTGCACATGAGATGCCATTACATTGAGTCGCGAATGATCAACACCAACTCCCACAATAAGGTAATAAAATAAAACATTAACGAGGCACTATGCTCTGTGTTGGGGAGGGAGGGCAGTAGTCGCTGAGCCTACAGGGCACAGAGGCTGTAGGAGTGGGATCAAACCCTCCAAGCACTGTGGGAGAATGGTACGGGACTGGGCAGGGCCAGCCTCCATCTTTTTTATTTCCATATTTCCATGAATATCCAGGGTCAGTGTGTCTGTCCAGAGCCACCCATGAGGTTTTCTGTGCTGCTGGATGCACATTCACCCTGGGTCTGCCTGTCTGTGGTCTGCAATCTGGGATGGCCTTATGTTTGAAGGTGCTGTGGGGTTACTACCACAGGGGCTGGACGTCCTGGGTTCTGATACTGGATCAGGCTTCCTAAGCCTCTAACTGAGAAGTTCACCTGAAAAATTCAAGGGATTGATCAATGAGAGTCCTTCCCAGAGTCTCCTCCGCAAGGTTCCCCCCAACCCCCCGAAAGCCAGGCGCACGGCAGACCACAATGGTGCTGTTTCCGTTGTCACTATGATAAGAGGCAGGATCATGGTTCCCAATTCCACCGGTTACTGAGTATGTCACCTTACATGGCAACATGATCTGAGCAGATGGGATTTAGTTAAGAACCGGGGAAGGGAGATCAATCTGTGTTGTCCATTGGGCTTAAGTCTGTCCATGGAATCATCCCAGGAGTGAGGAAACTATTGCCCAGACAAAAGTACACTGACACCAGCGTATCCTGTTGGGTTTTCCACACAGGAAGGGGCAGTGAGCCAAGCAAGGGACATGAGGATGGTGGCCCTAGACGTAGAAAGGGAAGGAAATGGCCTCTTCCTCCAGCAGCCTGTGGTGGGGACAAGGCATCCTGCTGGCCCCTTGACAGGAGCCTAGAAAAACTGTTTGGGGTTTCTGACTAACAGAGTGGTGGGGAAAAAACACAGGCTACCACTGACCTCTTGAGCATTGCCATTGCTATTCCAGATATCTCCTCTAGGGGGCAGCACGCCAAGGTCTGTCCCAAGTACCTGGGCCACGGAATTGCACCTACTGTTTGCTGAGTACCTAGTATGTGCATGATATACACGTGTGTGTGTGTGTGCGCGCGTGTTAGATATTCAGAAATAAAGCCAGGCACAGTCTCCTGTGAGTGAAAAATGTTTCGTGTCAAGAATGTATGCTCTGAGGTCAAGCAGGCCTAGGTGACCATCCTAGCTCTGATCTACCAAATTTAGCTTAAAGACTTTACTTGGCTTTCTTTGTGATTTTAGAACCAGACAAGGTTTCGTTCCAGAGTAGGGGAGTGTGGAGACAAAGGTTGAGCACTACCAGTTTCTTCCCTCAGAAGGTGAACACACAGCAGGGGGAGAGCAGCTGCTGGGAAGACCCTGGGTCATGTCTCTGGGGTGAGGATCACAACAGAGGGGACCCCACAACCGTGTTGTCAGTCAGCGTCTATCACTATGATGAGCACACGTCTGGGCTCAGAGTTTTAGAGGTTAGGGTCCATTCATGGTTTGTCAGTCTAATGGCTAGGCGGAAGAAAAAGAGAGAGACAGAGACAGGGAGAATGACCTAGACCTGGCTCTCAATACCCTCTTCCAGACCACGCCTCTTCAAGATCCCAGAGCCTTCCACAGCTCTGTGGCCTGAGGACCAGGTGTTTGACACTTGGGATTTGGGGAAGATAAAAGAGTCTAGCAGGCCTGAGCTCGACAAACTTGGCTCTGGCAGACCTTGCTCCTCTCTCCCTTCCCTCTGCCCTGATAAATGTTAGCTTACAACCCTAAAGCTAGCCAGCCAGGTCTAACCTCCTCTTCGGCCACTTCCTCCTCCTGAGGCTGACTGCCAAGTTTCAGCTATCAAAGTCCTGAGGTCCCACAATCAAAAGCCCACTTTTGACTACCCTAATTGACACGTCCAATCAAAACAAACAACTCACCCTATCACAGAGTTTCCCTTTTATAAACTCCCATCTGCCTACAGGCCACACGTGTCTCCTCTCTATCCAGTCCTTTGCCCCCTGGGGCAAATATCCCTTTCTCCTCTCCCTGCTTACTTTCTCCTTCTCCCTTGTCCTCCCTCTCCTCTCTTTGTCTCTTATTTCCGGCTCTCTGTCCCTCTGGGGCAAATAAATCTCCTCCGAGCTGAGAACTTGGCCTTGAGATGTCCTGTGCCGTTTCTGGTCTTTTCAGGGATGTTTTAGATGCAATTGTGGCCCGTGTGGACTGAAGCTGGCCTGTCTGGGAAATTCTGTCTCCTGACTTCTTAGATAGTCACATGACATCTTGGATTCTGTTGGGTGACATTGAATTTAAGTATGTATGATCATACTTTGAGTTTGAAGTGGGTCTTGGTGAGGGAGCCAGTACAGGAGCCTGGTCCTAGGATTTTGATGAAAACCACTTGGGTTCTCTGGTTTGGATGCTTTTGTGTGTGTGTGTGTGTGTGTGTGTGTGTTCCTGAGCTAGCTCTTGTAGCCCAGGCTGGCCTCGAACTCACAGAGATCCACCTGCCTCTGCCTCCCGAGTGCTGGGATTAAAGGCGTGCGCCACCACTACCCGGCTTGGTCTGGATACTTAAAGCTCAAATATCAATGCTAGTGACCTCCTTGACCTCCAGCATCCCAGACCAGGCCTGCTGACACCCAAATTCACCAAAATCATTTCAGTTTATCCATAATTTCCTTTTAAGGCTTGTTTTCCTTTGTCTTTTAGGAGCAAGGGCTAAGATAGTGTTTCACTCTGTGGCCCAGACTGCCTAGAACTCACTGTGTAGCCCGGGTTGGCCTCAGATTCATGGTGATCCTCCTGCCTCAGACTGGCATCTTGCCTCGTGAAAGTATACATTCCTGCCACTACTCAGTCACACTCGCCTCTCTGGAGTCCAGCTTTCTGTTTGATGAGTACTTGTGAACTGAGCTGAAAGAGTGGGTGATGGATTTGGGACTCCTGAAAAGGGACATGTGTTTGTGCATTAGTGCTCATAGCTACAGCAAATACCCACACACGCACGTGTTAAATGCTTAATCCCCACCTGGGAAAGACACTGGGAAATGGCAGAAACCTCTGCTTTGAGAACACTGGCCCATCCCTCTCCTTTCCTGCTGCCAGGAGGTGAGCGGCTTCTTCCTCCTGTATTTCTGCAGCCATGTTATCTGCCTCACTGCAGGCCTCAGATGACAGAGAGCCAACCAACCCTGGGCCTCTAAAATGATGAGCTAATATAAACTTTTCTCTGTGAGTGGCTTCTCTTGGGCACTTGGTCATGGTGACAGAAAGCCAGCTATTACAGAGACAGAATGGCCTACAAAGAGGCCAGTTCAAACTTGTCTCAGGGACTGCTTTCTCGCTTCTGGAAGAGGTAGAGAAGTAGAGGATTGTGGGGATGGACACTTGAAGGCAGGCAGAAGGACAGACATGGAGAGCACGCACAGTGGCCACCACCACACACCGGTTCTATGCCAGCAGTGTTTTCAGGTTCCAGCACGGAGAGCTTTGCCGCTGTGCCGTGTGCCCTGGCTATGACCAACCTGTGACCAACCTGGGGCAGGTGATTCATTTGAAATGAGGTGGCTAGCTCTAGGATGAGAAGGGCGGATCACAGGTACACTGAGGAAGGGGGACCTAGAGGGGCGGGCAGATGAATCAAACCCCTCATACCTGCTTTGTGGGGAGGAGTTTGTTGGAGGGGTCTGGTCTTCTGAACTCCTAGTCCAGCTGCTTCATTTCGTCTTCCTTCCTTCCTTTCTTCCTTTCTTCCTTTCTTTCTTTCTTTCTTTCTTTCTTTCTTTCTTTCTTTCTTTCTTTCTTTCTTCCCTCCCTCTTTCTTTCTTTCTTTCTTTCTTTCTTTCTTTCTTTCTTTCTTTCTTTCTTTCTCTCTTTCCTTCCTTCCTTTTTTCTTTCTTTCACGTTTGTTGTGAATGCTCTTTCTGCTGTACACCTTTATGCCAGAAGAGGGCATCAGATCCACTATAGATGTTTCTGAGCCACCACGTGGTTGCTGGGAATTGAACTCAAGACCTCTGAAAGAGTAGCCAGTGTTCTTAACTGCTGAGCCATCTCTCCAGCTCCCCCCAGTTCTTTCTTTGGGGGTGTTTTAGAGCTAGCGTGGAGGATTACCTTGTTCACTTCCAACAGGGAGCCAGGTGGACTGCCTTGGACAGCAGCCCCCAGCTGTCACCTCGATCCCCTGTGTGTGTAGGAGAAACTGGACGTCACATCTGCTCAGACCCCATCTCAGGCAAGACAGGGCAACACCTGCCTTGTCAGACCTTTGGGTTCCATTCAGGGACCTTGGAACCAGACCGTCCCTTAGAACGGGTGCTCTGCACTCTCGGCCAACTCTGCAGCACAGATGTAGAATTAAAGTTTTCCTTGTAATGGGGTTTTCTTTAATGTGGGGTGCTGGGATGCATCTCCCAGGCACTTTCTGAGCCGTCCTTGGCTACCAAGGCTGTGGCCCCAGCCCATGCTTAAGTTACATGCGATTTCACTAATCGGAAGGGCTTGGGAAATAGCTTCCCCTTACCAGTGACCCGTATTACAATTAAAGCCTTTGATGTGGGCTCTCCTATTTGCCTACAGAGACAGTGAGATTCGCCATTTAATTTGAGAGGCATTTTACAGGACAGCCATCCACGCCGAAAGCTGATTATAAATAAGGTTCAGCCGAGGGCTTCCATCAGCGTCTGAGGATTCGCAGTCAAATGCAAGGTCATAACCCCGATGCGCAGTTGGTCTGCGGCACTCTTGTACCTAAATCAACTTCTCTTAGTGCTGGCTTTCACGTTGTGTTTACGAAACACCTTCTGTTTCTTGCAGAACTTGGCACTAAAAATCATCCCTCTGATAAGAGCCTGGAAGCCGGGCGGTGGTGGCGCACGCCTTTAATCCCAGCACTGGGGAGGCAGAGGCAGGCGGATCTCTGTGAGTTCGAGACCAGCCTGGTCTACAAGAGCTACTTCCTGGACAGGCTCCAAAACCACAGAGAAACCCTGTCTCGGGGAAAAAAAAAAAAAAAAAAAAAAAAAAAAAAAAAAAAAGAGCCTGGAAAATTTCTCACCTCAGCTATTGTTTTAAGTTTTCTCTGGGTAAGAAGCCACGGGCTCCACCCTCACCCACCCTCACCCACCCCCACCCACCCAAGAAGAGGCATTTGGGCACTGGAAGGTCAGAAATGGCTGCACCAGGAGAACGCTGCAGGTCAGCCGGCAGGGGTTCTCATGTTTTCCTCATGTTGTGAGTGAAACAATTGTGTTGTCAACCCTGTGACCTTCGGGGACCACAGGATGGAAGAGAGTGAGTCTTGGGGAGCTGGCCCAGTTGTACATGCAAGAATGGGGCCCCGGCACTTGGGAGGCAGAGGTAGGCGGATCTCTGTGAGTTCGAGGCCAGCCTGGTCTACAAGAGCTAGTTCCAGGACAGGCTCCAAAACCACAGAGAAACCCTGTCTCGAAAAACCAAAAAAAAAAAAAAAAAAAAAAAAAAAAAGAATGGGGCCCCGAGTCTGATACTCAGGACAAGCATAGGAGTTTGTGGTCTCAACACTGGCAGGGATGGGGGCTATGGAAACAAGATGGTGTCTGGGGCTTGCTGGTCAGCTAGCCCAGTTAGTGGTTCAGTGAAAGGAAATGTCTCAAAAAATAAGGTGGAGTCAGGCATGTTAGCACAGGCCTTTAATCTCGGCACTCAAGAGGCAGAGGCAGTCTTTGCGTCTGAGGCCAGCCTGGTCTACAAAGCAAATTTCAGGTCAGCCAGAGCTATGTAGTGAGACTCAGTCTCCAAAACAAACTGTAGAGAGAGACACCCTGTGTTCTGGTTTCCACATGTTCATGCAGGACACATGTGCTTGCACACACATTTGCACGCACACACGTACAGGAAGGGGAAGCAGGGCTGAATTCCTCTACTCACCACCTAGGTTTAGTATTTGTGTTCATATACATATTTATGTAAGAGTTGGTACTTCTGTTCTGGAACTCACCTTGTAGTCCAGGCTGGACTCGAACTCGCAGAGGTCCACCTATCTCTGCCTCCCGAGTGCTGGGATTAAAGGTGTGTGTCACCACCGCCTGGCAAAGTTGATACTTTTAAGTAGCCTTTTGGGGGCGTCTCCACACTGGTGTGCACACACACACCTCTATAAATCTGATGGTTCATATTGATTGTCAGATTGTATAGAATCACCTAGAAGGTGTGTCTGGAAGCCTTCCAGAGAGGCGTGACTGAGGAGGGGAGATTCATCCTGGATATGGGTGGCACTAACCCAGGGGCTGGGGTCCTAGATTGAGTCAACACCTAGAAAGGAGAGAGTTGAGCACCAGCAATCCCTACCCTTTGCTTCCGGGTCTGCCCAGATGCAAGGGGCCCAGTCACACTCCTGTCATCAGGAACTCTGCCATGCCTTCCCCATAGTGATGGATTGTACCCTCTTAAACCATAATACCAAAATAAACCCCCACCCTTGCTTAAGTTGCTTCTTGCAGATACCTTGGGGTTTGTTGTTGTTGGGTTTTTTTTTCATTTTTGTTCGCTTGTATTTCAGGACAGACATGGTTTCTCTGTGTAGCCCTGGCGCTGGCCTCGAGCTCAGAGATTTACCTGCCTCTGCCTCCCAAGTGCTGGGATTAAAGGTGGGCGCCACCACTGCCCAGCATCTCCCTGGCTTTTTTAATGGTTATGTATTACTCCACAATAGCGGTGAGCATAGTTTATTTACCCTCTGAAATGGTGAACATTTAGTAATGTTCTCTTTTCTTCAGCTCTAAACACTGTCTCCAACCTTCTGCGACTGTCTGCATGCATGTCCAGGACACATCTGAAACAGATGCCTGCAGGTCCAAATGCTGTATCCAATTTAAACAAACGTGTAGTTTAAATTGCAATAGGCACAGATCATTGCTTCTCTGAAAGAACTGAGTCACTTATATTCCTATCTATGGTGTGACTTTCTAGGTGGGCAGGTAACTTGGCTGGAACACACATTCTCTATGTGTCCACCTTGGACACTCTGTGCTGCTCCAAGAACTACTGGAGGCTTTTCAAGCAACAAAAGCCTACCTCAGCCCACAGAGGTCTACGCCAAGGTCCTGGGGCTGCTGGGACAAAGTGCTGCCAACTGAGTGGCTTGAAACAGTGGCAGCTTAGCCTGTCTCAGAGGGCAGACAGAGGGCAAGGCGTTAGCAGGGCTGTGCTCTCTGCATAGGCTCTGGGGAGGAGCCTTTGGCTTCTTCTAGTGACTACTTGTTGCCTTGTTGTCCCTTGGTATCTACCTCCCTCCAGTTGATACCCCATGGCTCTGTCCTTGCCTCTGTGTCTGTATCTCTCTCTGCTCAGGATTTATCACTCATTGCAATGCTTTGGGTTCACAAAAGTGTTTCTACACCAGGGGTACCAGGACTTAGCACGTGGAAGGAGGTTTCCGTGAGAGTCATTGTGTGGGCCAGCTTGAGTCCCGAGTGCTCCCAGGGCCTAGCATCCTTAGGAAAACTGGCAGAGAACACCCTCTCTTGTGGAGTCTATGCATGCCACATTTTAACTCGTGTGTGTGTGTGTGTGTGTGTGTGTATACATGTAGAAGTCAAAGGTCAATCTTGGAGTCATTTCTCAGGAGCTGTCTACCAAGTAAGATCTGAGGTCTCTCACTGGCCTGGAATTCACCAAGTAGGTTGGACTGACAGGCCAGCTAGCAATCCTCTAGTCTCTGCCTCTCCTGAGCTAGGCTACTGTGTAGTGTAGACCACTGTGCTCAGCCAGTAAATGTGGGTTCTGGGATGGAGTTCAGGTCCCCTGCTGTTACGACAGGAGCCTCACTGTGCTGTGCCCCAGCATTTGTTTGCTTTGTTTGGGGACAAAACCTGACTTCAAGCCTGAGACCTAGTCAAGAATGACCTTGAACTTCTAATCCTTCTGCTTCCACTTCCGTGAGCATGCTGACATTACAGGTGTGTGTTGTTATTGTCATATGTGATTTGTGCAGTGCTGAGGATCGAACTCGGGATTTCATGTGTGCTAGGCTAACACTCTGCCAGCTGAGCCACACCCCTGGACCTCTCAATATTAAAAAAAAAAGGACCATATCTTCAGGGGCAGTCTCATGAAGCACTGGTGAGCAGGTGCCTCCCTTCCAGAGGATGGCTCACTTTATAAAACACATCTTCCTTATGAACCGACAAGTCCATTGCTGCACAATTATTTTAAGGTCACAACCAGAAAAGCATTCGAAGATAAATATACCAAGGATGTGTTCCCCGGCCTGTTTATACTGAACATCTATCTACAAAAGAATCTTGGCATCAAAGAAAATCTGCTTGGTGAGGCCAGAGGTTCAGGTGTCTTTGTTGAAGGACAGTCTGTGGCAGGGTCTGGGCCTGGTGGTATTTTAACCCAACTGGGTGATCTGAGCAGGTACTTTGGGCTTGTCTGGGGGTTGGTAGAGTCTGGGAGGTAGGCTGTACCATGCAGGATGGACCCAAGCGACCTTAGACTCTGACTGAGGTGGGCATGAAGCAGTGGGGATGCGGATGGGAGCTGTCATCTTGTGGTGGGAGCTGGTGTGGGGCAGGTGGGGCTGCTGTGAGCTAGAGATGCTGAGGATGGGCTGTCTGTTCATCCTGTCCGAAGCGAGTGCCCCGCTTGAGTGGGGGTGCAGACTGCAGGTCATTTGCTCTCCCCTGGCATTTAGCAGGCAAGGAGGAATAATTTTCCTCCCAGTGTCCTGGCTGGGTTCCAATTTGGGTGATTACATTCTGCCTGCTTAAAATTCCCCTCTCTTGTATCCAGGGCAGAAGCAATTCTTCCAGCCCTCTCCTGCTTGGGAGGAGGGGGAGCTGAGACTCCAGAAATCAGCCTTGCCTCCCCCCAGCACTCAGTATGGAGGCTTGCTCTGCACACCCTGCACATCCTTGGCCGTGGGGACTGGAGGAGCCCCACTGGAATGAACCTGTCAAACAGGTGCGAATTTTCCAGAAAAAAATTCTCTTTAAGGGGATGAGGTAGAGGTGAGTGGAACTCGGTGTTTGAGAAACGAGTCCTACCCTGGGCGGGGCTTCAGTCCCTCCCCTCCCCACTTGCGTCTGGATTTCTTGGTACCATGGCGTTCTAGAATATGGAGCGACTTCCTTTCATTTGGGTGCTGTGGGGAATGGAGCAAGACAACAGCTTGAGAATCCAAATTATTCTACAGATCAACATGACCCGGGAGAAGAAAAAAATGTTTTGACTAGTACACTAAACAAACCAGGCTGGGTGTCAGAGAGGCTGGGCCAGCAGTGTGAATCTTCGCTGGCTTCATTTGTTCTCGTCCTGAGTGGGTTTATTGACTAAAGTACGTGGGGCCTTTCACACATTTGCACCAAGTGTCTTTTTAACACACATGCATGTGCATGTGGACACGTTGCTCCATATAAGCCAAACACGCAATTGTGTCCCTTCCCTCCTCATACTCTCCCTCGACTTCTCAGAAGTCCTATTTTTTTTTCTTTTTTGACATAGGGTTTTTTCTCTGAGTAGCCTTGGTTGTCTTGGAACTCACTCCGTAGACCAGGCTGGCCTTGAACTAGAGATCTACCTGCCTCTGCCTGCAGAGTGCTGGGATCAAAGGTGTGTAACCCCACCACCCAACTCATCTCCTTATATCTATCCACCCATCCGCAAGAATCACAGCTGACCCCTGGCTGACCAAAGGGCTGTGTTGTGTGAAAAACAGGATGGGCGCTACCATGGAGACAAAGTGTGGAGACTCCTGTGTGCAATGTCGCGAGGATAGCTCCCCCCCTCCCATGTCCGTACAATACAAATTACGACAATGTCAACACACAGCTGAATAAAAAGCCCAGACATTCCCGGCAGAGGACGCCCGCATCTCTGTGCGTTTTCATTCACGTGCCTGCCACAGTCTTGCCCTCAACCTCACCATCAGACAGTTTAAGACTTAGATGGTTTGGACCATGTTCCTATCACTTTGGTGCCTGGATTGAAATACATGATTACAGCTCCCTGCGTCTTCTCTTGCTCATCCAACCTTAGTGGAACAAACAGCCCAGGCTGTATCTCACTGCGGGCTTCTTCCTGCTGTTGTTCCCAGAAACCAAAGGAACACTTTTGATATGCAAACCTTTAGCATTTTGGAGGTGTGTTCGCACACCTGGCCCCTCAAGGGTGTGGGGTGAACCTATATGCTGGTGTCCCCTTCAAGAGAAGCCTGTAGATGTTCCTGCCACTGCAACTGTAGTCGCCTGGAAATAGTGCCCCTTTCGTAGACAGCCTGCTTAGCCCTGCGGGTTAGCACTTCAGATGAGCTAGGCTGAGGCGTGCTCAACTTGCCGTGGCTGGGAGTCCTGGCCCACACTATGCTGGGGTCACCTGAGACCATCTACTAGACACACACAGAGGACAGTTTGAGGGAGGTGGTTCGCTCTGTCTAACATGTGAGGCCCAGGGATTGAACTCAGATCTTTGGGCTTGGTGGCAGGTGCTCTTCCCAGCCAGCTAAGCTACCTCACCAGCTCAATTCTTTGTGTCCCAGTATCTGGGAACACCATCCCACTGAGGTGGCCTTTGCCTAGGATGCCCCAGCATAAGGCAGAGCTTGGGATCCAGCTGTAGAAAAACAAGCAAGAGGAAAAGGAATGAGATCGATTCTTAAGGAATCTGGGGAGCAGACGCAGGTTCCGGTTTCCTTCTCCTTGTTCACACGCCTTCCCGAAACCCTGCTTTGTAATTCCCAAGCTCTGATTACGTTTTCAATTTAGTGCATATTCAAAAAGATTACCGCACAGCTCTGTGAACTAACCTAAGCATTTTAGTGGCCATGGCTCAAAACATCATACAAAAGAAAACGAGGAGTGAACGGCAAGGAGATGCTGTCACCAACAGTGATGGCACAGTCGCCGCCACAAACCCAGGCGGTCTGCTTTTCGGCAAAGCCACGCTATGTCAGTATTACAGCCGACTTCACAATCAGGGTTTATTCTCCCCTGGTGGGGCTGACTGTTGGGGCAAAGATGGAAAATGGCAATAGGAGAACTCTTTGGTCGGCTCCTTGAAAAGAACAAACTCTGTTAAAACCTGGTGGGTTATTACGGAAGTAGGATGAGGAAGTTGGAAGCCACACTTTGTCGGGTGGCGGTGGCGGGTAAGGACCGGCTGCCCGTCGACTTCCATTTGCTGGCAGGATTCGCTAGAAAGCAAGACACATTCCCTGGATAAAGCCCCATCAGCCCACCCCGCCCCCTTCTCTTCATACTGCAGCCGGCTTTTTCCCCCCTTAAATACATTATCACTTTTTAAACTGATGGTATAGGAAAGAACACAATCTTTTCTTTTCCCCCAGCCCAACAAGGCTGCAAGAAAAGTGATTCTGTTGTTGCCGGGGTTCAGAACAGCATAATGTTGTTTTTCAAAACGCCACCGGCTCTGCCACCCTCCCTTTAATGGTGTTCATTTTCCTTCTTAGAAAAGGGGTTAAAATTAGTAGGCACATTTCATATTAGCGTATTTCATGCAATAAAGCATAAATTATTTAAAATAACACGACCTTTTATCTTGCACCTTTTGAAGGAAGCAAATTAAAAATGTAAATTGGGAGCTAATTAATATGCAAATGTATTCATTCGCAGTTAACAATTAGCAATTAAACCTGCAGTGTCTACAAAGAGCACGGACAAAATTAGTAACTTAATTTATCATTAAAAAATGAAAACGTACACAAAATTTTAATTGACTTTCAAAATATTTCCCCTGCTTTTTTTTTCCTTTCATTTTTTTTTAATACCGAAAGAAATTCTTAAAAAATATTAATGCTTTCGCTTTAGAAATGAAACTGGGGGCATGGAGCATTAGGGGAGTTCATTTAGCAGGAAATCATGTTAGAAAAAGTTTGCCTTTTATATGAGGTATTAAAAAATGACATTTAAGAATGTTGACTTGTGTTTCATCGTTGAGTTCAGGAGAGAAATAAATACACAGACTCCCCCGTGTTTGGGAATATAGATGGCAGAGATTTGTATGGCTAAGGAGGCACACTTCCTGTGTGAGGAGACACGGCTGTGTGCCTGCGAGTCGGCAGTTACAGAAGACACGTTGCAAGAAGCACAACTGGGCCCTTTACATGCTTCTGGTTCAGCTTCAAGCATTCCAGGACAAAACGCCTGCATGGGAAATCAGCAACCGCCAGCTTCAGATGTAAATAAGACACTCTAGTTTGATCAGGAGGCACATTGGCATGCTGGTTTTCATTTAGCCGTCCACACCGCCACCCAGGCATGCGGATTCTCCACTTTTGCATATCTTCCCGACTTCGGGGTCCCTCAGCCCTCACCCTCCCACGGTCAGCCTAGCTCTGCCTGCAGATGCAGCCTTGTGTTTTCGGCACATTTCCATTCTAATGTCACGCAGCATAGGAAGGCACCCAGCAAACACGTATGAGATGCGTGTAGCCTTATTTTGAGTATTTAAACAGCACCTGCTGCTGGGCCCCATTAAGTCTCATTCACAAATGGTTTTTTTTTTTTTTTCTATTTTGTCTCCATTCAAGGTCTTTCTGCATCCTCTCCTTACAGAACTTATTATGTTTAGAACAGGGCTTCCCCCACTGCCTCCTGGTCAGAGCTGGCCCTCGTTCTTATCCCTTAGAATGGGGTTTTATCATTAACAGGACATTGACACAGTTATTGCAACACTCACAGGGTTGTTTCAGCTGGATGGGGAGTCTGGCTGTGTTCTCTAGACAATAAGCATCTCTCTCTTCAAAAATAACTGTAATGCGAGTCAACTCACATTTTACAACCTATTTCCATTTGCAGGCATAAAGGACAATGGTCCCCAGTGCAAGGTACTCAGAAGCCAGGAGGCCATGGTAGTTGGCATTTCAATCTCTGTCACCCCAGAAGGCGTTTGCTCTCTTCCTGATGGAAGAGGCAGCACTGGCAGGTTGCCTTCAGCTGTTATTAGTCCTCTATATGGACTTAGCTGATAGCAGAAACCCAAGAAGAAACAAATGCTGTACAGAAAGAAGTATTCTACCCTTTTAAAACAGTACCGAAGAAATGCTTTCTCTCTAAAGAAACACATACCTCCCTGAGACCTACCTTCTAACGCCTCTCAATGTGCTTGATCACTTCCAAAGAGAAAGCTTAAATTGAACTAGGATTTAAATTACCAAGCTAACCCGACCACTCGACATCGCGAAGTTGTGCTGGGGATTGGCTAATGTCTTATTTGACTGGAGAAATGTTTATATCAGGACCTTGCCTAAAGTGTTTCAGAGGGCAAGGACCAAGCAGTGAGGTGAAGGGGTGTCTCATCCCAGCTACACCTACAGGGAGCAGAGTGACCGTCCTGAGGAACCTACCACCAAGTCCAGTCCTCAGCTGTGGGGCGGCAAGGGTCACAGAAGGCAGCCAGCAGCCCTTTCTATAAAGTAACTCTCGCTCCTTTTAGAGGAAACAGCATTCAATCTCAGTGTGAGGAAAAGTGGGGAACTTTGGCATGCTTGCTGTTTCTGGAGCATCCCAGACTCCTTTTTTCCTCCCGAGCACCCCTTGTGCTGCTCAAGAAAGCAAAGAAAGATCCCCTCTGAAAATGCAACATATACATCTTAATGCAAGAACCAAATAAAAACCCTAGACTGTGCGCATTCTGCCTCATCTGCCAAAAGAGACCCAACCGGCCTTCCATACTTTTTTTTTTTCCTTTTTGCTTAGGCGCCTGCGGTAGCAAGCAGTTACAACAATCTGAAAATTAAGTTACCACAATTAGGAATTAGAAGCAGGTGGCATAATAATGGTGCTTTTTTTCATTTCATTTATTAGCAAAAAGAGGGAGAGGCGCTTCATTTATTTTCATCAGCCCTCAGTAAAAGCATAGCAATTTGCAACACAAAAATCATTTCAAGTACCTCAGCCTCGTGCAACCTCGTTTTCCTTTTTCTGCTTAAAAGCCTTTTAAAGTTTGCCCCCCCCCACCAAAGTGGAGTATGTGTGTGTGTGTGTGTGTGTGTGTGTGTGTGTGTGTGTGTGCGGTGGAATCGGGCTGTTTCTCCCCTTAAGTTTCAGAGACCACGGCTGGAGACTGAGGGGGGGGGTCACTAGAATGCCCTGCCTGCCATTGCTCATTCTCTATTTCTCACAGCTTGTTTCAGTCTTGCAAAGATTTAGTTTAGGTACAACAACAAATAAGACACTCGACAGCTGTCTGCATAGTCCCCCAATCATCCACGTGGGCTACGTCCGCACCCCTGTACCCCTATTCTGTAGCCCAAAGATGCGCCAGGACCCCACAGTGCGACAACCCTTGCGCGCCCTCTAGCGTTACTATCTGGGATCACCACGAGCTGCTGTCTATCTGGGCTGCGGGCTGCCTGCAACCCCGTGGTGTGGGAGAGGATGTGGGATGAATCCCGTTGTTGGATGCACCCGATGTGCGGGGTGGACGGAGAGCACCCGGCTCAGGGAGCTCCTGGAGTCGAACGCATGCGTTTGCATGAGGCCGCTACAACCCCGAGGTGGGAGGTGTTAATTGCACGTTTTGGGCAACTCTTTCCATACCTGAGGCTCCCTTTTCGAGTTGCCCCCACATCCCAAGGGTAGGTTCCAGGTGAACCGCCACGAGCTTTCGTCCCAGCTCTCAGCCTGCGTTTCCTCCCGGTCTCAAGGAGGTCGCAGTGTTAGGCGGTCCCTCCTCTGCGCACTCCTTTTCTGCCTGTGCCCTCAGCTTGGTGCAGATTTGTCTTTGTCGCCTGTGATATCTCGCATCACGGGACTTCCTTTTCTAAATGGTCTTGTTCCTGTTCTCCTCGCATAACGCCACCTTCTTGGTCCATCCGTGGCCTCCCACCATAGGGCGCGGGATTTCTGCTTTCTTCTTTGCCATGTACTTTTTCTTTGCATTCCTGTCTCTCACCGTTCACGACTAAAACGTGTAGAATGCAGAAAGGAGACACAGGCTAGGGGACCCCGAAGCTGGCCGTCCAGGGGAGCCCTCTGCAGGCTCCTGTGTCTTTCTCACATTAGTATAAAGTTTGCTTGGTTTCTGTCCTTTCTGAGACTTTGCAAAGTTTGATTTGAGGAAGATAAAGCGGAGGGCACACTAGCTGAGGGGGTTGGGGAGACAGAAAAAAATAGGCTGGTGAGACAAAAGAGGGAGGGAGACTTGGGGGAGCAAGGCAGCACTCACTGCCCTTTTGGAATGAAATTTGGCAATTCATATCAAGAACTTTTTACACATTATCAGTAATGCTACTTCTTGGAACCCAGCCCAAAGAAATAATATGAAAGGTTAAAAAAAATATTTTGGACCCAAAACTGTTAATCATGGGCCTATGAGATAGCTCATCAGTGAAAGGAGAATGCCTGCTCAGCAAATTGTTCTCTGACCTCCCCAGGACGCCATCAGACTCACAAACCAGGCCTTTCGTAATAATAAACTAATAAGTAAATGCAGTATTTTTCAAGAGAATCAAACTACAGGAGCATAAAGGAATCCTGGAAATACAGCAGTCTCCAAATGTCCAGCAGCAGAGGACTGTACGGAGCAGAGTCTGCTGCCATTTCATGTTGATGCTGCCGCAGGAGTCATGGTTTTAAGAGTGCCAATCCCAGGGGGAGCAGCCCATGGAGTGGTCAGCCTGAAAACGGGACTCACGCCAGACCCAGAGTCCCTCCTGGTGAGGATGGATACAGGTGCATACAGAAAACGCCGACGGGTGCGGGTCTTGGCAGCTGGAACAAAGGGTGATTTCGGTGATGTCCTCTTTCCTAACTTCTCTTCTGCCTTTCTGGAGGGAGCACCCTGTTCATTTTCAGGTGGCGTGAAACAGCCACCTCTCTGTTCCCTTTGAGAACAGTGAACCCCTGAGATGGAAGCCGGGGAAGGAGTGAAGTCCCAGAAAAGTGATGGAGATGAGGATATTAGGGGACAGAGCGTGGGTTGGGGGAAACTGCCTGCACCCCGTGAGCTGGGCAGTGCTGGCCTCCATGGAAACTGGCTGCCATACTGATGGTCACAGGTTCTGCTGCTTTCTTTGTTTAATGTTTACAGTTACATTTATTTATTTATGGGTGAGGCATCTGATTACTATGGAGGGTGTGTGGTGTATACGTCTGTCTGTCTGTCTGTCTGTCTGTCAGAGGATAACTTGTAGGAGTCCTGTCCTTCATGTGGGTCCCAGGATTTGAACTCAGGCCATCAGGTTTAGCAGCAAGCACCTTTACCAACTCTGCCCACCTTGCCAGCCTGAGACTGACTAATTCTTTAATGCTGATAAAACATAAAGATATCTCCTTCTGGTCTGGGGTTTTAGTCAAAACCAACCTCCTGTCTCCCGGCCTCTGACCACTTATTTCAACAGTAGTCACAACTCCTGGCTTCTCTTGCCGTATAAAAAGCTGTGTGTAGACACACAGCCTTAGAGCATGCTCCTTGTCTCACAGCTGGCCCAAAATGCTGCGCGCAAGAATGAGCACCCACTGTGTGCCGGCGCTGTCAATCCCACACACGTGCCAAGGGCATGTCTCCTGCAGAAATGTCACTCCACACCCTCACTCAATCTGTCCTTCATCCGAGCTGACCCTTCACAATGAAACCGGAAGCTGAGGGAGTTCATTTCCCGTGACCTCTCACCTTCTATGTCAGCGCTTCTGACCCTGCCTTCCCCTCCTCCATTTGCTGCTGTCCAGCAAGACATTGGACCATGATAGAAATGTCCCTTAATTGTGCTGCCCATTATGACAGACACCCACCACATGTGACCAGTGAGCACTTGAAATGTGTCCAGGGCGACTGAGCAATTGAAGCTGCATTTTAATTAATTTTAATTGACATATCAACATATGGCTAGTAACTGCAGCATTGGACGGCACGGCTCATTCGGAACCTGTCCTTAGCTCTGCCTGTGACTCTGTCACCCGCGTCTCGCCTTTCTGTGCGTCTGTCACTACCTCTGCCGTCTGAATGTCACTGCCGCGGCACGCACGCCTGAGCAGGCGATGGCTTTCGCCAGCTTGTGTCTGCTTGTGAGAGCCCACACGAGCATCTCTTCCAGTTCTTCAGGGACCATATGAGGGCTGTTAGCCCTTGCGGAAGTCTTTACACCCTGGGAATGGGCATGGGCAAGCGCGGTGAGAAGATTCTTCTCCTCGGAGAAGCTCGTGCTGAACACCCACCAGCAGCAGAGCCAAGACTTGCTGCGAGCAGCTCTAGCAAATGCGTTTCAAATTTTGCTCTCTTGGAACCTCCTTGTGTCCCCAGTCTCTCTAGCCCCCACATCCAGCTTCTCTGCCCCGTCTTAGGTCGGGCCCAGCTCTGCGTTCCTGCAGCTTTTCTGTTTGATGTCTGTGTTTGCATCTGCCTTCTCTGTTAAACTGAGAATCCCTGCAGGACATTCTGTGAAGACTGACTCCATGGGATCCACTGCACAGTGGGTATTTCATAATCCTGTATGTGAGTCAACACAGCACACAGTAGGTGCTCCTTGAGAACGTGTAGAAGCACCACACATCCATAGGAGTATATGTTGGCTGGGACTTGAGAGCTGGCTCAGCAGTTAAGTGCATAGGTTGCTTTCTCCAAGGACCCAGGTTCGATTCCCAGCACCCACACGATGTCTTGCAACATTCTGTAACTCCAGTTCCAGGGGATATGACACCTTCTGGCCTCTTTGGGCACCAGGCACACATGTGGTATTTACATACATGTAGATGAACCATTCATACACATAAAATAAAAACAAAATACTTTTAAAAGAATAAAGTGATTAAAAATAAGAATGTAACTATGTAAAAGGCAGGCACAGCACACAGTGGGTATTTCTATGGAACACGTATAGAGAATACAAAGGCTTAGGGGAAGGACTGCGAGGCTGGAGACCTAAATCTGGACTCCTGACTTCAACTCTTATTCCTGTTCTAATGAGTTGTGTAACATGAGATACATCCCCCTGGGCTCAGGGTCCTTGAATGTTAGTTCCATGGACACTCTAGTTTTCTTTCTGCTCACCTCATGGGGATACTGTAAGAGCAAATAAAATACAGTATGGCTTTTTTTTTCCTTGTTTGAGACAGGGTTTCTTTCTTTGTGTAACAGTCCACGCTGTCCTGGAGCTCACTTTGTAGACCAGGTTGGCCTCCAACTCACAGAGATCTGCCTTCTTCTGCCTCTCGAGTGCTGGGATTAAAGGTGTGTGCTACCACTGCCCAGCTGGTACAGTATGCCTTTAAAAGGCCATTTTCATAAACAAATTGCTTTGAAAATCTGAAACTCTTTGAGTTCTTTTTGACCTCTGGCCATCCTGTGCATGAGCACCACGTGGAGGAAAGCGGACCAAGGGTCTCTACTCTCTAACTGGCTTACACAGAAACAGGACCAGCGCAGTAGCTAACATGCCAGGCAAGGAGGGTGTAGCTCACTGAGCACCAGTCGAGGGCACAGCTTGGAGGTCCTCACTCTTCCTCCGTAGGGAAGGAAGGGCTGGCTGTGCTGGAGGAGGACTGTTTGTCATGAAGGCGGCCTCCCTGGGAAAGTCAATCTCTCAGATGGGAACTTGTTCCTTCTGACTTTTAGGAAGTAAGTTTTCTCCTGAAAACCACAGATCTTTGTCACTTATTTCCCTGCTTGAGAATTTCTTCCAATCTGTGATTCTGAGAGCCGCGGTGGGCATCTGTGGCCTGTGTCAGTTACAGCGTCACCAGGACTGCTCCAGGGGGGTTAATTGCATCTAAGCGTTGGAAAGCGACTCTCTAATTAAACTTTGAAACGGAATGGCGAAATCACTGGGTGACAGACTGTCTGTGGGAGGGTCCCCTGAGGTGTTCTTCGTTTGTCTCTAATCATCTTCTGGGCCCAGGCTGTGCCTGTGTGTGGTGGGGCCCGTGTTTACACCTCACTCTCTAGAACTCTGGATTCCGTTGGAGGTTTGTCAGACAGGCCCCCCACAGTGCTCTGTGCCCTGCCTGAACCCCACAGTTGGGCCTGGATATCTTGGAAAGACTTTCGTTGCTTGTCTTCGGCTCTCTGATTTCTATTTAAAACCAAAAGGTTATTTCTATACTTAGAATCATGACATCAAAGATATTTGAATGTTGGAAGTTAATTCTGGATGTTTGTGAGTATTGCCCAAGAGACCACTGGCACCAGCGATCAAATTCCCTCACACTGAATTCCTCAGGTTTGTTCGGCACCCTAAGCTAGGTCCCTGCCAGACATTTTTGGGGATGCCAGATGAGTCTACAAAACACCCTGCCATGAGGCTCCCGGTAGAGAGGTCAGGCAGGCCAATGGACACTTCACATCACCCAGAACCATCCCGTTTGCTTCTCGTCCCTTCTTGTCCATTGCATGGGTGAGAACATTGAGGTGTCTCCCGTTGAAGTGGTTTCTTGAGCCCCTCAAAGCCAGACTTCCCCATGGTAGGGCCTGTGCTTTTTTTGGTCTTTAACCCTCGATAAACATTAGATTATACTGGCTGCCATAGAGACCCGGAGAAGACAGGGTTCATTTCTGCTAGGGACAAAGTTCTCAGAGGAGATGGCCTTCAAGGGTCATTTGATAAGGGGAGGGCTATTGTTCTCTCATTGCTGCCAGAAGAGGCAACCTAAGGGAGGCAGACTTACTTCGGCCTGTAATTAGAGGGGACACCTTGCATCATGACAGGGGAAGGCATGACAGCAGGAGCCTGGGGCAGTACACTCAGGAAGCGGGGTGCCGTGAAAGCTACTGCTCAGCTATCTCTCTCCTTTTATGCAGTCTGGGACCCCACACCCCGCCCATGGAATGAGGCCACCCACACTTAAGGCAGACCTTCCTCAGTTGCCTTAGTCTAGAAGACCCCTCACAGGCATGCCCAGAGGTTTGTCGCCTAGGCAACTGTAAATCCTGTCAAGTTGTCAGTCAGTATTAACTACCACATGAGGCCGGGCCAGAGGAAGTATAGAGGACAAGCAAGTGCAGTTTGATTTGGGGACCAGAAAGTTAGTAGGAGGGGGTTTTATTTTTCATTTCTTAAAATGTTTTTTGTCACATTTGTTTATTGTGTGTGTGTGTGTGTGTGTGTGTGTGTGCCAGAGTATGCATGTGAAGGTCAGAGGACAAACTGAGGGACCAGACCCTCTTCTTCTACCATATGGGTCCCAGGGCTTGCACTGCGGGGCATCAGGCTGGATGGTGCATGCCTTTATCCACGGAGCCATCACCCTGCCCCCTTGTGTTTTTCATTTTGAAAGGATTCCTCTACCCTGCAATGAATGTTTATCAAAGGCTGTGTTAGTTGCCCCTCTCTTGCTGTGCTAAAACATGATCAGAAGCAACTTAAGGAAGAAAGAGTTTATTTTTGCCTGCGGTTCCGGAGGGTAAATCCATCATGGAGAGGATGATATGTCAGCAGGCCACCGAGTGGAAAACTGGCTGATCCCATTTCTTCACACCAGGAGCCAGAGAGCAAACTGGAAGTGGGGTAAGACCATACACTCTCCAAGTCCTCCTTCCCCCCAGTGACACGCCTCCTCCAGCAAAGTTCCATACCCCAAAGGCTACACCACCTTCCCGAACAACGCCACCAGCAGGGAACCAAGGGTTCAAACACATGAGCCTGTGGGCGCCGTTTCTCTTTCACATTACAGCACCCATCGTGTACCAGGGGCTGGAGATGAGCAGCTCTGGAAGGATGGGAGGTGTCCTCTGAGCATACAAGATGAATGCTGATCCGGTTGAGGACAGTCACTGTGTGGCAGAGGATGGCAAAGCAGGTGACTGGGGCGGAAAGCTTGTAGACCCTTGAGAATGGCCCGGGGAGCCCTTTCTGAGCGGGGAGGTTTGTAGGCAGCTTGAGGTGCAACCTCACTCCTGCGAACTCTCCTGTCTTAATCTCCACCCCCCCCCCATTGTGACTTTAACACATGTCCTTAGCCGAGGTCACACCAGGTGTCTGAAGAGCCACCCCAAGACTACCACAGAATTATCTTATGCAATGACTATTAGGGATATAGCACGTTACTCTGCTCAGTGCCACTTATGCAAATGTCTCTATGACAAATGCGTGCTAGGGCGCTGGGCCAAGAAAAATTGGTTCTCCTGACATCCGTTTGGATCCCAGCTCCAGTGAAGAACACCACGGCCTGCTGTCCTTGCCTGAAGACTCTGTGGGGAGGGAACTCAGAGATAAGGGTGGGTTGTGAATCTGTAATGTTACCTGGAAGATTATGTCATTGCCCTCTCAGCTTGATCTAAGTGAATCTTAGGTGTGTGTGTGTGTGTGTGTGTGTGTCTGTATGTTTTAATCGTAAGCTGTTCTTTTGGATAAAGCTAGTCGGGGCAGGGGAGTGGTAAAATCAATCAATACGTGGTTTAGAATAGCGAATGGCAGCGCTAAATAGTTTGTAGCTGTCTCTCAAATGCCATTTGCTGAACTCCGTTCTGTGACACACAAAGCCTCTAGGAGATGCTCACGGGTGTTCCAGAGGCGAGAAACAATTGAAGCTGATGGTGTGTGTCACCTACATCAGGAAAATAACAAATATCTTTCGAGCGCTAATGACAGAGCATGAGAGGCGGGACAGCGGAACAGGAGCGTGGGCTTTGGAGCCGCAGCCCCCAGGTCCCATTTAACCGGAGAAATGACTCGATCTGCCTGTGCATGCACATGTGCATGCATGTGTGTGTGCGTTTATGCATGTATGTACGGGTGTATGCGTGTATGTGTTTGTTCATATGAGTGAGTGTGCACAAATGTGTGTGGTGCTGCCCATCTGAGTTTTTCGTTTGTTTTCGTCTGTTTGTTTTGGAAATAGTCCCTCATTGGACTTTCCTAGTAGGCTAGGCTGGCCAGCAAGCTCCAGGAATCCCCCTGTCTCCCCACGCACACCCAGCAGTATAAGCACACACTGCCATGCCCTGCTTTTAACATGAGTGCTGGGGATTGAACTCAGGTCCTCGTGATTGCAAGCCAGGCACTTTATGGGCTGAGTCATTGTCTCAGCACGCTTCCTTGATCTCTTGAATGGGTTTCTTGTCCATGAAATACCTCTGGTTTAGAAGCTGCCTCTGGGGCTTAGGCCAGTGGTGAGGAGAGGGGAGCCCCAGCTTGGAGTAATGGCTCTTCCCACGTGTATTTGTCTCTTTGGGAAAGGGTCCCCCGAACTTGATGACCAGTGGTAGGAAGTCACATGACAGATCACCCTCTTAGGAAGTAGGACAATCAGCAACAGGCTGGGCTTTCCTCTTACCCACTGCCAAGTTGTGTGCTTCCCGGTTGACAATTGCCTATCTTTGCTACGACTTTTATCTTGTAATTTTAACATTTATTGGTGCAATTATTCAATGTTTACTTTTTATGAAGCGTATGGATCAAATTTTGATCACTTCTCACAGCAATTAATTCTACTTCGAGACTTTTTTGCCGTCTCTGTTCATTTAAACGACACGTGTGAGCCTCTGTTAGCACCCAGACAAACGGTATCATTTAAATAACACATTGTGATCAAACAAGTTTGGGAAATGCTTCCTGGAGTTATGGTTTAGCAGTGTGTGACCCCTGTGAGAAGGGCAGCACCAGCCAGCTTACGTTTTTGAAATCCCACCACCCTTTGCGTGAGAATGAGATCCTGCAAGCCATGGTGGGATTGTGGTTTTGTTCTCAGTGTTATGGGGGCTGAACAGGAAACAGCCACAGGCTAGAAGCTCTTTGTCAGATGGTTTAGGTGGAGAGGCCAGCAAACCTCCATGTTCCGATGCTTCCCATACTTACGCCCAGTTGTCTAGCTGTGCCTACAGGAGCCGTGTGTGTGTGTGTGTGTGTGTGTGTGTGTGTGTGTGGTGTGTGTGTGCAGAAGAGACAATAAAAAAGGAAGGGAGATGAACTTCCATTTTCCTTTTCTGCCTCAACTTCCTCTTTCACCATTAAGCCCCTCTCTCTCTCTCTCTCTCTTTCTCTCTCTCTCTCTCTCTCTCTCTCTCTCTCTCTCTCTCTCTCTCTCTCACCAACCAGCCAACAGCTATTTGGCCAACAGTCTATGGATAGAAACAGGGGGCCCAATCTCCACACTAGAAGGGAGCCATATACATGAACACTGTATAACCAATAAAAGGAGAAAGACACCAGGGCGTTATTCACACCCAGTAAAAGCTCAGAACCCCTGTCCCACCCAGAGCCATCAGTCTCTCTGGCTCTGGGAGCCCCTCTCTACTGGAGGGGTCACTACACTTGCCAATAGACAGACTTGGCACTGAGGTGGTTTCCCACCTTCCGATTCTTTAACCAACAGAGAAGCCCTAGCCAGCATCACTACTAATGTCCCATGAGCTAAAGCAAGTCCCATAACTGGGACAAAAATCCCAAGAAGGCAGAGGGATTCTGCCCTCGTTGGACTGCGAAGGTTCATCTGCTTTGTTAATTTAGTGGGATTCAGTTACCGTGGAAATACAACTATGTGTGGGGCCATGAAGTCCTTTCCAGAGAGCTGTAAAGAAGGGAAGACACAGGCAAGGTGAGAACCCGGGCTGGGGCCCTAGACTATATACAAAGGAGAAAGCAGGCTTAATGTCACCAGCCTGCCTGTGGGCACACGTGGCCAGCTACCTCTAGCTCCTCCCACCATGGTTGGCCTGCAGCGAGGAACTGAGCAGGAGCAAATCTTTCCTTCTTTAAGCTGCTTCTGTCAGGCATTTTGTGACAGTGACACAGAAGAAAACTGACAAAGGGCCAAGTAAAGTTCTTCGGGCTCAAGGACATGGCGGCTGCGTCCCTGTGCTTCTGCTGAGACAGTGTTACCTGAGCAGGCGCATGTACAGGAGGTAGTGAGCCCATCTCAAAAGGGAAGCCAGAGAGCGAGTCAGGGGGTCAAACTCTGGCTTCTGTAATGACGGGCACTTTCAGGAGCTAATCCGGTACCTCCTGAGAGGATCCTTACTCCCTTCCGAGACGGTTCTCCTATGATAAAAGATCTCACTGGTCTTCATTGCTAGAGATTCTAAGGCCTCATATCTCCACCAACCTGGAGACCAGGCTTCCAAGACTTGAGCCCCTGGGTGGCGCATCATATTCAGGCTGCAGCACGGAGGAAATAGCTAATCATTTGTTTGTTTGCTTTATGGTCCGGGTTCTAGACGTGGTGCTAGCTCATAGTTTACCAAACAAATCACACGCACACCCCTGCACATTTGTGAACTACAAATCCCAGGCTCCTTTGTAGTTAAGGGATGCCATATGACTGAGTTCTGGCCAATAGGTTGTGGGGAAAATGATGTACAGGCTGACCTTCCTACATGGCCATGGAAACCCGTCCTACAGTCCTATCCCCTAGACTCTTTTTCTTCATCCACCCGCAGAGCTGATGGGGACTGAACAAACCAGAGTGACTTCACCCATGTTGGATGGGGGTGGGGTGCGCGTGCTGTAGTAGGAAACCGCTGTGATATGAGAGTTCATTCAGCACAGCAGATGCCGACCTCAACATCCACTTCCCCGCTGTTAGGGCAGACTCCTCTGCAGACCAGGGAGCCCCATTAGGTTTAGGTCTCTGTAGGAGAGGACGGTGGCATCAGGTGGAAAGCCAGGCACGCGGTGGGGAGGAGGTTGTCTTCTTGACTGGGTTGGTCTGGTGAAATCCCCAGGCGCACTTGCTAAGCATGTAAGTCTGACAGGCAGTAGAGGGGCTGAGAAATGGTGGTCCCAGTAGAAGACTCCAGATGGTGTCAGAATCCTCAGCAGTCCTAGAAAGGTGACTGTTGAGGAAGAGGAAGGGAGGCCAAAGTCGGGTCAAAGTGGCTGAAGAGGAAGGAGAGGGATTCAGGCCCAGTACAGATGCAAACCCCTTGGGGGAGCTCCTTGCTGCTGGTCCAGGATGTGAGTGAGATGAGGTGTCCTAGAGTACCCTACGCCCTTATGGAGAAAGGGGCTCTCTTCTTCCTCCCTTCATCCTTCTGCTGAGATGATCGCCATCCAGGCACCTTCTGTGTGTCCGTGCCTGAGCCGGGGGTGGGAAGTGCACCCAGTCCCGTGTCTCTCCGTTAAAGCAGAGCTCCACAGAGGGAGGGAAGAGGTGGGAGTAGAGGAGGCTCTGGAAGCCTGAGCAGGTGGCTGTGATCACAGTAGCTGCCCAGAACAGGAAGTGAACCCCCTCCTCCTTAGCCAGTCAGAGGGAAGCTGTGCTCTGCTCATTCCAGAGTGAATGAATGCCTCATTGTCCCTCTTCCTCTGGGAAGGACAATGACGTGGCATGGTCCCTTTATGCTCAGGGGCCAGCGGGCTCTTAGCAGATGTTAAATGCAATAACACCCACATGCGTTAGCAGCTTTGGTGCCACTGGTAAGAGCGCACGTGTACACACACACACACACACACACACACAACACAGAGCCGTGAGGTCTGGCAGATGCAATTAGCCTCTGGGTCCCTCAGAATTAGATGCAGGTGGCTAATTGTCCATGCCAGGAGGCAACTCTGGGCACAATTAGTCATGTCTCTTTCCCCACTTGGGGCTAATATTGGGGGGTGGTGATGAGGGAGGGGGTCTGAGAAGCCCAATTTCCCCTTTGCCATGGGCTGTGATGGGTGACTTTTGGTGGGGCTGTTCATCCTATGGGCGTGGGGGATGTTGTGGGAGTGGTCAAGGGCAGGAAGGCCGAGGAGGGAGGGTGGCAGCTGTTTTGAGAAGTCCCTGCGTTTGCCTCCTCACCCCGCCAGCACACTGGGATACAGACACTGATGCTGGGTTCCACATGTCCTCAGAGCCCTACGCCTGCATCATAGCTCCAAAGCCTCTCACTTAGCCGGAGGTGTCTTCTTGACATCTATTCTCGTGGGGGCAGAATGGTGGAACCCAAGCCTGCTCTTGCCAAGGTCCTTGGGTTGCTTTTATGCTCCTTCCTATAGCTTTTTCTCTTTCTCTCTCTTTTTTCAATTTTATTTTATTTGTTATTGATTTATTTTGTTTTTATGAGACAGGGTCATGTAGCCCTGGTTGTTCTTAAACTCATGGAGGTCTGCCAGCTTTTGCCTCCTGAGTGCTGAGATTAAAGGCATGTACCACTAGACTGGCTCTTACAGGTTTTTTGTTTTGTTTTGTTTTTTGTCTGTACTGTCTTACCAGTCAGAGGGATGACTCCCAGGGACTAGTCACTGGCTTAGAACAGAGCAAGCCTGGGAAATTCTCAGTGAGAGGCTGAAAGTCTGCCCTGGCCTACAAATCTCTGGGCAAAAGGGCCATGGATGCAGAAGGGCCCATGAGTTTACTATGGTCAGTGCAGAAGGCATGGGTGCACAGCGAGAGAGATGATGATAGATACTGGAGTTCACCGACTCACTGAGTGTCGCCTGACTGTGCCTCAGTTTCCCAAGCTGTTAAAGTAGAGTGTTGGGTCTCTGTAATGGCTTGGAGTCTACCCAGCTCTTTCTGTGCAGTTCAGGAGGGGATGACCTCTGAGTAGGAGAGGGATGATGGGAGGAGTACACTTAGAAGGGGGTTTGAGGCTAGCTTGGCAGGTAGGATGGAGGTGTGTGCAAGGGCAGAGCAGGTGGTGCCATGATGTAGGCTGGCTTCCACATTACCTGGAGTGGCAAGTGCCTAAGAACATCATGAGGAGTACACAGAGTGGCACATTCTAGCCTCCGCAGAGGGTTCCCAATGTATGTTCTCAGATCAGAAAAGTTAACTCCCTGGTGACCCAGAGATGCTAACTTCCTTCAGGGCCAGGCCTGAGCTATGCAGTTTCTAGCTGTTCTAACTTCCTTTCTAAAGCCAGGCACTGTGAAGATGTCCAGCCATTTGGAGGCCTCCATGTTCCTGTAGGCTGCATGGATAAGAGATGCTTCACTAGGCCTCATCCGGTCCAGAGAGGCTAACACTGCCAGCAGACATGTTTGTCTGGATAGCATCTTGCAAACCCACTTAGTAGAACACAATGGTATCAGGAGCTCCAAGCAAGAACCATATTGCTAGAAAAAAAGAAAAAGAAATAAGACCCTTCCCTGAGTTGATCAACCCATACATAGAACCATGAAGATAATTATTACTGCCTTTTATTGCATGTGTGTTCACATGTGTGCAGGTGTACATGTGTGCCTGTGCACGTAGAAGCCTGAGGTTAGCAGAAATAGTCTTTCTGAATTGCTCTCCATCTCATTCATTGATACAGGGTGTGGCACTGAACCCTGAGTTCACCTATAGTTCGTCTAGCCAGCCATCTTACGCTTTCTCTGTTCCCCGCTTGCAGGAACTGGAACCCCAGGCAGGCTGCCATGCCCACCCTGGCCCCATCCTGGCCCTGTACCCCACTCCTCCTCTTTGTGAAGCAAGGGCTTTAACCACTCTTCCATCTACCCAGCCCACATATTACTGTCTTAAGCCATGACAATTTGAGACTGTATGAGATGAAGCAATCACTGACCATAAAAGTCTAGGGAGGGCTGCTTTCAGACATGGCTGGGTCTGAGGCTCAAGTAGCATTCCCTGGCTTTGTTGGCTTCCTCCAGTCTCACTCTCTTTCATGCTGGCGTATTTCCTAAACTATCTTTCTCTGGTGATCACCCCTAGACCTTGTGCCTTACCAGTAGAGGATGGGCTCTTTGTCTCAGCAGCTTGGTCATATACTCTTTCTGGAACGTTTCCTGATCGGCAGAGTAAAAAGGCATAGGAGCACCCTGTCCCCCTCAGTAGTGTCCAGTCTTTTGGCACTCCAACACAGTTGCCATCTATAAAACTCATGCAAAATCAAGTTTCTCTCTCTCTCTCTCTCTCTCTCTCTCTCTCTCTCTCTCTCTCTCTTTCTCTCTCTCTCTGTGTGTGTGTGTGTGTGTTTGTCTGTGTGTGTGACACACACACTGTCTCTCTCTCACACACACAAAATAATCTCATGTTTTAAGGAAACAGACAATTTTTTCATTGAACCATGTTCATAGCTATTATGGATTTGTATGCAGTCCATGAGGCATGGATTGGGCATGCCAGCCACGGTGTGACCTAAAGTCACTTGATGAACTTGGGCAAGAACCCCACACAAGTCATGTCTTCAACTTTGAAGCAACCCCTTCAGAAACGATGTCTAAAGGGACTGTGCATTACCAAAGTGCTAAAGTGAATCCCGAGTAGGCATAAACATATGTCCATTTCTGTGACCCTATGGACAAAACGTTACTTTCCTCTATCTTTGTTTCCTTTTAATTTAGAAAAATTCAGGAAATAATTCTTGACAATCAACTTTGAGACAAGCCCATGATGACAGGGGTGACTTCGGCCCTTGGTGGCCCTCTCGAGATGGCTTCAAAGCAGAGCAGTGTAGGACGGGTGCGAATCTTCCAAGCTCAAGCCTTCCCCATTGTGTGGGAAGGAGCCACCTATGGTTACCCAGGGGAAGGCAGAAGGGGGCAAGCTCCAAACAGGAGCATCTCCCCTGGGTTCTCAAACCACATGCTTCTGCACTAGTTAAGTTTGAGTCCTGGAAATGGAGATTCTGACTGGAAAGAAATGGGAAGAGTCCTTGGGAGACAAAGGCCAGATGGAGAAGCAGTCCCTCCCAAACCCACAGTGGATTGGAGACACTGCCCTGATGGGGGCCTAGACTGATCAATACACCAAAATCAGTGTCCTGATTTTCTATATTGATTATCCTCAAAGGCCCTGAGCATATCAAAGCCAAGGGAATTTTACTTTGAGCAGGGACACAGGGCAGAAGCTCAAAGCAATATTAAAAATAAGAGAAACTCGGGCTGGGGACATAACTTAGGTGGTCGAGTACTTGCCTAGCATGCACAAAGCTGAGTTTTTTTGATCCCCAGCACCGCATAAAACCAGACACGGTTGGCGTGTGCCTGTAATCTCAGCAGCTGGGATGTGAAGGCAGGAGGATCAGGAATTCAGGCTCATTCTTGGCTACATACATAGTTCCAGGTTGCACTACATGGGACACTGTCACAAAAACAAAGCAAAAATTAAAAATTTTCAAGAGAAACTGAGTACTGGAAGTAAGAAGACCAGATCTCTTTCCATGATAAAAGCTATTTGAATTCTTTAGCTGAATTCTTAATTCTTCAGATCTGGAGTACAGTAATTGGTATCTCATTCACATGAGGATGAATCTTTCCATTAACCAACCCATTCACCCATCCACCCATCTATCTATCCATCCATCCATACATACATCCATTCATCCATCCATCCATCCATCCATATATATACATACATACATATATCTATCCACTATCCATCCACACATCCATCCATCCTCCCATCTATTTATCCATCCATCCATTCATCCATCTATCCATCCATCCATCCATCCATCCATCTAATCATACATACATACATATATACATACATCTATCCACTATCCATCCATCCATCAATCCATCATCCATCCATCCCTCAATCATCCATCCATCTACCCATCTATCCACCATCCATCAACCCATCCATCCATGCATCTTTAACCCACCCATCCATGTATCCATCATCCATCCATCCATCCATCCATCCATCCATCCATCCATTCATCTACCCATCCATCCACCTATCCATCCATCATCCTTCCATCCATTCATCCACCCATCCACCTATTCATCCATCCTTCCACTGAGCCATCTACCCACTGCTCCATTTACTTAATGAACTACTCAGCGGGTTCTATCCATAACATCAGTGAGAGAAAAATCCCAGTGCCTGGGAAAGGCCTAGAGGAAATTCCTCGGAGCAAGGAAAAGGTTAAAATAAATCAAAATAAAATTGGAGCTGGCTGTGGGGCTTATTCTTAATGACACATGGAAGCAATAAAGCAGCTATGCTATGTAATGGACCACTGAGAATTTTTCGCTCTCAGTCAGTCCGAGATGTACCGAATCCAATATTCTATCAGTGATTTGATTTGTTAATAATCAAATTGCAAATACCTTTTCATTTGGCTTCAAAAAGCAAACAGCCATTCGGAATAATTTTTATGGGTCTTGGAATGCAAAATAAACTTAAAATATTGTGTTTGCAAGTCCTACTGGCATGACCGTATTATAATTTATATTGGCCTATTTTGATGTACAGTGGCATAATGAAACTTTAAAAAATATATTCTGCAAAGCTGCATCTAAGCCCAAGCCGGCAGCACAGATTAATGTAAGAACATCATGGGGATTCTTTGCATATTTTGTACAGAAATTTCTAGAGAATGACTGTTCACCAAAACTTCAACATTGTGGGATGTGTAGAGTCTTGTCAGCTTGCCTGGCCCTCGGTCTGAGTCCTTCTCTAGCTCTGATCTTCTACCCCCAGCCCTCCAGCCCCTCAACTCCACCGCCCATGCTCTGGACAGGCTGGGGTGTATACATGTCTGTATTCAATGTTTTATTTCCTCTGTCCTTGATACCCTTCCATTTCTTTCTGCTTGGGTGGAATCTTTCAGACACTTTCCAGCTTCCAGCTCAAATGCCATCCCTGTTGGGGCTGAACTCTGACCCTCCTGGATGTCATCACATCCTCTCTTCCACAGAAATTTGAAAGGAACTCTGTGGTAGCTCTTGGCAACAGTGTGTTATCATTTGTTTACGCTCACAAGACTGACTTCCTCGACAACCCAACCAAGACATGCTCAGTTCCAAAGCCTCAGCACTGTGCTCCGGCACAGCTGTTCCCCTAGAGATGTTAGTGTCACAGTGCTGTGGGTAGGTGGGAAAGTGGGTGAGGGATGGACGGGTGGACTTAGGCAATGAAGGAACATACGGATGGAAAGAGGACGAGTATATGGGATAAGCTGGATGGATAAATGAAAGGATGAGTGGGTTGCCAGTGGGTGGGTGGGCAGATGGATGGATGAGTGGATGAAGGGTGGGCTGGAGGAAAGATCGAAAGAACAGATCCTTCTAGAACATGACAATGTCTCTGAAACTGGAAGCATTCAAACACAAGCAATAAAGAGGCCTTGGGAACATGGATGGTGGTTGGATAAGCTGATCTGTTAGCTTTTCCCTCTTGCTCCATTCCTGGAGGGCATGCCTCAGCACACATGTTGTGTTACAGAAGCTGACTGCCTTCTGGGCTTTTCTACAAGGGCCAGGAAGAGCCTCGCTAATAAGAGAACATTGAACAGAATCCTAGGGGAGGAACTTAACACACACGGGAAAATGGCGGAAGGCGGGGGGCGGGGGGGACTACAATATACCTGAGTTGAAGGCATGCTTAGACTGTCCAGAAACAGCTAAGGGACCTGTGTGGCTGAAGCTGAGGAGTGGCTGAAACTGTTCACCTCATGGCTTCCGTGTTTTGTATCTCTCTTGGAAGGGTTTGCAGACTCAGCACTTACTTAGAACTTTGCTCTTAGGTCTTAGGTTTAACTAGAATCCATTGCACTTGCATGATGGTGGACCAGGGTTTCCAGCCTGGTTGGATTGAAAACCACCTAGCAGATTAGGAAGCCCATGTCTGGGTGGATCTTGGTCCTCTGATGAGGTCACAATCTGAGGCAGTACTGTGAGAGGCAGAGCCTAGATGGAGGAATTGGTCGCTTTGGGCGTGTACTTAGGAACTATATCTTGCCCTACCCCTTTCTGTCACTGTCCGTTCTACTTTTTCTACCACGTTCTCCCTCTGGGATCCTCGTCGCGCACAGGTCCAGAATCTATGGAGCAAGGATTGTGAATCAAAATCTCTGAAACCATAAACGAAAATAAATAATTCTTCTCTTTAACTTGTGTATCTCAGGTATTTGCCTTAGGTATGAAAATAACAAACAAAATATGTCATAAGACTTGAAAATTATTTCTAATGGAAAAGAGTTTTTCCAAGGATATTTACGGAGTAGAGCGTGCCACCATTTCACCAAGCGTCACCAGGTCCACTGCAAACTCGCCATTTGTCCAGTTGTTACCTATGTCTCCGTGCCTGTTGATCTATGTTACTTGAACCACTGAATAGAAGCACAGGCCTTTCTGTAGTAGAGCATGGCTTCTACAAACAGTTGAGTATTCTTCAACACGACACACGCATTTCTCATGGTATCTATTTCTACATGTTTGTCCGTTCGTTTGTTACAGTTGTTTGGCTTTGGGTGAATATGACGTCTTTTCCATTGTGTTGCTTAAATGGTCATTGTATGTATAGGAAAGCTGTGTGTGTTGGTGTGTGTGTGTGTATGTGTGAGTTTATATATGTGTGTGTGTTGTGTTTATGTGTGTATATATTTGTGGTGTATGTATATGTATGTGCTTGTGAGTGTATGTGTGTGTGAATGTATGAATATTCCAACCATTTCGTTGATACCTTTGTTTCAGTAGGAAATCAAAGGATCTCATTGCTTATATATAATGGAATTTATTTAATTATTTGCGTTGGTGTTTTGCCATGGTATCAGGTCTCCTAGAACTGGAATTATAATCTGTGAGCTGTCATGTGCTGGGAATTGAACCCAGATCTTCTGTAAGAACAGTCAGTGCTCTTAACTACCGAGTCATCTCTCCAGACCCCATAATGGAATTTTAGTTAACTTCTTTCTTATACTGGTTATTTTTGTTCCTCTTCTGGCCTTTTATCTTGGCTAGGACATGCAGTGCTGCAGTTTGAATCTGAGCTGTGCCCTAAAGGCTCATATATCAGTGACTCTGATGCCAGCAGATGGGCTTGTTGGGAAGGATTAGATAGCGAGACGTCAGAGTCATAATGGGAGGGTGTTATTGAGAGGTGCTGCAAGGCCGAGTTGGGGGAGCTGGGTCTCTAGGGGTGCCTTTGAAGGACATGGCTTGTTCCTGGCCCCTCTAGGCCTGTGTGAGTCCTGGTCACCAAGGGGAGAGCTTTGCATTGCATGTGCTGTAGTGGCTGAAGTGTTCTTTCCCGTGGAGACAGCCAATCAATGAGCAGCAATCTATCTGTTTTCTTTTTTGTTTTTCTCTGGTGCTGGCCACGGGGATGGAGCACTTCCAACATGGCCAGTCACATCTGACCAATGAAGAGGAAGGCAGGTGTTCCTGTAGCCCCTGCCTTCGCTGCTCTGTTCATGACTTGCTATAGGAACCCGTGTCAAAGGCCACTTCTGGTGACAACTATATTAGCATAGAGTTAAGATATAGACAAGACAGTATGATTAGAGACTCCAAATCATCCTGGCCTGGATGAACGCTAATTTCTCTCTGTGTGTAAGAGTTCGTATTGACAGCTCCCTACATAGCAGGGCTGCATCTGCCGCTGGGCATCTACAGACAACAGCTTCTCTTGGAAACAATATCAAGACTACTTGTGGCCGGTGGTAGCAGTGTAGGTGTTGCTTCTGCTCACAGCCCATTGGCTGGAACTTACTCACCTGATTATTTCCACGTTCAAGGAAAGCTTGGAGAAATCGTTTCTAACTCAGTGGCCAGAGGGAGGTGAGGGGTGGGAGTGGGCAGTGGGTGAAAAGGGAGTGGGTGGGAGGAAAGGTTCAGTTATAAAAGGAACAAAGTAAAAAAAAAAAAAAAAACTAGAGCAAGCTGTCACACATAATAACATCAACTTAATTTCCTTCCATTTTCAAGTAACAGGTAGTATCACTCCTGGGACCGTTAGGAGCTAGACTCTAGCAGGAGGAAGTGGGTGCCTGGGAGTGGTCCTGGAGGCTTTAGTCCTCCCCATTTCTCCCCTCTGCTTCCTGATCCAACCAGATGCCAGCAAGCTCAGGAGGGTAACCCCTCATGCATCCACCACATCTTCCCAGTCAGGATGGACTCAGACCGTGCACCCTTAAACTGCAAGTCAAAAGAAATCTTCCCTCCCTTCAATGGCTTCTTGACAGGGATTTGTCCAAAACAATAAGAGAAATAAACAACAGATGAAATTTGGTTTGTTTTGAGCCTGGGACTGGGAACTCCATCTTCCTAGATGTCTTTAGAGGTAACCACATGGTTCCTCTCTACTCTGTGGATAAAGTGGATACCTCGGTAGCTGAACAACATCCTGTTTTTGGGTGTAGAATCTGCTTCATGCTGCTGGGTTCCCTTAGCAGACCATGGGACATAGTTTATTTAGGATGTGCGTCTGTGTGTATAAGTGCTGTCCACATGCAGGTTTTTCTCTGCTAATCTTCTACATCAGGGTTGCACTAACCTAAAAGAGTGAGCTGGGGACTCTGTGTCTCCCCCAAGTTCTTTCCCTGCTCTTGTATCTGCAACTCTTTTTTGAGAGTTTGGTTGGGAGGATTTGTTCTTGAAGCCATCTGGCGTGGTGACTGTTTCTAAGGCTATAGCTTTGGCTAGTGTGGCAGAGACTGCTAATTGTACACAAACAGGTTGTCTTTCTGTGATCAGAGAGCCCTGGGCTTGTAGGTGGACTCACACGGTTGGAATGAGACATTTGTCCTCACTTGCTTCTCTGATGGCGACATGTGGCTGAGTTTTCAAATTCAGACTGTGAGAGATTCCAGGATGTGGATTGCAGAGACCAGTGATGTGTGGGCCTGAAAATGTGGGCGCATTCTTCTCCCCTCAGTCTGCTGCCTGGAAGGGGGCCTGGTGAAGAGGTAGCTGGCAGCAGTTTGGCCTGGCAGATCCAGACAGCAGAAGGAACCTGAGTCTGGGGTGCAGAGTGGGCATGTGCCGGTTCTGGACAGTGACCTGACTGGGAAGCTTTCTTTGGTTTGAGTCACTCCTGTGGTTCGCTGTGACCTTTGAGTCTGTGCATAACAATGGAAGCTACCCTTTCTTAGAGCCCGTAACTATCAGCTCCAGGTTAGGTGCCTCTTTTTAGATGATGTGTTTTTGTAGAAAATTCCCATTTTATCTAGATTTTAAATGTATCACAGTATAGCTATAGTGTTTCTTTAGCCCAAATATCGACTCTGTCTCTAGTTCCATCACATTCTCTCCCTTTCCTTCCTTCTCAACAGGATCTCTACCGCCAAGGCTGGTCTTGAACTTACTACACAGACAAGAATGAGCTTGCACTTCAATCCTCCTGCCTTTCCCTCCTAAGTGCTAGAATTACAGGCAAACGTCCTATTCCAGTTTATGTGGTGACGGGGACAACCCAGGCTTCCCAGATGCTAAGCAGGCCCTCTACAATCTGAGCCACATCCCAGCCTTTCTTCTTCATTTCTGTCATGTCTTTTTCTTCACCATTTCCCCTCACGCCCTCTCCCCTTGGTCCTCCCTAATCAGTACCTAGATTTCTCACCTCTTTTTAAAATAAATTTATTTTTATTTTCTGTACGTGTCTTGACTACATGTAGGTCTGTGCAGAACCTAAGGAGGCCAGGAGAGGGCATCCGATGCCCTGGGACAGGAGCTACAGATGGTTGTAAACAGTTATGTGGGTGCCAGGGATTGAACCCAGATCCTCTGCAAAAGCAGCTGGTCCTCCTAACCACTGAGCCGTCTCTCTAGCCTTCTCTTATCTCTTTGGCAAATGAGCATTCACACTTCCTGGTTCCTCTACTTGGGGTATTCTTCTCAAGTAGCCGCATGGTTCTGTCTTCCATGGGAAAGGCCAGATATTTTTCTTCAGGATGGCGAACTAACCTAGCCTGGGGCTCTGTGTGTACTTTGTATAACACACACACACACACTGCTCACTGTCATCAGAGATGTGCGTAGATTTCTGGGGTTTTTGTTTGTTTGTTTGTTTTTTCTGTCTCCTCTCCGCTTCCTCCTTTGATCCCTGTGAGGGCAGAACCACACCTGGGATAGCTAGAGGGTGTTCCAAATTTTTACACGAATTGATGAAGCATGCACGCGCTCTGAAGGGGTGGCTGCTTTCTGAGGCCCAGGCTTCCCTTTTTGCTGACTGCCACTCATTCGTTTCCTGTTTTATCAACTCCTGCTTTTCTTTATTAATCTCCGCTGTCTTTAGGCTCACTCTTCCTCCCACCTCTCCACTCCCCAGAGTTAAATGCTAGGTTTTGCTTCAATCTTTTTTATTTCAACCAGAGGGTTTATGACTACCGGTTTTCCTCGGGGGTCTTATTTTGCCTGTAAAACACTGCTCATTATGCAATCCTCTCTTTATTGTTCACGTCTAAATAGTTTTTAATTTCAGTTTGTTTTTCTCTGTGACCTGTGAGTATTTAGAAGGCATCTGACTATTTCAAGGCAGGTAGACTTTATTTCACCGTCTTTAATACTGCTATCATTTCCTACTTTTAATGAATTGTAGTCAGAAAAGCAGCTTGCATTGTTTTTCCCGTTTTTTTAAAAAAAATATTTCATAGTATATTCCATGATCAGATCTTGCGAGCAATCTGTGACAAACATAAATAATCTTTGGAAAAGACAATCTCAAAATTCGAACTTCTGTGCACCTGTTTCCATTGCGCATGTAAAGGCATGTCATGTAAGTCTCCCTTTACTTTTCCCTGTCCTCTATCCATTCATTTGGAAAAAAAAAGAAATATTAAAAAAGACTACATTTCTAATATTACATGAAATTTCCTGCTTACTCCCATTGGTATTAACATTTTCAGATGATTTCTTTTGCGTATGCGACAATCTCCCGGTGGTCACATCTTAATAGGCGTCTATCTGCTTGAGATGCTTCTCCACTTCCTATCTGGGTTTAAGGTGGTCACGCAACTTCCTTCTGCTAATGAATCCCCTATCTTTCTCATGTCTCAGTGTCCAGGCTCCTCACCCTGCCTTCCAGCTCCTCCACCACGAAAGAGCAGACATCCGGGTGTCTGAAGACACACTCTCAGGCCCTGAGTGGCAATAACGGAACTTAATGTGCTCACATATCGTTCTCCCCCAATCTTGTTAGGAGCTGCCCAGCTGCCCTACTTTGCGGGACCCCCTCTGCCTCTTGTGCCTCTCTCTTGGCTTTGAGCTGGAAGTTCCAATTCTTTCAGAGGAGTTAGCATTTACCTCTCCCGGAGCATCATTTAAGCCTATCTTTCCATTGCCATCTAGGAAGAATAGTCTTGTTCTGCACTGACAAGAGCTGTTTCCAATTTGTGAGTCCCCAGAGCCTCCCTGATATAGATATCCTGCCATTTGCAGTTGATGAAGTTCCAAGACTGATCTGTAGACTTGATGGCCTGTCACTTCTCAGTTATGAGCCTCGTATGGCAGGAGGGAGACCGTCAAGGGAGGAGAGCCAGTGTCCTATGAGGACCCACTTTCTGGTTCTTGGATGAATGTCCTGCTCTTACAGGGTAGAAGGACAAAGAGGTCCTCTGTTAATCTTTTTCTAAGTGCATTAATCCCATTCATAAGGACTCTGTCCTCCTGGTCTAATCCCCTCCCAAGGCTCTACATCCAATTTTAGTCTACTGGGAGTTTCAGTGTAGGAACTGGGATCACAGCACAGCACAGCCAGACCATAGCAAGGGTGTTTCTTTCTCTTTTTCATCCTTTGAGCCCATGTTGGGCTCAAACTACCTACGTGACCAAGGATGACCTTGAACTCCTGGTCCTTCCCATTTCTCACAGGAGAAATTGTATGACAAGTGCAGAAAATAATGGGCTAAATTATAGTGCAGGGTTTTGCAAGCTTCCTCCTGTGATCTGACACCCTGGTTTTGTTAATACATTTTTACTGAGCCCAGCCATGGACCAACTTCGGCCTCTTGGTTCTGGCCCTGTCTCAGTCTAAGAGCTGAGTGGAGTAAGGGCAACACTGTATCCTTGAGTGTCGGTCTCTGTGGATGGGAATATCCTTGAAAATGATACAATTGTGTCTTTATTGAGTAGGTGTAGGCTTTTAAATTTTGGTTATGAGTCCAAACAACAACATAGTGTACTAACTACCACCACGGCTTTGACATTGGTGAAGTGTGTGAGTGAGCGGTGGGTGGAGAATGTGAGTGGGTGCCACACCTCTTTAAATGAGGGCTACGAATACCCAGAGATTCTGGAAAATGGTCCCACAAGGTTGCTCAGGGACAACTGGTTTGTACTGGATACTGTCTGGGCCCAAAAGCCCAAGAAGCTTACTCTCTGTCTGTCACTCACAAATCATAAAGAATGTAATTAACAAAGAAAAGCTGAGCGCCGGAGAGATGGCTTGGCAGTTACAAGCATGTAGTACGCTTACAAAAGACCCAAGTGCAGCTCCCAGCACCCACATCAGGTAGTTCACAATCACCTGTCACTCCAGCTCCAGGGATCAATACCCTCTTCCAGCCTCCACGGGGGTCTGTATGCATGTGGTGCATATATCCACACATAGACACATACTTGTGCACATAATTTTAAATATACCCCCCCCTTTTTTTTTAAGAAAGAAAAATAAAGGGCTGGAGAGATGGCTCAGAGGTTAAGAGCATTGCCTGCTCTTCCAAAGGTCCTGAGTTCAATTCCCAGCAACCACATGGTGGCTCACAACCATCTGTAAAAGAGGTCTGGTGCCCTCTTCTGGCCTTCAGGCATACAGACAGAATATTGTATACATAATAAATAAATATTTAAAAAAAAAAAAAAAAAAAAAAGAAAGAAAAATAAAGATGCTGATCCTGACATGATTGGGGGCTTGGACAAAGAGAGGACAGAGCCATAACTGTATAGATGAGAAGTTGAAAGGGACAGAGGAAGTGGAAAGCTAGGAACTTACGTTTTGGGGTCTAGGATTTACACGAGGCTCTAAAGAGGCCTTCTAGAAGGATCCCAAACAGGAAAGCAGCTGCAGACCTCTAAGAGTAAGTGAGACAGCGAGAGTGTGGTTGACTATGAGCTGAGAGGAGAGTCCATGAGATGGCCTGGAGGTGAGGCCTTCTCCTGTCTCCTCTTCCTCCCCTTCTCCTCATCCCTACTGTGTAGCCACAGTGCGGGAGGTACACAGGAGGTACCCAGGTGGTACATGCCATGGTCACAGCTGGGAAAGGAGGCCTGGAAGGCACACCTGGGTGTCTGTGTTGACTACTCAATAGCCTCTTTTTCAGTGTGTGTGTGTGGGGGGGCGTCTTAGCAGATGCAATAAATTTTCTTAAAATAGGAAGCTTCTTTACTCTGGATTGCTCAGTGGGCCTTGACAGGCAGGGGATATTCGGCATACATTAAAAGGGAAAGCAGCCGGGCGGTGGTGGCGCACGCCTTTAATCCCAGCACTTGGGAGGCAGAGGCAGATGGATCTCTGTGAGTTCAAGTCAGCCTGGTCTGCAAGAGCTAGTTCCAGGACAGCCGGGGCTAAAAAGAAAAGCAGTGGAGCTATGAAGCCAAGACTAAAGGGATGTGGTCAAAAGCCAAGGCAAACTGGATGCCACTTAGGAGAACTGTGGTGAGACAAAGCTCTTCCATCAGAGCCCTTACATCTGTCTTCAGAGTTCTAGCCTGGAGCACAGTGGGAGTGTGAGCTGCTGCTGTTTTACAACCTACTTTGTCCTCATTTGCTACAGTGGCTACAGGGGACTAACTCCAGGGTGATGGGAGCAGCCTCTGTAAATTGCCTGGTGCCTGCCTGTCTGCAGTCCCAGCACTGGGAAGTGGGGGCTGTGAAGACAGGTGGGTCTCAGGGGCTCACCAGCCAGCCGGCCCAGCCACACGGATATATTTAACACCACTGAACTGTGCATTTAGAAGTGCTTACGATAGTACATTCCATGCTGAGCATATTTTAATACATAATATGTGTGTGTTCAGGTGTGTGCAGGGAAACGTGTACACAGGTGTGCAAACCAGAGGTCAGCTTTGGGCTTCATTTGTCAGACACTGTCCACCTAGATGATTTAAGACAGCGTCTCTCCAGGCAGTGGTGGCTCATGCCTTTAATCCCGGCACTTGGGAGGCAGAGGCAGGTGGATCTCTGTGAGTTCGAGGCCAACCTGGTCTACAAGGGCTAGTTCCAGGACAGGCTCCAAAGCTACAGAGAATCCCTGTCTCAATAAATAAATAAATAAATAAATAAATAAACAAACAAACAAACAAATAAATCCAAAAAAAAAGTAAAAGTAAAAGAAAAAGAAAAAGACAGGGTCTCTCCTAGACCTGGAGCTCTCTGATAGGCTAGGCTGATTCAGTGAGTTCCACCCACCTGCCTGCCCCCCTTCTCTCCTGCTGGGATTGTGAGTGTGCACCCCCACACCTAACTTTTTATGTAGGTTCTGGGGATCTGAACTCTGATCCTTATGTTTGTGCAGCAAACTTTACCAACCAAACTCTCTCCCCAAGCCACTTGATACTCTCAAGTTCAGACAGTTCTCCTGACTGACTGTTTTAGAAAGATATCCGTTCACATTGTGTCTAAAAACACTTTTGGGCAAACATTTCTGTGGGCTGGCTCTATGCTGCCCATGCCATGTCTGCCCCATGGGCCAGTGGAGTTTCCAGTGACCTTCGTGAGGAAGGGAGCAGGCGCTCTGCACTGTGTGGTCTCCTTTCAGGTCCGGCTAATCCTCACAGCCCACCCCCTCTCTCCTCCATCCTACACCCTCCGCTCGGGGTTTTGGTTGTGAGCCGAGCTCCTCCGGGGTCAATCATGCCACACACGACATCTCCACTAGATTCTCAAGGGAGGATGGGGGAAGACATCTCCCAGCCTCTTGCCTTTCCGTGTTAAACACACGGAAAGGGGAGGGAAAGCTCACAAAAAGGACTCTACCCCAAAAAAGGATAACCTGTTTGAGGTTTTGTCTGAAGCTCCCAGCTTCTTCTGCCTAGAAAGAAAGAGAGAAAAGCTGGGGTTTGGGGGTAGGAATGGGGATGGGGTTAGAGAGATTGGGGGTGGGGTCACGGATGCGCCACCTGGAGAAGTTGAAAGTCAAAAGTGTACAGTTTCTCGTTGGCGTGTTTCCTTGTGAGACTAGTGTGTTGGGATAAAATGGATCTACAGCAAGGCGCTAACAAGTAAAATGAGGTAAATTAGCATAAAAAGAGCCCTTCACAATAGGCCCCCTTCCCACAGTACCACGGAGCACAAAGGCCCTGGGTTATGGTTTTCTTTCTGGGTTTGTGGCACCCTAAGAATAACCTGAGACTTACATGATTGAAAATGCCTTATTATGGTTTCACGTGTGGGGTTGGTCCCCTGCCTCCCGTGAGTACCATTCCAGACAGTCTCTCTCCCCATCTCCAAGCGTGGGGGACACCCGGCCCCTCCCGTCTGTCTGCCTGAACAAAAGCTATGGTGGATCTGTCAGGTCCCATTTGGAAACACAGTATCAATCTTGCCTTATCCTAGTATTGATGGGTTATGGGTATTCTACTGTAATTATGTCAAAAATGAAATATTCCAATGTGATTGGCAGGCCGATTACAATAATGCATGTCATTAGACCCAGAGCTTGCTTGTGTAACTAGAGAGAATGCCAGTGGCAATTAGCTGTGTTTCCTTTAAAATTTGCCAAGATTTCACTTGGTTTCCATTGTGTCGATGTAAAGCACCCCACAGAGGCACCTGGTGGTAGGCATCTCCAGGATTCTCTGTGGAGGAGTGGGAATAGGTGTGGGGGTCCTACGTATACAGGTGTGTGTGTGTGTGTGTGTGTGTACCTGCATGTGTGTGTGAATGGGTGTGGGGATTCCACGTATACAGCTGTGTGTGTGTGTGTGTGTATGTACCTGCACGTGTGTGTGAATGGGTGTGGGAATCCCACATACACAGCTGTGTGTGTGTGTATGTACCTGCACGTGTGTGTGAATGGATGTGGGGATTGCATGTACACAGCTGTGTGTGTGTGTGTGTGAATGGGTGTGGGGATCCCATGTACACAGCTCTGTGTGTGTGTGTGTGTCTAACAGGGGTGGGTCTCACTCCATCTCAGCTATCTTTTCCATGATCTCTTTTCTCTATGTCTTCATTAAAAATATTTAAGTGAGGAGATTTATTGGGTCTACTTGGGTCAAACACCCAAGTGGCCCCCATTGCACAAGTTGGAACCCCTTCAGGCTTGTTGAGTAGGTTATACCCAAATGCAAGGAGGCAGGTTTGTGTGTGTGTGTGTGTGTGTAGGGGTCATAGATGTCTACAAAAAATTGTGTAAGTGCTGAAACCCACCTTTGGGACGCATGACACCAGGAATGGACTGGGCCGGGTCTGGTACTATTCACGTTTCAGTTTCATGAACAAAGTATTCTGTTGCAGAACAAGAAAGTTAACTGATATGTCAGTAAGCACAGCCACATTCCGAAGCACTGGTGGTAAGAACTTCAGTACACGGGTGAGGAATGGGGGTGGGCGTTTCTCCCGCAGGAAGCCCCAGGCACAGGAGAAACTGTCTGGCTTGGCCCTGAGTAGGTGTCTTGGATACAGGAGGAGCATGACCTGGTAGTTTCTGCTAAGCTTCCTGAAATAGATTCTCTGGAGGGGCAAGTATTCATTGGTGCCTGGGCCTGGGATGCTGCAGCAAGGGACATGTGCACTCTCAGGGGTCTGGAGGCTCGAGGTCTGAGATCAAGGTGTATGTCAGGCCAAGCTCTCTCTGATGGTTAGGGAAGGATGTCGACCTGGCCTCTCTTCAGGCTTCTGGTAACATCCTGGCTTGTTGCAACAGAACTAATGTTGATGTGGCGGTCTTCCCGTCACATCCAGATGCCCCCTTTTGAGAAGAACATCAGTCACACTGGATGAAGAATCCACCTAACTCCTCCCCTAAAATGATATAATGTTCCAAACTGCACATAAGTCATGGGGGTTAGGATTGCTGCATAAACCCTGGGGACACTGTGCAATCCAGAAGAAAATTTAGATTAGGATCAAAGCTCCTTCTAGACTTGATGGACAGTTCGGAGGTTACCTCTCTCGGCCCTGTAGTGCCCCGTTACAGAGACCGAATGACTCAGAGCCAGGGTCTGGAAACAGGTGCGAACACAGAACAAGGCTCAGGAGGATATAGTGGCCCAATAAGGATGCTCACTCCTTCTCTCCCCTCCAGAGTCCCCTTCTGCCAGCAGAAGAAAGACCCCTTTCCCAAGGCCTCTCTGGATTCTAGTTTCGTCTGATGCAGAAGGTAAATCTCAGGCTGTGCTTTGCCTGAGAAGAATAATTCCCCGGAAAGGAGGCTTTGCTTGGTTTTACAGCAGAGGTTTGAATCTTACCCTGGCAGATACAGGCCTGCTTTGGGAACGAAGCATCTGGTTCACCGTGACTGAGCCTCAAGGAGGGCCATTTGAGTGACTGGAGCTGCCTGGCCATCTCTGCGGGGGTTGGACTGGCAGGGTCCTGGTGGTCAGCTGACTCCTTGATTCTTCCCATTCCGTGTTCATTAGGACAGAGTTAGCCAAGAAGGAACCCGCTCTGTGGCTGAGGTTTGGACTGGGACAGCTGGGGCAGCTGGACAGCTCTCCCCACACACACCACTTCATGTGACTAGGGGGAGCTTCCTTGCAGCAGGGTACATTTCCTCTTTCTGATGGCTTCTTGGAATCTTCTTTCACAGGAGGCTTCCCTGTACCCCGCCCCATCTCCATAGAGTGCACTTTGCCTCACAGACATTTTTTTACTCTTGTGTGTTCAGATGTCTGACTTCCTTTCAGGCAATCAAGTCTTTTCAGCCAGGAGCTATTCATTTGTAGGGCTCCTCTTGTCTGGGACAGTGTGGGGAAGTGGGGTACCTTTGGGTGTTCCATGCTTGCATGCATGATTGTCCCGAGAACAATGGGTAGTGTGGCCTAAAAAAATGGCTTCGCGTAGGAATACCCATACGTAAGTGTAAGAAGCACCTCTGCGCATAGCCAAAGCAAGAAATACGTCAGAATTTCTGTTTGAGCTTCTGGAATCTTCTAGTCCTGTTCCCTCAGCTGTGCCCTGCGTTTCCTTGGGGCTGTGAAATGGTAACGGATGCTGCCGGAGGGAAGGATGTTCTCTGGTGAAGTATGCTAAGGAAGTCTGAGGTTTAATCAAAAATTGTGTTTCCTCTTTTTGGTGGTGGACATTTAAAATCTTTTCAGAAAGCACGGGTGCGATGTGTCCAGTGCTTGTTGGCAAGACCACTGGTACATAGAACATTCTCTAGGGAATGCTGGCTCATCACTCTTGATTTTGCTGTATACAGTGTTCTGCCTGCATGTATGCCGTAGACCAGAAGAGGACACCAGATCTCACTAAAGATGGTTGTGAGCCACCATGTGGTTGCTGAGAATTGCACTCAGGATTTTTGGAAGAGCAGACATTGCTCTTAACTGCTGAACCATCTCTCTGGCCGCCTCATAGACTCTTATATAAGATACCCCTTATATGTGTCCTGCTGACCAGGCAGTGCACCACACACCCCTCAGCCACTAGCAAAGGGGGTCATGGCATCCTCTCTTCCATGGCAAGTGGCTGCGCTGAACTGACATGTGGAATTGAAGCTGCGGCCAGGTATCTCAGTCCGTGTATAGCACAAGTGTGAGCGACCGTTCCATGGTGAATTCCAATGTTCCTCTGGAAGGAGGAAGCAGAGGCCAGAGAATAGAATGACCTCCCCAGAGCAGCCTGGGGAACCACGGTCACCTGATTCAGTGTGGGTCTTTGTATTATGTCAGTGTTCTCAGTGGGACCTGAACCCCTATAGTCACAAAGGAGAATGTCAACAAGAAACAAGGAATTGCAGATATTCACTGAGCACTAAGGACCCACAAGTCTCAGATAAGTTACCCACTATTAATTGACTTATGCCTCCCGGGGTAGATGAGGCGATCAGTCCGAGGCTTTGCATTGGGAGTCATGGGGGAAGTTCTGACCAAGCTCCGCGAGCTTTGCCTAGAGAGCCATGCTATAAGACACTGTTAACGCGCTGCTCAGAATGTTTCGTCTCTGCAAATGGGCCCCCAGAAAGCACAGCCCACTGACATGCCTCTCACTCACCCCACTGGAGATCTAGTCCTGCCATGGGATTTGCTGCTGCGTGGCTGCCTTCCAGAGCAGCCTTCTGGGAAAGGGGGATCGATGGCAGAAGTGGTAGATCCAGCAAGGCTTTTTCAGTAAAAGCCTTTAATGCCTCTTGTTCAAAGCGTTTAAGTGCCTTTTAGATCACAGATTGAACCATCGACATTGTAAAGTGGAGCCTTTTAATACCAAAATACACTGTCAGAGTAAGATTCCATTATGGGAAAATGCATTTCCCTGCGCCAGCCTAGAGAATAATTCTCTCCGTGTAAATAGTTCGTGTGAAATGTTTGATGACAAACGCTTTCTCCGTATTATAATAAGGGACTCGTAGGCTGTGTGTGTGTGTGTGTGTGTGAGGTGTCTGTTGATTACACACAAGTCGTATCTCATCCGTGGACACTGGTTTCTTCATGAGGGTTGGACTCAAAGGACTACAGGTGTTTACATGATAAAGTTTCGTTTCTACTCTGGGCATCCATATTGTCATCCTAAAATGGGGGCTTTGGGCTTAAGAAACTTTTGAGTTGAACCCTTAACTTCAAGCATTTTAAGTGAAGGGGGAATAGAGCATAGGGGCTCATGCTGTGTAAGGAAATGGCCTCCGGAAAGGCTGGTGTTCCAGAAACCCAGCATTAACAGAGCTTGGTTTCCCCTGTTCTGAGGCTCGCCATCCAGGTCATCCTCCCTGCTACCCTCGCCCACCTCTGTCCTCACTGCCCTGGGACACTGGCAGAAGTGGACCTATTTCTCCCAATAGTTTCAAAAGCTTCCGGGTCAAATCTCATTGGCTTAGAGGGGACCGTGTATGCCACTTGTCCCTGAAGAAATCACCGTCTTTAGGGTGCCAACTCTATTGCTTGGCTGACCCTTGGTCACAGTGACACACTTCCTCCAACAAGACCACGCCTACTCCAACAAGACCACACCTCCTAATAGTGCCCCTCCCTTTAGGGGCCATTTGCTTTCAAACCACCATACTGAGCAAGTGAGGCTTGAGAAAGCCTTAGAGAGAGAGAGAGAGAGAGAGAGAGAGAGAGAGAGAGAGAGAGAGTATGTGTGTGTGTGAGTGTGTGTGTGAGTGTGTATGTGTGTGTATGTGTGTGTGGTTAGTGCTGGTACCTTTGAGCTGTTTCAATCCCATGTATACTCTTTATTTCTCCTCTGGACTATTCATCTTGGAAGGACTTTTTGGGAGGGTGGAGCCAGGGACTCTCTGGACAAATCCTGGCCGCGTTTTTGCTCTTTGAACCTGCTTTACTGATAGCAGTCCTGGCTGTGCAACATCTCTTCGGTTGACTGATGCTTTCCCAAGTATCCTTCTGCAAAGCCGGGTCTCCAGGCTGATTTCTGATCCCAGCATGGATTTTCTGTGTACACATGGCCATGCCTTTTCACCCCTCTGAATGCCACCTTCCTGATTTGTAAATTTACTTTTGTATAAAAGCTCTTTGGGGGCTGGGAAGGTGACTCATTGGTGGTACTTGCCAGGCCTTGGAAGGTACTTGAAGAACTGAGTTTGATGCCCAAAATCCACGTGTGGGAAAAAAAGAGGAACCAGGCGGGACACATTTGTAATCCCAGCACTGGGGAGGCAAAGACAGGAGGATCCCTGGGGCTCACTGGACAGTCAGCATAGCCTATTTGATGAGCTCCAAAGTAGGTAGACATGGTCTCAGAACAAAGATGGACAGTTCTTGAGCTACGACACCCACGGTAGTCCTCTGGCCTCTACATAGACATGCACTAACACACATGCACTAACATGCACGCGCGCACACACACACACACACACACACACTTCCTTTTTGCTCCTCCCCGCACATATACCTTAGGCTCTCTCTAGGTCTAGAAGCTGCTCTAGTGCTCTCCCACAGTCTGGGTTTCTGAAAAGGCTGAGACAGCATGTGTTAGGGTAGTGCCTGTATTTTTACAGATGCATCTAGAGTACACATGGGCTCTACCACAGCAGGCTGAGTCAGGTGGTAAGGTACGGTCATATGCCTGGCTTTGCAGAGGACACGCCTGGATTCAAACCTGGACTGTTCTGTGAACAGGACTTTGTACAGATGACTCAACCTTCTGGGCCTGTGCTGTCTGTTTCGAGGCTGGGAGCTGTTGCAGAATGGTCATGAGGACATTCGCTGCTGAACTGAGGCCAGAGCAGAGTCCAATTTGGGCAAGCAGGTAGCTGCAGGAGGGGTGTGCAGCGACACCTCAGAACCCGGAAAGCAGACTGTTATGCTGTGGTCTTCTTTCAGTCCCGCTAGAGGGGATCACAGCGGTGACACCAGCTGTCCCTGCCTCGAGAAACCAAACAATTCTCACTCCAGAGGGAATAGGAGATGGTTTATTCTAGAGCCACTTATGAGTGACCATGGCCTGGGAACACATATCAGGTCACTCCGAATGCCATATTACAATGGGAATGAAAAAATGAGGACACCGTGCCTCTAGGCGTGGTTGAGGAAAAGGTTTATCGTAGTTATGAGGCAGAACTGCCTGAGGCATTGGGAGAGTCCAGACTGAATCTGACCAGCAGACTGAATTGGGCCTTGGGTGCCGTGTGTGTGTGTGTGTGTGTGTGTGTGTGTGTGTGTGTGTCTAGCGAGAGAGAGAGGAAGAAGAAGGTTGGGAGTAGGACTGGTACCCCGAGTCCTCTTTGATACATTAAACAGGCACCTCAGTTTAGCCATTTGTCCGGGGTCTCCTTGAGACCTAACACAATGGGGTGAGAGATTCGTGAAGTTTTTATAGTAACAAAACAAGGAAATACGTCAAGACACTTTTCAGATATGTTGGTGGGAACATCAAGTAGGTAGCTCTCAGCGAAGTGAGTTCCAGCTATAGGCCTCAGCTGCTGTGTGATGTCTGTGCTGTTAGGTTGATGGGTTCTAGGGGGTCTGTGTGTACATTCTAAAGAGTTCACCTCGTGGTCACAAGGCTGTCTGTCAGGCCACACACAGAGCCGAGCAACAAATGCCCAAGATGGTTGGTATAGGAATCGGCACCATTCCAATGCTCTACAGTGATTGGCGTTTTAATCAGCCAATGAACCTCAGAGAATGTTAATGCATAGGTAGTTCTTACCCTGGGAACTTCAGCTCATGTGGCTTTAATGGAAAGGTAAGATTGTTGCTGGGTTCTTTCTGTGACATCACCCCGGATTTACGGTGTACTCTTATAGATCTGAGATGAAAAACGAAAGGAGATCTACGACACACAAGGAACATGGACGTGTGAAGACAGGCAGAAATTGGAGTGACCCCCAACCAAGGGATGTCAGGAGATGTCAGCAGCCGGGGGAGGCGGGAGGGAAGGCTCTTCCCCTTGAGCCATCCCAGAGAGCAGTGCTGTGCTGACACCTTGTTTCCAGAACTGTGGCAGGATTTCCAGAAGAGTTCATGGAGTCCAAGGTAACGGTCGAAACACCTCTTGGAAACGGCCAGAAGGGCTGCCTAACTTCAGAGCAAAGGGATGTCTCTGTGGGTCCTGCAGCAGGCCCAGACTGGCTTTCCATTTCCAGAGGGTTTCTTATCTCTCTTTCTCTTTTCTCTCTTTCTCCCCTCCCTCCGTTCACTCCCAGCATGCACCCCATCTTGATGTTCAGTCTGATTACCCATGGAAATTTCCCCTACTGAGCTGATTAATCAAAATACCAAGTCATTCATATCACACTTCCTCCTGATCGGGCTTAAAAATAGTCAGTAACAGATATGTACAAATAGACCAGGCGACACACGGAGTGATTATCGGTGATTCAATTCACTCTGGGATCATGAGGAGGGTGAAATCGTTCGGCAGGAATGGGTTTTTAATGATATGTTTCTAACTAATAGGGAAGATAACACACATTATACACGCTTGGGCTTTAGTAAGTGAGCCATACCAAACGATGCATTCCTTCATTCAACAGACACTTGGTATGGACGGCGTGCCAGACGCCATGCAAGAGCTCTGCCCTGGGGTCTTCAAGCTAGCACAGAGGATGGGCAACTGCGCATGCCACATTCGTCTGGAGTTTGGAGACAGTGACAAGTTGTTGAAGAAGGGTGCAGCTGCCTGAGAGCAGCCATGGCTTAAAGATTCGGAGGGTGTGGGCTTTGGGGCTAGACCTGGAGGTTTCGAATCCTAATCCCACCTTAGAAGAGCTGCTGAACATCACTGAGTTCTGTCTTCTCCTCTTTTTCCTCCTGAATTTCAGCCTGAAATGTGTGTGTGTGTATAATATACTATATATATATATATATGTAATTTTTTTTTTCAGTCCCAGGATGGAACCTAGGGCTGCTAGGTGTGCTAGGTTTTTGTCTGTTTTTCCAAATGCAATTATCTGGGAAGAGGGACCTTAATTACCTCTTTTTTATTTTTTTAAAACATTTATTTATGTATGTGAGTGTTCTATTTGCATGTGTCTGTGTGGCAGAAGAGGGAATTGGATAGATGTAGTTGCTGGGAATTGAATTCAGGACCATTGGAAGAAGTCTATGCTCTTCACCTCTGAGCCATCTCTCCAGCCCCTTAACTGTCTCTTGAACGAAGGATTGCCTTCTTTAGATTGGTCTACAGGCAGTTCTGTAGGGCGTTTTCTTGGTTAATGATTGAGGTGTGAGGACCTAGTCCATTCTGGGTGGTGCCACCCCTGGGCAGGTGGTCCTGGGTTGTATAAGAAAGCAGACTGAGTCACGAAAAACAAGTCAGTCAGCCTTGTTCCTCCATGGATTCTCCTTCACTTCCTGCCTCGGATTCCTTCCCTCCTTCGCCTCATGATGGATGGGACTGTGACACAGAAGCCAAGCAAACCTTTCCTTCCACAATGCTCTTGGCCACGGCATTCTAGCACGGTCATAGAAAGCAAAACAGGACACTGAGCTAGCTCTCCACCACAGAGCTATACCTCAAATGTTTCTGAATCCACCAGGCGGGGTGGATGCCTTTAATCCCAGCACTCAAGGGGCAGAGGCAGGTGGATCTCTGTGATCCAGCCTGGATCTACAAAGAGCTAGTTTTGTTGCCAGCCGCCATCCTTTGTGGACAGCCACACTTCAGCATCCTTGTCACAGTTTTTAAGGGTTCTTTTTTTTTTTTTTTTTTTTTTTTGGCTTTCTGTCTAGGCTTTTCTTTTCTTTCTGTCTGTTACTTTTCTTTGTCAGGGATAGGGGTTGTCATAGAAGCCTTCAGTGGTGACATAGGCCATGGACATCAACATGTCCCCTACCTGCTGCGGGACCACAGACACCCACAAGAATCTCAGGCTTCAACAGGCCTGGAGCAGTGGGTCATGGATACCAGCATGGCTTCCAAGGGCACCGAGGACAACAGAAGTCTTTGGAGGAGGTCCAAGCTAGCAAAGGAACCGTTCTTTATCTTATCCAGCTATTGTTCACAACCAGGGCGGTCGATGCTGCGGCTGGGCAGCATGTTCGGAACCTGAGTCTATGCAAGCTCCAGGCTGCTGCACACTGCCCTGTCAGCCCTACTCAGCAAGGACGCTTCCCTGCCCACTGCAGCCTTTTCACACACCTGTCATCGCAGTCATGTCTCTAGTTCTGCCTCTCTGCTGTGCTCACTCATTGTGCCCTGCCCCTCTATCTTTCCCACCTCTCTCCATGACATATTCGCTAATCATAGTGGCCTTGGAAGCTGCAATGGTGTCACACAATATATATATATGTGTGTGTGTGTGTGTGTGTGTGTGTGTGTGTGAATCATTGGTCTGGTTCAAGGTTTCTGGTTTCTTTCCTTCCTTCCTTCCTTCCTTCCTTCCTTCCTTCCTTCTTTCTTTCTTTCTTTTTCCGTTTTTCAAGACAGGGTTTCTCTGCAGCTTTGGAGCCTGTCCTGGAACTAGCTCTTGTAGACCAGGTTGGCCTCGAACTCATAAAGATCCGCCTGCCTCTGCCTCTTGAGTGCTGGGATTAAAGGCGTGTGCCACCACTGCCTGGCAGTTTCTGGTTTCTGAAGCACCATAAATACTGGACCATTGCTGGGGCTTGTCTCAGAGGTCCTGCTGCTACCCAGGTCAGGCTGATATTTGGGACAGGCAGGATGTTAAGGGTGTTCGGTGAGATCTCCTGGCTGTGGCACACCTCTTCACCCTCAGTGACTGCTGCCCAGAGGCTCCTGGGCTCTCCCTTTGTGCTTTTAGCCTTTAGGTGGTATGTTGCCCTGCACTCTCTGTCTCCCAGCAGGACAAACAGCACAGGCTGCAGCTGTGGTGGCTCCATGCTGGGGGCCATGTGGCCTGAGGGCCCAGGACCAGCCCTATTCACCACCCTGTCCTCATTGCTGGCATGGGACATGGCTGTTGTGCTTGTCGGCTGTGTGCATTGCTGCTGCCCCACACCCTCCAGCTCCCACAAGAGCAAGCAGCAAAAGCGGCAGAGCTGGCCTGTGGGCCCAGGGCCAACCCTATTCAGTACTGACCCGTTTCTGTGGGAGCTCCAGGGAGCAACCGCACATCTCCTTGTCCTTGGTGCCAGTAGCCCCACAGCCATTGGGCACGGCCTCTGTTCTTGCTGCCTGCTGGCTGAGGTGCTGCAAAGGGTATAGATGTGTCATTCTCTGCTGCACATGGCTCTGTTCCGCCACGTTTCTTTCCAGATCCATGAGTCCACTTTTAAACAGTATCTTCCCCTAAGTCTTGCCTTTTTCTTTCTTTTAGTTGCTCTGGAGCTACTCCAGGCCCTTCAGACTCCTCCTCTGCCATGTCACCCCTCGGAGCCTCCAGAGGTCTCTCAGGCTCCTCAGAACTCCGAGGTGAGTGCTGGTGGCTACCAGCATCTTTATTTTCACTCGAGATTTTTAAATTTTAATTAATTAATGAGTTTTTATGGGTGTTGTATGTGTGTGTAGAGACGAAGACAGTTTTCAGTTTTATCTTTGGATGCTGTCCACTTCCTTTACCTCCTTTGATAAGATTCTCTTACTGACCTAAAGCGTGCCAATTAGGCTCTGCCTGCTGGACGGTCACCCCCAGAAGTTGTCTTGTCTGAGCCTCTTCAGTGTGGTATTGCCAGCTCATCCTGCCATGCCCAGCATTTTCATGCGGGGTCTCAGGATTGATCCCAGGTCTCACGCTTGTGCAGCATCTGTTTTACCAACTAAGCTCTCTCCTCAGCTCTCTGTCTTTCTGATGCATTGTCAGACAATCCGTAGAAGCCTGATGCTGTCTCGTAAGGCCTGGCCTCACCTCACCTCATCTCCTCTTCCCTCCCCTCATCTCCCCTCCCCTCCCCCATCTCCCCTTATCTCTCATCTCTCCTTCCCTCCCCTCTCCTCCTCTCCCCTCCCCCATCTCCCCTTATATCTCTCATCTCCCCTCCCATCCCCTCATCTCCCCTCCCTTCACCTCTCCTCATCTCCCCTCATCTCTCTTCATCTCCCCTCATCTCTCCTCATCTCCCCTCCCCTCCCCTCATCTCCCCTCCCTTCACCTGTCCTCATCTCCCCTCATCTCTCCTCATCTCCCCTCCCCTCTCCTCATCTCCCCTCCCCTCTCCTCATCTCCCCTCCCTTCCCTTCACTTCTCGTCCTCTCCCCTCCCCTCCCTTCATCTCCCCTCCCTTCATCTCTTCTCATCTCCCCTCCCTTCCCTTCACCTCTCCTCCTCTCCCCTCCCCTCATCTCCCCTCATCTCCCCTCATCTCTTCTCATCTCCCCTCCCTTCACCTCTCCTCATCTCCCCTCATCTCCCTTCATCTCCCCTCATCTCTCCTCCCCTCCCCTCTTTCCTTCTCATTTCACCTCACCTACTTCCTACAGAAGAGTATAATATGATGAGAGGGGAAGATGGGAGGAGAGAGGGAGAGAGAGAGAACCCATTGTTGAGTTCTTTCTCAGAGAGGTTTGTGGAAGAGGAGCTGGACTTTCTTTCCAATAGCTTCCCCTGTTGGCTCATGGAAACTGGAAGGTGGGAGCATCAATCCCTTCATGATGTGGCCATCCCCTACTCTATAGCTGTCCGTCAATTTATGTCCATCACCCCTCAGGCATCAGTCTTGTCTCATTCATTCCTATCCTGAGATGCTGACAGTAAGGCCACATTGGTGCTCAGCCAACGTTTGTTTAATGGTGAAAGGATGAACTTCAGGAACCAAAGGGTTCTGCAATAGGACTAGAACCTCCCTAGGCAGCTTAATGCTTTTCAAGACCTTTGGGGCTTAGCTCAGTGGTAAGTTGGGGCCAACAGTGATCACAGGATACAATGATCAAGTTCACAAATTATCCTTGGGTTTGTATTTAAATTCCCGGTGAAAAAATGTTACCTTCCTTAAATCAGGCTTTATGCCTCTGATGCAGGTGTTAGAGTGTGAAAATACTGGCTGAGCTCAGCTCCCTGGCGTGAAATGCAGTCTCAGGAAATTCAAACCTATTTGTCAATGGCAGCCCAGGTTTCTTTTATTAACGGTCACTAATGGTCTGCAATCAAGCCACACCTGTGAGAGGCAAAATACCAATTGCCTTGTTTGTGGGAAGTGAGTATGCTTTATCAACTTGCTGATTATTCCTTCTCTCTCAAGGTACTGGGCGAGGGACGTTTGTGCAGAGCGAGGGGGAAAATGGCCACTTAGTTGTCTAAGGAGGCGGTGTGGAGCTACCACCGCGTTAGAGGCACACAGCTGAGACTCTAAAAACTCTACTCTGTCACTAACTAGCTGTATTTGTCCCTTTCCCGTTCTTTCAATGGACTGCCGACAGCTGGGGAACTTGAACAGGAATGAGGCATATTTAGCTCTCCATCCAGGAGGTGGACAGGGCGAGCAGTGTGATACTAGCAAGCGCACCAAGGCCATATCAGCTCGTGACAGACACGTGGGGAGAATGAAAGCCTCGCCAGTCACTTCTGAGGACAGGTGACCCAATGGCCCCAGGGCCTACCGCTACACCTGCTGCTTAAAGTGTCCTCTCCACTGTCTCACTGTTGCCCAGGCTGGTCTTGAACTTGAGATCCTACTGCATCAACTCCCCAGATGCTGGAATTCTGTGCCTGGCTTTCGCCATCTTTTAACACTGCCACACTGGTGACCATCGATGAACCTTGGAGCAGTGACCCACACCAAGCCTTTACCAGAACCTCAGGCCAAGGCCCCCTTCCTTCCCTGTGAGGCTCTGCTAATCACACTGTCTTCTGGGTTGATCATGAGGATTAAGTAGGTCAATGTCTTCCACCAGCCTCGTGCGCTGTATAAGTTCAACACGTTCATTCCTGTCCTTTTGATGTTTTCCTAGGAATTCTGTCAATGCATTTAACTGTCTGAAGTCGAGGTATGCCAACATTCTGGCTTTATGGATGCTCCTCCCATCATGAGTGAAGAAGAAAGGATTCCTGACCTGGGTCACAAATGAGTTGCTAGGAGACATTGATAGAGGGAGAGATGGACTGCTGACCTGAGAGCGGTTTGGGGCAACAGACACAGCCTCCTTGGCAGGCCCAAGCAGCTCTGTGACTCTGAGTTTGGGTCCTATGTCCATTAGTTTGACAGGACGGTCATTATAAAATATCCCAGACCTCGCGGTTTAAACAGTGGGGACCCATTTCCTCACGGGACTGGAAGCAGAAGTTCAAGACCAGGTTGCAGGTAGGAGGGCTGCTCTCTCTCTCTGATTTACCAGTGCCATCTTCTCCATGGCTTTAGCACGGTCTTCCCTCCATGTGGGTCTCTGTTCGGCTCTCCCCTTCATATAAAGACACCAGCCCTCATCGTTAACTTAGTCTTCAAAAGCTCTGCCTCTAAACACAGATCAACTCTGAGGTCTTAGTGCCCAGGACCTGAGCACATGACTTGGGAGAGAAAGGACATAATTCGGTCTAAGAACCCACAGATTTGGTGCTAGAAGAGTAGCGGGTAGCCCACAGTCCAGGAGACAAGTTGAGACCTCGTTCTCTGAGCCACCTCGTTATGTTCCGTCTCTACTGCTGGGACTTGCTTTTGGTGTGGGAGAGGGGCAAGCACACACACCTGACCCTTTCTGGGGACTCCACAACCCCATCGCACTTTATTTTCCCTCTTCCTCAGTCTGTCCTTGTTTTCAAGGAAATACAGTGTTGGAGCTGACAGTTGGAGCTGAGGGTCCTGCTACACACTCTAGCCTGTCTTCTGGGGCCTGGACCTTCAGCCCTTGTCCTAGCGAGTTTTTTTTGTCCATTTGACACATCCTAGTCATTCCTGGAAGAGAGAGCATCATCTGGGAAAATGCCTCCACCAGATTGGCCTGTAGGCAAGTCTGCGGGACGTTTGCTGGATTGAAGAAAGATGTGGGAGGTACCAGCTCACCGTGGGTGATGCCATCTCTGGGCATCCCAGGTGGACCTGGGGTTTGTAAGAAAGTAGGCTGAGCGAGGCAGTAGACAGCATTTCTCCAGTCTCTGCTTCAGTTCCTGTCTCCAGGGTCCTGCAATGAAGGACATGGAAGTGTTAGCCAAATAAACCCTTTCCTCCCCAGACTGTTTTTGGTCACTGTCTTTATCACAACAATAGAAAGTGAACTAAAATAGACTTTTTTTTTCAAGACAAGATTTCTCTGTGTAGTTTTGGTGTCTGTCTTGGAACTAAGTCTGCCTTGAACTCAGAGATCCGCCTGCCTCTACCTCCCGTTTGCTAGGATTAAAGGCATGTGCCATCATCGCCTGGCAAGATAATCTTTTAACACACAAGTTTTAAAAAGTTTCTGGATTCTATCACTTCTGCTGAGAGTTTTCAAAAGTATGAAATCTTCAAAGAGTAATTAAAAAAAAAAAAGACAGCCTGTCCCCAAATTTCAAAGCCAAGAAGTGCTATCCCTGTCTTTTTTCTTATCGGATTTTTTCCCTGGGAATTCCAACTGGGATGCCCTTTTTACTGAACTTCGAGGAAGCCACAGGGTCTGAGGGTCCTTAGGGAAATGAGGAGGGGCACTCAGTGGTTCATATGAGCCAAGTAGAGCCCTGAGTCCTGACTCTCGGTGAACCCTGGCCAGCCAAGATGTTCCCACCCAGAACCACTGAAAGAGCCACTTACTTGGCGCTTGCCTTGGCGACCAGGTGACTGCTACCTGAAGATCAGGGAGCATTCTCTCTGCTTTTTGGTGCCACTCTTTGTTTCCTTTGCCACAAAGGAAGACAGCCGTTATTGATATTATATAGATGAATATTATAAATCCTGCCTCTGTGGCTTTGGACAAGTGGCCAGAAACCTCCAAGACTTAGTTTCCATAATGGTAAGATAGGCTTGCTATGGTGCCTTACCCCAAAGAGCTGCAAAGACCGAATGAGGTACTTAGGACCACATCCTATGCCTGTTGGCAACAAAATCCTATAGAAACATTCTGAACAGATTACTAATAGAGTCTAGGTGGTGGTAATAGTGGGAAAAAAATTTCCATGGAGTAACTATATTTAGCAACAAATCTCTCCAATTCTCTGGTAATAAAAGGACTTTGTTTTGCTCAGAGTCCCCTTGAGTCCCACAGTCGTGCTTATATATAGTGTCTTTTGTCCCAGAATATTGGAGAAGCTCTGAAATCAAAACATGACAAGAACTGGATGGTTGCAAAAAGAAAAGTGACAATTGGCTTTTGTTTTTGAACAAGCTCGCCTTCCCTTCCCAGTGTGCAACTTGGCAGCTGGGTATGAGCATGCGTCTGTATATGACCCCAGTCTAGCCATGAAGGACACAATGACAGCTGCTTATAGCTGGGTTCTGGAGATGGAGTGATGAGAGAAGGAACCCTACAATGCTCAGAAGGTGAAATTAAGAGGGCTGAGCAGAAGGGGTGTCTGCCTTTCCTATCCATCAGGTCAAGCATTTTACATATGTACTCTCATCAGCTGATGTGATGGATGAAGATGGGGTGTGTGTGTGTGTGTGTGTGTGTGTATGAAAGTGGCAGGTGTGATGAAGTTAGTCATTTATGCAAGTGACAGAGGAGGGGCCCATCCTGGGCCTGACCTACCTTTTCTTTCTTTCTTTCTTTCTTTCTTTCTTTCTTTCTTTCTTTCTTTCTTTCTTTCTTTCTTTCTTCCTTCCTTCCTTCCTTCCTTCCTTCCTTCCTTCCTTCCTTCCTTTTTTTTGTTTGTTTAGTTTTGTTTTTTGACACAGGGTTTCTCTGTAGCTTTGGAGCCTGTTCTAGAACTAGCTCTTGTAGATCAGCCTCTACCTCCTGAGTACTGGGATTAAAGGCATGCGCCACCACAGCCCGGCCTGGGCCCTTTCTTACTCACAAACCCACACTGGCTTCCATCAGCATTGGGTTTCTCTCTCTCTAGAGAGGTTTGTCTTTGCTTTCACCAAAGCATGAAGAAGGAAGGTCCACCGGCGAAGACTCAGGGCATGTAAGATCTGTGGCATCGTATGGGGAAGAGAACGAAGAGTAGAAATGCCCTGGAGGGGATTTCCTGGGAGGATAACAAAGTCGCAGGCACCTGAGTATTTCATTGGATCTATGTCTTCATCCTGTGTAATATCCAACTTTGTTATGTACTCCTTAATAGAGAAATAAGACTACTGTTGACTCCGACAGGCACAGATTACAAGAGGCGTCCTGAGATCAGGGGTTATGTGATGAGCATGCATCTCAGAACTGATGAGAGAGGGCAGGTGGCGTGGCTCAGTGAGTAAAGGCTCTTGTTGCCAAGGCTGAGAATTTGAGTTTGAGCCCAGAGCCCCCACAATGGAAGGAGAGAACTGGCTCCTGTGAACTGTCCTCTGACCCCCACATGTGCCCCGTGGCATGCACTCAAACTCACACAATAAATAAACCAAAGTAGTTATATTAGTTAATTAAATAACATAACTAAAATTGAAAAAGTAATTGGCGAGAGAGATTGCATTTGTGGGGCCAGCTTCTCTCCTGTAATAAAGTTGACCAGCCGGGTGGTGGTGGCGCACGCCTTTAATCCCAGCACTCGGGAGGCAGAGGCAGGCGGATCTCTGTGAGTTCGAGGCCAGCCTGGTCTACAAGAGCTAGTTCCAGGACAGGAACCAAAAGCTACGGAGAAACCCTGTCTCGAAAAGTTAAAAAAAAAAAAAGTTGACCGTGAGAGGTAGAAACCATGGTAGATATTTTAGGGACAAAGGAACTTAACATGGGGAGTTAAGTAACTTGGACATCATTGACAGACTGGGCTAGCAGGTATTGACTGGGGCTGTATGACCCACTGGGTCCATAGCAGCTCTGACCTCCTTACATTTTCCGATATTAGAAGGTGTAAACCACATCTGTAAGGACTTGGAACAGTCAACTCTGCAGGGTGGTGTTAATCCTACCGGGCGAGAATAGGAGCACAACCACAACTTTTAAGCCAAATTTGAAGCAAGCTTTATTAATATGGTAGTTTGAATGTAATTGACCCCCATTGGCTCATGGGGAGTGGCACTATTGGGAGGTGTGGCCTTGTTGGAGTGGGTGTGGCCTTGTCAAAGGTATGTCACTGTGTGGGCAAGCTTGAAGTCTCTTTTGATAAAGCTTCACTCAGTGTCACAGACACTTCCTGTTGCCTTTTGATCAAGATGTAGCCAGTACCATGTCTGCCTGCATGCTGCCATTCCCCCACCATGATAATTATGGACTGAACCCCTGAAACTGTAAGCGAGTTACCCCAATTAAATGTTTTCCTTTATAAGAGTTGCCTGTGGTCATGGTGTTTCTTCACAGCAATAGAAACCCTAAGATGATTAAATGCTAGTTGGGATGATGGACACTGGCCAGGTTCGTATCTGGGATTGCCAGGGTGTGGCACCAAAGTACATTAGTTAGAGGCTTATAAGGCATAACCCACAAGGGTAGTACTTTTTGTTTTCATCCAATCAGGGACAAGTATACATCCTGGTGTACTTCCTGCCTACGTACCTCTCTGATGTAGGATGTCCACTGTATGCTGTGACTATGTGTTTCTCTTATTGGTTGATGAAGAAAGCTTATTCAGCCAATGGCCAGGCAGAATATATCTTGGCAGGAAACCAAATCAAAGATAGGGAGAGAGAGAAGATGGAGTCAGAGAGATGCCATGTAGCCTCTGGGGAAGCAATATATGAGGTAACAAGCCATGATCCTCATGGTAAAATATAACCTAATAGAAATGGGTTAATTTATAGTTAGAGCTAGCCAGTAAGAAGCCTGAGCCATTGGCCGAACAGTTGTAGCTGAAATAAAGCCTCAGCTGGTTGGTTATTTCATAAGTGGTTGCAAGGACCAGGTGGGCAGATAGATCCAGTCCAGCAGGATCATGGGATGGAGAAAAAGCACCATCTACACCTCCTGCAACTTACGATCAAGCACATCCTGTTAGCTGGGACCACCAAGCTTGTTTACAGAAGCAAAAGCATGTGGTTTGTTACTCTTTGTGAACAACAGCACCCAGCATTCCTGGAAGTTGTCAAAGGGCAAGTGGGGTTTACAGGTTAGAGGCATTCTTGCTTTATAGATCTCTTGTGCATGGTGATTGTAACATAAAACATAGTTTTAGCCCTTTAATGGATCAAGGCCAGTTCACGATCATCTTAGTTACTTCTTCTGTTCCTGGGATAAAATACCCTGACTAAAGAAACTTGACTTAGGGAAGGTTTTACTCTGGCTCATAGTTCACAGTGAGGTCCCTCGGGGTGGGGCAGGAGGCTTTAATGCTTAAAGCAGCTCTTCACACCAGATTCACAATCAGGAAGCAGAGAGCAATGCCTGCACCAGTCCTTTGCCATTTACAGTCAGGGATCCCAGCCAGGGGCCAGTGCCTCCCATAGTGGATGGGTCTTCCCATCCCAGTTAAGATATTCGGGAGATCCTTGTCATGAGCCCCCCTCCCCCCGCTGGAAATTCCAGATCTTATCAAGTAGACAATTGAGATTAACTATCTTGGTGACTTTGGAGCTTGGTTTATTTATCTAGACACTGAGGTCCTATATAATTTGCCTTGCAGAATTATAAGAGATCATTTTCTCAGAAAGTAATTGTTGGGGACTGTGAATCCCCAGACCCTGAATTTCTTGTAAATGACTTGTTATGCTTGCAGCTGCTCTGAGCAAAACAACTTGTTTTCCTGTGTTTGCAGCTGCTCTGAGCACGAGACCCTTAAAAGTTCCTGATGGCAGGGGAGTGGTTTCTGGTAGGTTTTGGCCGGGGCATGGCTATCAGTTAAGGATCCCTATATAAGCTGCCCTGGAACACAGTAAAGGGGGCATTCTTGGGGAATTCAAGGATGATCCATGTCTCTGTATGTATGTGTGTGTGTATGTTTCAATCTCCGGGCCCCTTGCCTGGCAAACCTGATACTCTACAAGCATAGTACCTTAGTACACATAGAACAGGTGCTACAGGACCGTAGTATACGTAGTAGCTCGGATGTTACAAGTAATAGATTTTCATAACATACTGTTTATTGGAATTTGTGCATGTACCTAGCTCTCCCACTAGATCTTAAACGTATTGGGACACTATGCCTGACATATAGGAGATGCTCAAAATGCCTGGATGAGTACAAACGGAGGCTGGAGACTCCTACGTGTTCGGCTCCCCTCATTTTCCTCCTTACCAGGGGCAGTATTTCCCTGCGTTACTGTAATTAGTAAGGACACTCAGTGGCTTTGTTCCAGAGGGATCAAAGCCCTTCTCAAGCTTAACCTCATTTTCTCCCATTGGCCTGGGAGAAGCAAATTGCTAGTTAGCCAAGGATGACTGTTCCCACTCTGCAGATGAAAACAAGGACCAGGACTAACTCTTGGGTGGAGCCAGCACTTGGTGGCAGCCTGCCAGTGCAGTATTTCTTCCTAATGGCTCTCTTGGTTGCTTGGGTTTCCCAGATGGAGTTTCCACCAAGAGGGAAAACAGCACCGACCTCCAGTCTTTTCCCCAAAGTGTCTCCTGCTGTTGACGTCTACCTGTCTCTGTATAGAGTAACCAGGAACATAGGGGCTCTCAGAACTAAAGGAGGGTAGCCTGGGGCCTGGCTCTGTGGCAAGCCAACGCAGACTTTACACACAAATTGTAGTTAGTCTTCCTCAGGGAAAACTTGTTTACATCCCCTAACCTCCATATGAGTCACCTGCTTGTTCCTCAATGGCCCTGATCTAGGAGTCCCACGACTTAGCTCTGACCCTGTTCTCTTCACATCTCTATTGCCATGCTAGAAGGATTTCTTTTTTGGTTTGGTTTTTCCGGACAGGGTTTCTCTGTGTTGCTTTGGAGCCTGCCCTGGAACTAGCTCTTGTAGACCAGGCTGGCCTCGAACTCACAGAGATCCACCTGCCTCTGTCCCCGAGTGCTGGGATTAGAGGTGTGCGCCACCACCACCACCACCACCACACCTCCCCGCCACACACCCCCAACCCCCTTCCCCCGGAAGGATTTCTTTACAGGAACTGCCTGCCAAGAGAAGAACATCCAAAAGCAGATTCAGGAAACATGAATCCCTTAAATCAAAATGTACAGAAAAGTATAATTCCTGTCTGACAGATAGTAGGGGGTCCTGAAGTATCAATTACATGAGCATCTTTTGTGGATACTCTAACCCCTGGTTCACAGAAAATGTTGGAAAATATTTGTTAGGATTATAGTTTTTAGTTTTGATTTGATTTTTTGAGACAAAGTTTCACTATGTGGTTCTGGCTATCCTGGAATTCACTATCTAGACCAGTCTGGCCTCGAACTCACAGAGATTTATCTCTTTCTGTTTCAGGAGTGCTGGTGTTAAAGGCGTGTGCTCCCAGGTCTGGCTGGAGAGGTATTTCAAAATATACAGCAGGGTTATGCTCTCAAACCTTTCCTCCTGAGCTCAACTCTTAATTTCAAAAGCTCAGTAGGTTGCCTGGACTTCACACCAATCTATCAACTCATAGAATGTGCTGAAGGTCTCCTCTGTCCCAGGAGTCGCATCCTGACTGGTGGTATTTCAGACATGCTGTCACCATGGCGGCAGCTTGGACTGGTCTCCTGCCATGCTCGGCACTGGTAGGACTTCTCAGCACGTGTGGGTGGTGTTGGAGGTGTTGGCAACGGCCTTGGAACATAGCCGCAGCAAAGCAGCATTTAACCGAGAGCCATCGACTGAGGGTGCCAGAGCCACGAGCTCTGGGATATGTTCTGTTCCCACTTCAGAACAGACAATGCACTGTCGCTGACTTAACTGTACTTTGAGGTCAGCCAATCGTCAAGTCAGTGTGGAAACAGGGACCTTTTTCTCTGCATGTCTGTGGCGAGGTCAGGGGAAAACGGTCACACTGTAACAAGCTAATTGCACTCTGCGCTTAGATGTGTGTATGTGTTTGTACGTGCAGAATGTCTTTCACTCAAAGCATTCCGACCACAGAGCCTTGCTGTGGGACTTCACACGCGTGAGATGTGTGAATCTTGAGACCTCTTTACTGACGGATATTCATCAAGAGCTCACCTTGTGCCTGCATTTCTGTCAGGGCGTATACAGCAAGCAGATGCCATGAGAGGATCGGTGGAGGAGAGCTTCTATTCGATGAGGCTGTTGAGAAAGGTGTGGGGTTGGAGCCACACAGGACGGAGCAGTAACTTGTGGCTCACAGGCAGCCATTGTGTTTTCAGCTCTAGGCCCTGATGGAGGAAGGTCATTGGTTAAATAATAAAGAAACTGCCTAGGCCCATTTATAGGCCAGCCCTTAGGTGGGTGGAGTAAACAGACAGGATGCTGGGAGAAAGAAGCCGAGTCAGGAGTCGCCATGATTCTCCCACTCCAGACAGACGCAGGTTAAGATCTTCCCTGGTAAGCCAACTCGTTGTGCTACACAGAATATTAGAAATGGGTTAGATCAATATGTAAGAGCTAGCCAATAAGAGACTGGAACTAATGGGCCAGGCAGTGATTAAAAGAATACGGTTTCCGTGTAATTATTTGGGGGCATAAGCTAGCCATGCGGGCGGCTGGGTGCTGGGGACGCAGCCCCGCCGCTCTTATTACAACAAGGCCCCCCACCCATTACAGGGGCCTCATTGCATACTTGGGGGAGACCCAGGGAGCATGACCTTTCAGGTAAGGGACTTCTTTACTTGTGTCGTTGGGAAGAAATCAGAAGACACATTACTTTTTTTTTTTTTTGTTTTTTCGAGACAGGGTTTCTCTGTAGCTTTTAGAGCCTGTCCTGGAACTAGCTCTTGGAGACCAGGCTGGCCTCGAATTCAAAGAGATCCTCCTGCCTCAGCCTCCAAGTGCTGGGATTAAAGGCGTGCGCCACCACCTTTTTAAGCTGATCTTTCTTTTCTTTCAGTTCTTGGGGTCCCCCAGGAGTCAAATTCAACAGGAGCCCGGGAGCAGCGGGACACACAGTGCAATTCTTTTATGGGTCAGCTGCACTGGCAGAACCCAAGACCGGGAAGAAGCTGGAGTAGGTGGAGCTACCTAGGGCAGTGGATTCAAGATATGACGATCAATGTTACACTGCACACTGACAGCGACTTAGATTTTGTGGGGGCTATTTTTTTTTTCTTATTTTTATTTTTTTAAGATCCGCTTTAAGAAAACAACACAGGCCAGGTGGAGTGGCATGCACTTTTAACTCAGCACCTGTGAGACTGAGGCAGGTGGGTCTCTGTGAGTTCCAGGTCAGATTGGTCTACAAAGTAAATTCCAGGATAGCTAGAGTTAGCGAGACCCTGTCTCAAAAAGGAAAAGGAACAAACAACCTCACCCCAAATCTTAAATTGGTAAAACAATAGTAGAAACAATAACACCACCTAAACCCAAAGCCTTTCCCAGGGTTTCAGAAGACTCAGATCCAAATTGCGGTTTAGCCGGTTCTTTCCACTCCTAGGACGATGGAGACAGGTGAAACAGAGCAAACTGACACCAAGACGGGCTTCGAAATCTGAAATAAGTCTCTTTGTCTATATGTTTAATAAATCAAGCTTCACTTAGCTCTGGTAATATTTATTTAGGTTCGTACGGCTTTGAGAGCCACACTATCTGTTTAAGACAGTCATTGGGCTGTAAACCACATTTCCCAGAAGTCCTCGGGCTCAGAGCCCCCCAATCTCCGCTGCTCAAAGACTACAATTCCCAGCATGGAGCGAGAGCAAGGACCACAACTCCCGGCATGCTCTTAGAGGTGGCCGGGAAGCGCGGCTTTTCTCTCGCCCCGCCTTTCCCGCCGCTCGCAGCCAATGGGAAGGCTCAGTACTGCACGGTGTGGCCGGGGACAGCGCCGTAGACAAGTTGCGAGTCGAGGGAAGCGGCGGGAAGTTCGTACTACGCTGTGGACGTCTGATTGGCAACTCTGGGTAGGGAGCTGGGGGGTGGCGGCGGGACGGTGGGTACAGCGTCAATTCAGAGCGGCGCCTGCTCGTTCAGGCCTCAGGCGGCACCGCGGCTGAGTCGGGCCTGCCCGGAACCCTCGCTTCTTAGCCTGCTCGGGGAGCTGCGGGAAGCCAGGTTCTTGAAGGATGCCCGAAACGGGGCGCGGGCCGGGGTGGCGGACAAGGCATGACAGGGGCCTGGACCCTGATTGAGCCCGTCCCTTCTCTAGCAGCGGTGCGGCGAGGCCCTGAGGCGCACCCCACGGGCCGCCAGCTTCTCGCCTCCTTTCTGGTTTTGCTCCTCTGGTCTCCATCGCAAGTGCTCTATTTCCCTGTCTTTAAAGGCAGAAGTTAGGTTTCCTCCAGCGTCAGAGTTTATTTTAGACCGTTTCCAGCCCGAATAGCCTTAGCTGTAAAACTGCGCCAGTGTCTTTCGAGAGATGAGGAGAGTGACTGACACGCTCTAGTCCTGTTGAGGTTACCCGTTTTTCTTCTATTGTCTTATCTTTAAAGGCAGCCATTTTTTTTTTTTTTTTTTTTTTTTTTTTTGGTTTTTCGAGACAGCGTTTCTCTGTGACTTTGGAGCCTGTCCTGGAACTAGCTCTGTAGACCAGGCTGGTCTCGAACTCACAGAGATCCGTCTGCCTCTGCCTCCTGAGTGCTGGGATTAAAGGCGTGCGCCACCATCTAAGTATTAATTCTTCCTTTCCCTCCCCTGCTGCTCTTGGAACAATTTGGAAAGACGATTTTGCTGTTGGAAAGGTGGTGATTAAACTTAGAGGATCTTTGAAGAGCTTCATTAATCTCTCTCTCTCTCTCTCTCTCAACTGGAATTGCCCATCTGTTGAGTCTGGATTCAAAATAGTAAAAAAACACAATGTAGAACAGCACTTATTTTTAAGAGTTCAGGAAGAAGGCATATCTCACTTTTTTATGATATGCTAATCATATTGTTTGAGGAGATTTAACTTACAATTATGACAGGCATTAAATTTCTGGCCAGTTAAGATAATGCTCATCTACCTGTAGAAAGGAATGCAAGTTGACATCACTTAATAATGGCTTTCCTTGTGGCGCCACAGATGGCAGCCACTGCGACTCAGCTTCGCTCATGGTGTCTGTGCTAACCCAGGAACACGGGTTGAGTTGGATAACAAATATGTGTTAGGCATTAGTGATTCGGTGCAGCGCTAGTATCCAGTACAGATATCACTTTGATAGCTGCAATGGCTGCTGCTTATGCTTGGCATTGCAGAAATGATGAGAGTCTTATTTGTTAAACAAATGAGATGATGGAGTTGATGTGTTAAGCAGGGAGCCTGGCATCTAATAAGTTATCGAGTGCCCAGGGAATGGTTATATGGAAAGCTTATGCCGAGTCTCATTCAAGTGTGCCTGTATATATTTTAAAAATAACAGCAGTGCGTTTAAAATGTTGACAGGCCCTAAAATTAAACTTCTTACAGGAAATAGGCCAGCTTCTCTTAACTCTGAGAACTAACGTGAAATAATAATAAATGACTGTCCCAGATGTCTACAGAAGACAAGGATTTAAATTTTGACTTTTCCCCCCTTAAAGACCTCTCTAATAGACGTGCTCTGAATAGGATTTGATCTGAAAAATAAAAACAGTAAAGGCATTTTTGATTTGAAAGATAAACAGATTTGGAAGTGGAATTTACCTTGCATCAAATGCGGAGGGGTGACTCCTGAGTTTATGCAAACGAGCAAAGGCTCACTCTCTCCAGGCATCAAGCTGTGAGCCACCTGGGAATGTGTGGGTGAAATGGGGCTGGGGGGGGGGGAGCTGGTCCGGATGGGTCTCCAGTAGACTGGTAACTGGGTGGGCTGAGAGCCTGTATATTAGGCCGGTAGGGTATTTTTCATGCTTGTCAAGGTTCTGTTTGAGAGGGAGAGGACACAGACTGATTCCCTCACCTGAGACCAGACCACATGGCTACTGCTAAGCACAGACCTCTTCTAGGACACTGTTTTGTTAGAGCAGCAAGGAGGTGAGATGAGTTTAGAAGGGCGGTGTCTTCAGCAGCCAAGCCCTGAGCTCAGTGGGGAAACTTTTGCCCATGTTTCCTTGAATGTGTTTGCAGTTGTCATTGTAAAGCCGGAAGGATGCCCAGTGTCATTTAATCTCTCTGAGAATGGTGTCCAAGCCCCGTGTTGCCGAGGTTGCTGTGTTGAAGTGACTTGGTACACTTTCCTGATAGTCTTACTACATTTCTAAATGTTGCCTGGAATTTTTGTCCTCAAACTCAAGTGCATCATTCTTTTGGGTAGTGTATATGCAGTGTTTGATGGATTTTTATTAACTTAATTTCAGTGTTTTGAGAAGGATCTTACTTTGTAGTCTAGGCTGTCCAAGAACTCACTGTGTATTTCAACCTGGCTGGAGCTCACAGCAATCTTCCTGGTTTACTGAAGTGTCCGGTTATGTGTAGTGGTGGTGCTGGTGGTGGTGGAGGGGAGTATGCATGCCTCACCTGGTTAGGCAATGCTTTAAAAGAAACTCTTCAGAGCCTAGAGTGGTATGATGTGTGTCCTGACCCCAGAGTAGGTATTAAATTTACCAACAAGTACTAACTAATGACAAGGACACTTTATTGCCATTCTTTAATAAACTTAAGAATTTTTTTTAGGTGTAATATGTATGTCAACTTGGGAAAACTGATGTTATGAATCATATTTAGGCCTCAGGTAAGGTAGTCTTGTGTTATTAAATGACAGATGTTTGAACATACTGTATTATCAGACGGACTGTGTGGCTATCTCAGTATGCTTATACAAAAGAACTGTGTGGAAGGAACTGTAACAGTGCTTAGAAGCCTTTAGTCCCAGCTCCTGGGGAGGCAGAGGCAGGAAGATCACTGTGAGTTCAAGGCCAGCACGGTCTACATAGTTCCAGACCAGCTTGAGCTACAATAGTGAGACCCTGTCTTGAAATCAGCAACAACAAAAAGGTAAGCTTCTACAGGCTGACTGTGGACATGACAGAGTATGCTTATACTAATTAACTGCAGACATCACAGTACACTCGTACAGTTGACTGCCTCCAGTGTCACTGGGGGACACCATTTTATGGGACTCCTCTGTGCTCAGTCATTGACTGACAGGCTATTAGGTGACTGGTGACTGCATTTTGATGAGTCCGCATCAACTCCTGACTTTGTATGGGTGTCTGGTCCAAAGGATGGGAATCTGTGTTCTAGGATTCAAAAATTGAGATGGACATATTTTTAGAGTAGTACTATATGAAAATCAATTATGTATCAGTAAGTCACGTGCATTAAGTAGGAAGAGACACTGAATGGAAGTCAGTAATTAAATGGCAGAGTAATTAGTTGGAAATTTTCGAATGTTCTGCCATGTACTTTTAAAGCATCCGTGGTACTGACACTGGAAGGAAGTGCACCTCAGATAGCTCTGTATCAGGAATGGTTGCATGGACTGAAAACGAGGGCCTTCTAACTGCTGTCTGTGCGTCAGAGTTCTCTGAATCAGCTGGCTGACTGCTGTAAATGAGGACCTTCTAACTGCTGTCTGTGCGTCAGAGTTCTCTGAATCAGCTGGCTGACTGCTGTGGATCGGTGAGCAGCTTCATCTCTAGACTTAGCTTCTTGCTTTAAGAACCTCAGAGAAACAGCATTATATAATTGTCGATTTTTACATAAGATTTAAAAACAATTGAGTTTGAAGTCTTATAACCAGGATAATGGCAGCTTTACTTGAGGTTGCATTTCTCAAGTTACTTTACCAAGTATGTTGAACAGGTCCCACCTTTTGGCCTTCCTCTGTCTTGCTGCACTGTGGCCCTGTCTCAGAATACTGAATACTTAGAAAGTGTGATTGACCCTTAAGTCTTCATGGACTGAACTTACTGTTTTTACTGTAGATATCAGTGCTCCCCAAACCCCCACAGTTTAGTGTTCTGTATGACAGTGGCCATCAGTGTGCAGATTTTGTATAGTTACAAGTTCTCTGCTGGAGGTAATGAGAAAAAGTCTTCTTAGACATCAGAAAAGTTTTTAAATTGTGTTTTGTAAAAGCTGAATTCAGGTTGTAATGCTTAAGAGATTTAGTCTTGTTTTTGTTTTTGTTTTTCCCCCCAGGCTTGTAGAATATATTCAGAAGATTTAGCCTCCCCCCCCTTTTAGGCTTGTTGAATATATTTCAGAAGTAATGACTTAGAAATTTATCTTTTTAGAACTTGCTAGTGGGTCTGTAAAATGTATAGATACAGACACTCTGAAATTAATTTGGCAATTTCTCAAATATCTGTCTGTCTGTCTGTGTATGTATGTATGTATGTATGTATGTATGTATGTATCTATCTATCTATCTATCTACCTACCTACCTACCTACCTACCTACCTACCTACCTACCTACCTATCTATCTATCTATCTATCTATCTATCTATCTATCTATCTGTCTATTTTGGTTTTTCGAGACAGGGTTTCTCTGTAGCTTTGGAGCCTGTCCTGGAACTAGCTCTTGTAGATCAGGCTGGTCTCGAACCCACAGAGATCTGCCTGCCTATGCCTCCCGAGTGCTGGGATTAAAGGTGTGCGCCACCACCGCCCAGCTTCTCAAAAATTTAAACATAAGGTTTAACATAAGATCCCACAGTTGCACTTGTGGACATTTATCCTAGATAAATAAAAGCTTGCATCTGTACAAAAACTTTTTCATTAATACTTGTAGACACTTTATAATAGCCCCAAACAGAAAGAGCTCCCCATCATCCAGTGGAACACCAGGCCCTGAAAAAAGGAGTGGCTGTTGGTGCACATAGAGTTAGCAGGGAGCTCACAGGGGGCTCAGTGCTGAGTGCTAACTGAAGGCTGGGGACAGCCAGGAGATTCTAAAATGCTAGAAAGAGGCTTTTGTGCAAGGAGCAGAGCTCTGCAGGTAGTTTGCAGAGCCCTATTCTCCGCCAAACAAGCAAGGGGCTTCTCTGGGAGGGAAGCTTGCACATCATCACAGGGAAGATGCCATGTATAGATGCGCTACATTCATGAACATGCTCAATGTGAGATTGTGATTACATTTGAACATTCAGCCATGAACAGTTCTCGGCAGACATTAGGGTGATAATGAGGACAGCTATCCTGGTTCACCTGAAAGAGACAGAGGTTTTGGTTTCTTAGAAGTTTTTCCTAAGCACCTTAGATGAAACAAAAGGGAAAAAACCTTGAGGTTTTTTTTTTTTATGTTGATTTATTTATTATGTGAGTATGGGTCTACATGTTGAGGTCAGGGTACAGCTTGAGAGAGCTGGTTCTTTCCCTGTACCATGTGGGTCCTGGGGATTGAATTCACCTACCAGCCAAGGTTCCCCCCCCACCCCCCAGCTCCACTACTAAAGTCTTTTTAAAGGAGCAGCAGCCTCCTTCCTCCAAATGTGTGGGAGCTTGGACTTAGAAAGTGGCCAGCCAAGCTGTTTCTTTGTAACATTCTCAATGACAACAGTGTAGAAATGGAAGGCAGGCTAGTATTTGTTAGGTTAGGGCTGTTTCTTTGGGTGAAAGACAATCTCATGCTCTGATTGTGGTGGTGGTTACGTGGATGTGTGAACTCGATGAAGTGTAGAAACACAATCTGAAAGCCGGAATTTGAATAAGGAGTTAGTTACTAGTGCTGGGTTGTCAGTTTGCTATTTTTTAGTGATTGCTTATCCATCGTATGACTGTCTCTCATCTTATGTAGCTATTGAAGTGTGTGAGTGTTCATTTTCAGGTTCTGTGTGAGCGTAAAGCTTCCGTTTTTCCTAGGATCAATGCCCACGAGTAACTATTGGGTTGTGTGGTGTGTGCTCGGCTTAAGGAACTGCCAAACTTTGGTCGTGTAGCCGCACTCATAGTCATCACTGAGAGATCCAGCTCTCACTTTGATTTGCACTTCTCTAGGGCTAATCTTCTCTGCTTATTTGCCTCTCACATCTTCTTTGATGACTTGAATCTTAAATTTTTTGCCCACTTTATAATTGGATTGTTTGTTTTCTTAGAGCTTTTAAAATATGTTCTAGATCCATCTTTGCCAAATGCAGGGCTCGTGAGTATATGCTTTCAGTCCCGGGCTTGTCTTTGCATTCTCCTGCAGTGTCTTTTGCAGCACACACATCCTTTGTGGATTGTGCCCTTGGCGTCAGAATTCTCTGCTTATATTTGTATATTTTCTTCTAGGTGTTCCACAATTTTATGTTCCTGTTTCTCATATCTGTTATCTATTTTGGGCTAGTGTTTTGTACATGATGTGAGTTTAAATCCTGGTTCATTTTGTTTCATCTGTGAATGTCCACTTACTCCCAAACCATCTGTTGAAGACTCCTCTGTCTCCATAGAGAGACTTTTTAAAATCTTTGCAAAACAATCAGTTGGCCATAGATCATAAATTGAATATCAAAATGAAGATGGGAGGAAATGAATGAGCAGTTAAGTAAATATGACTACAGATATATATAGGTAGACAATGACCTGAGTCTTGACAAAAATGGGAATATGTGTAGAGCAAAGTCATGTCACAGGTAGGAGCTGGGTATTTTGGAGTGAGGAGTGAAGGAGGTGCAGTTTAAGACTGGATGGTTATTGGTGAGTAGAAACAGCTGACCAGGTGGACCTTTGAGCAGGAAATGGTATTAAGAGAAGACTTTTAGGGCCATGTGAAGGAGGACCAGAGATAACCGTGACTCTTGATTTACCACTATGTGTGACAGAGTTCGGTTGGAAAACTACGAGAGTGATATTTTGTAGTGTTATTTATCTCTAGTACTCCCTAGGAGCACATGTTAGCTTTCTGTCACTGGAACAAAATAACCCAGGGAGAGGTTACTTTGGCTCAAGGGGATGCTAGCTCATTGTTGGTTGGCCCTGTTACTGTGGGGTCATGGCAGGGAAGACGATTGTGGCAAGAGTGTGTGATGGGGGAAGCTGCTTACCTGCTAGTGTCCAGGGACCAGAGGGAAACAGGAAGGGGGCAATGTCACTTTTAAGGGCACATTTTCAGTGACCTTTCTCCAACCTCCTAATGGTTTCACCGCCTCTCAGTATTACCATGGACTGGTGCCCAAGCCGGTACCACAAGAACTTTTGAGAGGCAGTTATCCAGAATATAACAAAGGCTAACGGTACATTTTAGACTCTTGTTGTGTGTTCAGTGATGGATATTGACAAGTCCAGACTTTAAGACTCCTTAGTGCTACCTGTAGCAAATTGCACTTGGAAAGAAAAATGGAGTCCTTTGGCTTGTTGTTGTAGATGACTTTTGGGCTAAATGTGAAAAGGGTCTGAGAGTTGAATCACTGAGGTGATAAAAGAGTTGATAAGTAAATCCGTTGAGAAAAGTTGGTGGGACCAGATTTATTTGTGATGACAGAGAAGGGCTGTCAGGTGTTCCGTAAGTATGTCCTGACCTGTTTGGTGGCTGGTGATGCTCAGCTGCTCTTCCAGATCCTAAAGACCAAATGAAGAACACTGAACACTGGCTCCTAATGTTGTGATGTGGTTTAGTCTTAGGAAGATACTGTCATCCAAAAGTTCTTTACCGGTAGGATGGTAACTGGGTTAGGGCAGCTCCTGGTTGGGTGTAATGGGGAGTGGTCCTAAGCTTTTAATTCCTGACTTAAACTACTTGGCTTCTGTTTATCACCCACTAAAGTTCTTGATTTCTTTTCTCATACAAATTAAACCTTGTCCCTTTGTGCTCACCAGTGGGAATCTCATTTGTTTCTTGCATTTAAAAGATCATGTTGAATATATACATCAGACTCTGTCACTTTAAAAGTGACCAGCTAGCAAACAGAACTCACATAATGTTAGACTATTAGAAAATAGTGTAGTTTTTGCTTTAGTTAGACTGGAAAACAGAGCGTTCCATTGCTTAAAAGTGATGACTTGTTGAGTAAAGGCTTTTGCTGCATAAGAGACAGGATGGTGTGTATGGATGCAAGGTGGGCATGGCAGAGCTCTGCGTCCACTCACCTGTGCTCACAGTACCTTTCTGCTGACTGACTGGGTCCGGTTCCCTTCTGTAGTCCAGATCCTGACTGCTGACTGTTACACTCCTGATTGTGACTCTTCCATAGTACCGTCACAGAATTTCCCCTCTCCAGAAGAGCAGGCTCTTACAGTGCTGTGCAAGCTGCCCATTTAAAACTATCATTGCTTGGCACCTATGCCCTAGTGACAGTTTGACCAACATGTGAGCAGGCACACTGCCATCCTGACAGATGGGTGTGAGTACAGGCAGCCAAGAAACCATGTATCTGCATCTAGTGTATTTGTTAAGGGCAGGATTCCCAGTTGGGATGTTCAAACGTCTGTCCATCCTGAGCTTTCACGCCTGTGGATAAAGGGATGTCATCATTAATCCCAGCTCTGACTGAGATTGCATGGATTTGTAAGAGCTCCTTGGCTCTTACAGAAGTAGGCGATTGGGGACAATCAGGATAACTGTGTCTCCTTCATCACAGGAATATTTCAAAGAATCCTTTCCCCTTTCTCCTGCCCAGAGAGGTTTGTAATGAGGGTAAACCTGCTTAGAAATTATTCTGGTACCTCTGGAATGAACGTGACTTAGTTTTCTGGAGTACGAAAGCTTCCAGAGTAATTTGTTCATGCTCTGTGCAGCGATATATGTGTGTACAAACCTACGTCTTTGGAATTGGAGTCAGATCCGAGATCAAGTATTGACTTCGATTATGACATTAGAGCAAACTAATTCAACATCATATCAAGATAAAATAGTTCTGAGTTTGCAGTTGGTTGTGAGAATTACCTATGAAATGTGCACATAAGTCTGATTCTATCATTATTTGAATATAATGGAAGGGAGTAGGGTTTTTGTTTTTTAGTTACGGAAACAGTATATATAAATATTTTTTCAACTCAGTTCTTTCTGTCTTTGGTCTTACCTAGACATTTCCTGGTGTACATGGTGGGGAGCTCCAGTGACAGCAAACTCATTACATCCAGTGCAGCACTCCTCAGCCCTAGGTTGTTGACTGTTGAGATGGTTCATCCTTTGGTTGGGGGCTCCCTGTGCTGTGGAATGTATGGCAGCTGAAAGGGACAAATTCATTCACAGTTGAGAGCCCTCACTCTAGAGATAGCCTACAATACTTTAAATTAGAACTGTAATTTCTTATCCTCTCTGGAAACCTACAGTGTTCTGTCTTGGAGTCATGTAGTACTAGCAGAATGCCCCTTCAAACAGGATCAGGTATTCTCAGTCATTCTGAATGGAAACACCTACAGTTTGTAAGCTCTTTGTTTGTTTTTCATGCTTCTTCTTCCTCTTCCTCTTCCTCCTCTTTCTCTTCCTCTTCTTCTTCTTCTTTTTTTTTTTTTTTTTGTTTGTTTTGGTTTTGGTTTTTTGAGACGGTTTCTCTGTCCTGGAACTAGCTCTTGTAGACCAGGCTGGTCTTGAATTCACAGAAATCCACCTGCCTCTGCCTCCTGAGTGCTGGGATAAAAGGCATGTGCCACCACTTCCCTGCTGTAAGCTCTTAGTTATATGACCTGGCTCCATGTCTGTTCACCAATGATTTTCCTTTTTCTAAATTCTATCTTTAAGCTGTAGTGTCTAAAATACAGTCAACTCCCCATGCATGGTTTATGCAAAGACCTGGAGTTGCATGTTTTATAGATGTAGCTCCTTAATTGTGTTAGGAGTGGGTGTTGGCTTTCCACACACACCACATTATGTTAATATTTGCTTCTTCCTCACCACAGTGTGCACACAGCCTAGTGCTGAGTAAGTCTTCTCTGTACCAAACCGGCTCTTTGTTGTGGTTCTGAATTAGTTTTGGACTGCAACTGGGAGATTATGTTTTATTCTGTTAAATTCACTTTTATTGAATTTAGCTAACTTTGACATTCTTAGATATTTTAGAATCCCAACTTTTGGTCAGATTGGATGTTTCATTCTTAAGTATGTGATAATGCTGTCAGCTGAGACTGGAAATGTCTGAAAAAAGCATATACACACGTCTGCAGATTGAGAGGAAGACTGAGGAGAGAATCCTGAAGTCCTGGTGTGAACAGGGAGCTGGACAGAGAGGCAGCCCAGGAGACCTGGAAGGACAGTGATGGAAGGAGGAGCAGATGTAAATATTTCGTAAGCTGCCAGACTGCTCAGTACTGTAGTGGATTTTTGAGTTTACAACAGAGGGCATGGTTGCTGTCTTCTGCTCCTGTTTCTTCTGCCTTTCTGCTTTAACTATAACATTGGCACATAGAATGCATGACTGTAGTAAAGTGGCTTTGTAATAGTTTCTATATACAGACAAACAGACCATTAAGGCCTAATGAACTTGGGAAGTATGGACTTCTCCAAGATTGTAAGTTGTTCTGGAAGTAGATGGAGGTATCTAGTTGTTAAAGGGGAGAGCCCTGGTAAGTCAGGGGTTTTTCTTGGTTGGGTGTAAGAGAGATGGTTAAGAGAACTCAAAAGCTGTGGTTGTTAGAAGTGTGGTGTATGGTTTTCTCAGACTTTTCCAATGATTTGCCATCTGGCCTATAACCATTCTTAAGCAGAAAGGGGTTCATTATGATTGCATTTGTTGCAAAATGACAATCTGCTTAAGTATTGACTCCCTTTCCCCTTTGGTGCTGGGGATAGATTCTAACATGGGGCTTGTGCATGGGAGACAAATCTCTACTACAGAGCTACATTCCCTGCCCTACTGTGATAATCTAACAGTCCTTTGGACCAGAAGGAGCTCTTTAGAACCAAAGGAAAGAATCTTTAAAGAAACCATGAGCTCTAAGTCAGATTTTCTTAAAAGATCCTGGAAGAACAAGAATCCTTGGCAGTGTACAGTTTTCTTTTACAGTAGTTTTTGCATGAGTGATAATCTTGTCTCACAAAACAAGAAATCTTAATCCCACATCCAAACTAGCTAAGCTTCCAACAGCAAAGGCAAAGCCAGTTCATTTGTACATCTTTCCTAGCTCGGTGATTGTCTTTTACACTATAACAACCATTTATAACTGGACTGGAGAGATGGTTCAGAGATTAAGAGCATTGCCTGTTCTTCCAAAGGTCCTGAGTTCAATTCCCAGCGACCACGTGGTGGCTCACAACCATCTGGAATGAGGTCTGGTGCCCTCTTCTGGCCAGCAGGCATACATAGAGACAGAATATTGTATACATAATAAGTAAATAAATATTAAAAAAAACCCAACCATTTATAACAATAAATCCATTTGCTTTTATGTTTTGGCACACAATTTTTTTAAATTTGGGTATTTATCTAGAATAGCTGATTATAATGTGTGATATACCTTTAGAAGATCCTAGCATACTGTCAGTTTTCCAAAGTGGTTGACCAGCTGACATTCCTATTAGCATATGAGAGTTCCACTCACCAGTCATTTCTGCCTCCACATGCTGTAGTTTAGCTAAGTATTTTTTTGATTGTTTGAACAAGTTGGCCTGAAACTTGCAGCAACCCTCCTGTCTCAGCCACCATGCCCAAGCAGCTAAATGCTAAACAAATGAATAAAGAAATGCTCTTTCTCCTATTTTAATGAGTTGTCTCGTCTGTGTCTCACTGAAATGCTGGAATTTTATACATTCTGAGTGTGACTTGCCTCTTCTGTCTTGGAGCACTTTTGGGTGACTGAAACTCTATAGTCACATCCTGTCTTCCAGTCAGTGCTTGTTTACTGGAAGTCCTCTTTTGTTGCTACCTTGTGGTGCCAAGGATACTCTGGAATCAACCCTCTTATGTCTAGATAGGAAGCCTCCCTGATTTCTTTCACACTTAGGCCCGGATGCCTCAGAAGTATTTTTGTGTGTTATGTAATAGGAGTGGAGCTTGCCATTGTGGATGCAAAACCACCAGGAGGTTCTCATTCTCTGAAGGGCAGTAGCCTAGTGAGAGTGAAGTAAGTTGTGCCTTTTGTTTTCGTTCCCTGATGATCTGCTACGTACTTTTTTGTGCTTGGTAGGCCACCTGCATGTCTGTGATCAATTGTTTATTCAATTCTTTGCCCACTTTTAATTTTTTTATTGAATTGATTAATGTGTCATACTCTTCTCTTATTTTTTTGAGACAGGTTTCTCTGTGTAACAGGGATTCACCTGCCTCTTCCTCCCAAGTGCTGGGATTAAAGGAGTGCACCACCACCAGCTGGCATATTCGTTTTTCTTCCATTCTGTTCAGGGAGTGTTCATTCTGTAGTAGCAGGTGGTCAAGAGAATTCTTAGGCTGTGTACATGCTTTTGGTGATCTCTCATAGTTCCCTCAGCGTAGACCAACAGTCCACTGGGACCAACCCTAGGTATCTCAGATTAGAAATGCGCACCTGCTGGTCATTTCAGTAGCACCTCGGTGGTTCACACATGCTTCTAGAACAAACTGCCATTCTTTCTTCTTCAGACAGTAGGTAGAATGCCTGACTTACAGTTTATTGCAAGTTTTTCATTTTATAGGAGAGAAAAAAGAACTGGAGAAGTGGACTGTTGACTAAGCTCATGGGGTGGTGGTGGTGGAGGACCTGGGATGCATCAGCACGCTCTTAGGACAGTCTGCTGGTTTCTTGTCAGTAGGTCCATTTACTAAATAAACTCAAGGGATTCCTCAGTAAGATGGGGTTCCCATCTTTGAGACTGACACATACACTGTGTTTTTGTGCTTGTAAGCTTTCTTGTTCTTTCTCTCTCTTTCCTTTTTTTTTTTTGTTTTTTATTTTTCGAGACAAGGTTACTTTTGTCTTAAAACCTGTCCTGGAACTAGCTCCTGTAGACCAGGCTGGCCTTGAACTCACAGAGATCCGCCTGCCTCTGCCTCCTGAGTGCTGGGATTAAAGACGTGCGCCACCAATGCCCAGCTCTTTCTCTTTCTTTTGTTCTCATTCTTTTTCTCTTTCTCGGTTCAGACAGGGTCTCACTGTATAGCTCTAGCTGGCCTAGAACTTGCTACCTAGACCACAGTGACCTTGAACTCTGCCCCTGGAGTGCTGAGTTGAAAGGCAAGCACCATGCCTGGCAACACTGCTTTCTTCAGTAAGTAAGCTAATGTGACTTTTGAGTAGTCAGTTTTGTTAGGGCTTTTTAGATGTTAAAACAAAAATGATGTTGTTTCCATGGCGGACTTGAGGAATCTGACTCTTGGAATACAGTCTTAGGACACCATGTTGACTGAATTTTCTTTATATCCTCTAGTAGTTTTATCTTGTCAACAAAATTTCTGTCAGTATATTCACACACACAGGCAACAGACGTGGACACATGGGCACACACACTAACACATAAAAATTTGTTGTTACTGAGGCTGACCTCACACTTCCTGGCCCATGCGAGTCCTCTGTTTTAGCTTTCCAAGTAGCTGGTGCCACAGGCACAAGCCCTGTCTGTGCCTGGTAAGCGTGTGATTTTAAAGTAGCCTCTTTCTGAAGCCCCTGAGCAGCGATTTTGTCATCCCCAGGTCATTACCATTCACTCTGCAGTCAGTTCATAGAAGTGAATTTGCAGTAGCGTGGCGTCTGCTCTTGTTTTCACAAGTAGTTTTATGGCATTTATGTGTATGGGTATATTGTTATTCATTAAAAGGAATATTTTATCAACTTTGGATGAATTTTTTTGCAAAGGACTTGTTCTGCAATATATGCTCTTTAAGGGGCAGGAAGGTAGCTTTTTGCAACAGTTAACACTTTGTATATGTGGTTTGCTTTGCTACTTAGTTGTAAGCGCATGAGGAAATTATTTACTTTCACTTAAACAGTTTCCTTGTATGCACACTTACTGTAGTACTTACATTTTATGGCTATTATAAAATCAGAGATAATGTGTGTAAGTCGCTCAACATACAGCCTGCTGTGTAGTCACTTAACAGTGATGGGTTTAGTTACATTCATTTGTATGTAAGAGCTGTGTGTTGTACTTAATGGTTAATTGAATCTTCCCACTGTAGATTCATTCATTCATATTTTTACTCATTTAGGGTTAATTGAGCAAAAATAACTGATAATACTAATGTAGGAGCGTTATGTCAATATTCAATTTCAGTTACTAATCTTCAAGAGGTATTACTGTTTTCAAGGTAGAGTCAGTATTCTGTAAAGAGTGGCTTAGACTTTATTATCAAAGCAGGAAGGTATGATTGTGTTTGGGGGGGAGGTGGTGAGAGTTGTATTCTACAGTTGATGCGTTGGTTGTGTGACCTGAGGTTGTGTGCAGGACTGATTCATCTGGTTCTGCTGTGCAGAAGCATCAGCAAGTTCTAGATTAGGAGCACTGAAAAGCTACGATTGATATTAATAAACTTTACTTTTTATGAAGAATTCTTTAAAATTAGCATACTTTAAAAATTAATGCAGGTACACAATAAAGTCAGTTATAAATGTTTAAAGAATGAAGACTAAACTTCCTCCCTCTAAGGCATTCTGTTATTAAATCATTATATGTGCTCACATTGACACAGTGATTCAAAGCTCCTGGAATTGCCAGTCTCACACACCCCAGTATCTACAGTGCTCGCCGGTTGGCTGTCTGCATTATGTGAATAGGATGCTCAAAGACACATTTGTACTTTTCACTTATAGCCTCTCTTTAGGTCACTTTATAGCTGTTTAAGTAGAGCGACCTCACTTCCAAAGTTGTTTTCTGGGCAGGAGTGGCGGTTGGTACACGCCTTTAATCCCAGCACTGAAAGTAGAGGCAGACAGGCCTCTCTGAGTTTTGAGGCTACACAGTGAGATCTTATCTCAAAAAATTAAAAAAAAAATTGTGTTCCATTGCTAAGTTCCCTGTGATATAAGCTGATGGTGTTTCTGGTCATTTGTTATGCTACAGGATGCTGCAGTTGTACAGACAGGATGATTGCTAGCAGTGAACTGAGGTACCAAAGATGTTATCATTTACAGATTTGATAGATAGTGCCAAATTGGTATACCTTTTTTTCTTTATTCTCTTAGCAACCCAGTGTATTTTCTGACTTGGAATTTGAGTAATCTGTAGCTGAAACCATCAACTTGACAATAATTTTAATTTGTATTTGTATTGAGCCTGTTTGCTGCAAGCATTCAGGATGTATTGGTAATGAAAGAAGTCAGGTGAAGCACACATAGGTAATATACTCGGCCTGTTACCTAGCAGCAACGCTGAGAAATGTCTATTTTGTGAGGAGAGAAAACGAGAGGAATAATGTCCTCCTGAATCCACTTTACCTTGCTCGGCCTATGTCCTTGGCCTCATAAATGTTGTGTAGAATTTTGAAAATTCAAAGAGAAAAGCATACCCATTACAGTTAGGTAAAAATATTTAGGAAGCAAGATTATAATGGAAGAGAAAAGCAAGGCTCATGTGCTGTCTGAGGACCTGGGAACACTGATTTAAATGTGAACAAGAAATGCCATTGTGAACTTGGGGTACACTTTTCCTTTAAAATTAGCTTGCAGCTCCCTGTTCAAAAGACCTGGAAGTGATCATATCATACAGTGTTATGACAGTAGAGTAGCATTATTATGATGACATTTTGTCTAGCATCAAGGGCAGTGACAGCCAGGAAGTTTGGACCTCCAAATAGTCATGTTCAGCTAAAAAGAAACAAAGTTTCCTATAGAAGTGTGACTGAGGTTTGGAATAGGAATGGGGAAGGGAACCTGGAACATCTTGTCCAAGGCTTCTAAGACCTTGTCTCAAAAGGGCATGCTGGCAACTTGAAGGACTTTTATAGTTTGGCAGATTTGACACACTTTGTATTGAGACACTGTTGTTATCTACAGAGTTCATGCTGGAGAACCACTCAGTTGAGTTACAAAGAAATCTCATGTTTTAAGGAAGTTTGTGATTTTGTTTTGGGTCACATTTATAGCTATCTTAGGTGCATGTGTGTTGCATGCTCCAGATTGTCATGTTCAAAAATGAAAGAGCATTCCTGAGCTTCTGGAGCTCGCCTTTGCTCACAGGGACACCAAGGGAAGGGAGTTAAGTCAGAGACAAAACCAGGGTTGCTGCTGCCGGCTAAATCCCAGCCAAGGGCATGCCTCCTGCTTTGCACATGGTAGATAGTGGTGGAGCTGATCCACTTCTGCTGACAGCAGCCACTGCAGAGACTCTTCTGTCCCCAGTTATCGAACAGTGCCAAGTCCTAAGACTCCAGTAACTTTTGTCTGTACTCACTGTGCCCCTCCTGCAAGGGGTGGTAACTTAACTTTAATTGCTGTGTGTTCATGGCAGCCTTTGGCAGTGAATGGCAGCACCCGAGGAAGCACAATTTAAGTACAGCATCCAAAACAAAAAAACTACAGGAACATTATAGGGTCACCTTTAACAAATTCTAATTTACAGGACAGATAGCAGAGGGTGAGGGAAGGCATAGGGAGGTGGCACTCAGATCAGGATGTGCTTTTGGGTACTGAATAGCGGAGTCCTCATGTAAAATGAATCCTTTGGAGACTGGGGAGACTGGAATTCTTACTAGATGTTGTTGAGAAATGATTAATTTTGTTAGGTAATGATAGATGGTGGATGTTTCATATGAAGTTCTATGATGTCTGCTGTAAGATGGTTTTAGGAGGGGCTGGTGGAGTAGACCCTGTGTTGACAGCTGTTGCAGGGGTGAGTATCGTGTGGCTCCTAACTGTGTCACTGTGCCGCTCATCAGTTCTGAAATTCCTGTAGGAAGCTGCTGTTAAAGCCAGGTGTGCTGCTTCTGTGAATCCGCCCGTCCTTGTCACTTCTTTTCTCTTCTTTGTTGGCTTTTGTCTACTTTTCCTTATAATTTAAAGGGTTCTTTCAGTAATGCGAAACAAACCTTTTGTCATGTTTTGCAGATAGTTTTCATTTGTCTTTTGAGTTCATGGTGCTTTTCCTTTTGTTTTTTTTTATAACCTGTGGTTGAATTTCCATTTTTATTTTTGTCAATTTATTATTTTTCTTTATGGTTTAAGTGTTTTTGTGTGTTTCTTATGAAAAGCCTTTTTTCAGAGACTGAAAAGTTCTTTCATGTTTTCATGATGTTTTAAACGACTCCAGCACATTTTCATTGTATAGACGTTTTCATTTTCCTAGCATATTGGAGGATATTCTCTTTAGAGCTGGGCTTTAAGCCTGTATCAGGACGAATGCTCAGTAGCTCTTCTGGGAAGATATCGATAGATTTAACCAGGATTCCCCAGAAGAATAGCTGTGGACAGAGTTTACAGGAAGGCTCAGGAAAGGTGTAACACGTCTGAGTTCTTTTTTAAAAGCTAAATACTGTGTAACTTATTAGTAATTTTTTTTCTGCTGTAGACCCGTATTAGTAATATTGAGTAGCTAACTAATTGTCAAGAAGGTTTAGTATTTACTTTCCCCAAACAAACATTTTAACATTTTCCCTTGGGTTAAGGTAAGGAGTAGGGCTCCTCCCTGGAGGCAGCATCTCAAGCTTGCCCTTTCCTATCTGCCCCTGTGAAGAATGGAGCATTGTCAGTTGTGCTTCTGCAGTGGCCTCCTCACTGGGGGGTTGTTCTGGGAAACCTGTAGGCATCTCGGGGTACTTTATCTACTGCACGCATCAACTTAGAAGGAGAAGTGCATGCATGTACAGGCTTGGCAGAAGTCTTCCCTCTGAGGGGAAAGTGGTTGCAAGGAGGTGGCTTATATGCTGTGTGTTTCCAATTAAATGTGAGTTCTGCTGTTAATTTTTAGAAATGGGTTAAGTTGAAATATATATATACTACATTTTAAATATTTTATTTTACAAAATTTTTATAGTCTAATGTTAATTTTTTAATACAAGTGAAAAATAGGACTAGAAAACTCTTTTTCTTCTGCTGATACCTACTTCCCTTTCCCAGGATTTGCAGTGTGAGTGTCACCTAGCTCTTCCCAGCTTAGGTGTGAAGCACAGTAGGTGTGACAGTCGTTGAAGACCCATCATAGTTTGCTCAGCTTAGTGCTTTCAGGAAGAAATCTCTGATGTTCTGGGTTGTCAGCTCCAGAGCTTCCTTCTGTAGTCTCAGTTTGATACTCACTTGGTTTATGTTACAAAAGATACCATCTAGCCATGGATATTTGCTGTGCTTTGATTGATATGAGTGAGTCTCCCCTAAAACTAGAACACTGTCTTGTGCCCCAATGGGATCCCAGTGCTTTCCTGTACTGTGGGTTTTTATGTCGTATAGTATTGGTAATCAGTGCTTTTCTTTTCTTTTCTTTTCTTTTCTTTTCTTTTCTTTTCTTTTCTTTTTTTCTTTTCTTTTTTCTTTTCTTTTCCTTTCCTTTCCTTTTCTTTTCTCTCCCTCCCTTCCTCCCTTTCTTTTTTTAATCATTACTGAGAATTTCTTTTTTGCGGGGGTGATGGGGAGTTTTGAGACAGGTTTTTCTGTGTAGTTCTGGCTGTTCTGGAACTTGCTCTGTAGACCAAGCTGGCCTCAAACTCTCAGCCTGTCCCAGCCTCCCAAATGCTGGGATTAAAGGTGTAGCCACCTTCCCTGGCTTTACTGACGATTCTTACAGGTTTGTCTCAGTTGTATATTTGTGAGAACAAACCCTGTTGGTGGCTTGTGGCTCTCTGAACTTAGTCTCCGTGTGTGACTTTTACATGTTTCTGAGCACTGCTCAGAGGTATCTGCCGGCTTCTGATTAGTTTGCTTACTTGTGAGAGAATTGTGTCTAGATATGTTGCTTTCAGATTGTTCCGATAAAGTTTAGCAAAAGGAGTGAGGGAGTTCTTTGCTGACTTAACTATAGTTTGGCAGGAAGCCATTTCTTCTGAAACAAGTAATTAAATTACTTTAATCCCCAAGAAGTTTAAAGTATATATGAGCCAGTGGGGCTGTGGATATGATGAGGTGGGGAAAAACATGGTTTTGGTTTTACCTGAATCATTCACTCAGTAATTTATATGTATTTTAATTTTTTAATATTTATTTATTTATTTATTTATTATGTATACAATAGTCTGTCTGTGTGTATGCCTGCAGGCCAGAAGAGGGCACCAGACCTCATTACAGATGGTTGTGAGCCACCATGTGGTTGCCAGGAATTGAACTCAGGACCTTTGGAAGAGCAGGGAATGCTCTTAACCACTGAGCCATCTCTCCAGTTCAATTTATATGTATTTTAAACCCAATTTTTAAGATGCCACAGAGGGAGTCTTTATTATGCATTGGTGTTTTTGCCTACATGTGTATCTGTGTGAGGGTGTCAGATCCCTTGGAGCTGGAGTTACACACAATGGTGAGTTGGGATGTAGGTGCTGGGAATTGAACCCAGGTACTCTTACCACTGAGCCATCTCTCCAGCCCCAAGGGGTCTTTTGTTAAAGCCTTCTGGTGCAGTCATTTGTGGGTACCAGAGCAGTGCACTGAAAATGACAACTTTTTGAACAAAGTGAGGCACAACAGAAAGCCTCACAAATACAGCCTCTGAGAACTGGCATCATGGGAAGATGTACCATTCTTCTCCATGCCCTGGGCAAGATTTGATCTCATGGCTGTCTACAGCTGCCCGTTGTCTTTAATAAACAGTTCTGTCAAAGGTTTAGAAATGTCTCTTACCTGGAAGATTGTTGGCTCTTCCCTGAAGCTGGTGGAATGGTGCTGAATTCTAACTGATGTCTGCATGAAGCCAGCCATAGCTTACTGAGACCAGAGGTTGTGTTCTATTTGGTTTTGGTTTTCTGGCCTTTCAGTTTCCCATGCTTTGGAATCCTTGGGCTTATTTGGTGTTTCTTGGTCAGCTGATTTGCTTTCCTCATAGAGCTTAGACACCCAGACTAAGAGGTGATGGGCATGCCTTAGGCTGCCTGTTACTGATATCAACTGCTCCTGCTTGGCACTGCAGACTTGTTTTTTAAGAGGAGGGTAGCTTATATAGAGTTAAAACAAAAGCAAATAAACAAAAAAACCAAGTTATTCAGTTAAAAAAGTAAAGTTATTCTGCTTAAAAGTCAAGTTTAGTTGCTAAAAGTTGGTACAATTACTTTTTTGAATTGACATTCTCATTATTCAATAAAGATGAATGTGCTCATTGATTATTCCCTTAGCAATGTCCTTGCAGCAACTGGTAGCTGTTCCTGCCTTGCCCCTCACAGGCTGCTTTCAATGCTGCAGCTGAGTGATCCTGCTGACCTGCAAGCTAGCAAGTCATGTCAGTTCAAGACCTTCCAATCACATGTCACTCACAGATACCTTCTTACCATAACCCAGACATGAGATGTGCTCTCCACTGCGCTCCTTTGTGCCTGTTCTCAGCTTCTCTCTTGTCCAGTTCTTTTCCAGCCATACCGCACTGTTTGCAAGCACAAGCTGGCCATCTCCCACTCAAACTTGGCACGTACATCTGCCTCAGTGTGGGATACTTTCTCTACAACATCGGGGTGGCTCGTTGCTCTTCATTTTATTTCTTTGCTTAAATGTCCCTTCCTTCCTTCCTTCCTTCCTTCCTTCCTTCCTTCCTTCCTTCCTTCCTTCCTTCCTTCTCTTTCTCTCTCTCTTTTCTTTTTTTTTCTCTCTCTCTCTTTCTCTCTTTCTTTTCTTTCTTGGTTTTTTTGAGACAGGGTTTTTCTGTAGCTTTGGATCATGTCCTGGAACTCACAGAGATCCACCTGCCTCTGTCTCCCGAGTGCTGGGATTAAAGGTGTGCGCCACCGCCATCTGGCTTAAATGTGACTTTCTTGTGTAGTCAGTGGCCATGTTTTAAATCCCATTCTCTACTCTACTCTCCTAACTTGCTGTTACTGGTTTCCTCTTTTGCTCTTACTACTCTTCGATAGATGGCATTTTAGTTTAAACGTTTTTAAAACTTATTTTAAATTTACTGTTGTTAGCATATGTACATTTTAAATTTACTATTGTTAGTGTATGTATGTGTGTCTATACATGCATGATGTGTACATGTCGGTACACATGCCTTAACATGCATACTGAAGTCAGAGGACAACTTGATGGAGTCAGTTCTCTCTACCTTTATGTAAGTACCAGAAACTGAACTCAGGCTACTGGACTGTATGGCCACCAACTGCCTTTGCCCGCTGAGCCATCTCTCCAGCCCCGTGGCAGAATTTAATGTAGCCTAGATGGGCCTGGAACTGACTGAGGCCAAGGATGAACTTGAAGTCCATCTCTTACCTCTGAGTGGCTGGGATTATATTATAGGCCTCTTGTGTCTCCACCATCTCATTTTAGGTTGTGTTGGGACTCAAAACCAGGTTTGCCTGGACTGGTGCTCTACTCATTAAGCTTCATCTCCAGCCATATAGTCTGATCATGGTTTCCCCTCCCCCAACTTTCCCAGATCCTCCCCATCTCCTCACTCACCCAAATCCATTCATTCTCCTCCCTGTTATTAGAAAACAGACAATTAAAACAAACACCAGAATAGGAATAGGACAAAACAAAACAGAAGAAAAAGACAATCTAAAAGTACAAGAAACATATACAGATGCAGAGACCCATACTCACACACACAGAAATCCTATAAAAAGACAAAATTTGAAATTGTAATATATAAGCAAAAGACCTGTGAGGTAAATAAATGCCCAGGCAAAGCATTATGAGACAAAAACCCTCCAAAAATATCTTTGAGTTAGTTTTGTGTTGGCTGTCTACTACTGGTTGTGAGGCCTGCCCTTAAGTGTGGTTTGTATAACCAGAGAGACTGTTGGGGAAAACTAACTTTTCCTTTGTGAGTGATTTTAAGTTTTGCGAGTGGTTGTATGTTGGAAATAGCTTCTGGGTTAGGGATGGGGGCTTTTGTCCACCCCCCTTATCAACACTGGGACCCATTTGGCTTAGACCTGTGCAGGCCCAGTGCATGTTACCACGGCCTCTGCATTTGTATGTGTGTCAGTCCTGTTGTGTGGAAGTTTTTGTTTCCTTGGTGTCCTCCATCCCTGCTCTTACAGAGTTTCTCCTTCATCTTCCACAAAGTAACCTGACCCTGAGGGGAGGGATTTGATGAAGGTATTTAGAACTGACTGTTTTGAGGTCTTTCATTCTCTGACCATTTTCTAGTTGCGGGTCTCTGTATTTGTTCCCATCTGCTGCAGGAGGAAGCTTCTCTGATAATGGCTGAGCAAGGTACTGATCTGAGTATAGAAGAATGGTGTTAAAAGTAATTTTACTGCTACATTCCTTTAGCATAGTAGTAGATTTGGTTTTCCCCTAGGTCCAAGGTTTATCTAGTCTCAGGTTCTTCTTGGTCACCTGAGCAGTGTCAAGCATGGGTTTCTTTTTGTGGAGTGGGCCTTAAATCCAGTAAGAGAGTGGTTGGTTACTCCCATAACGCTGTACCACCCTTCCACCAGTGTATGATGCAGGTGGGTCTCCATTGGAGGTCAGATGGTTTGTAGCAGGGTTGGTGTTTTCCCTTTCTCCTCTGCTGTCTTGCAGAGTACCTTCCAGTAGGGGTAATGGCTCTAGGTAGGTATCACTTGACTTCTCCATGTTTGATGAGTTATACAGGTTTTGTCTTCAACCATAGGGCCTGACCATCAGTTTGTGGAGAGCAACCAATTGCTTTGGCAATAGCTTGGGTTGTTTGGGGGTTTCCCTGGACCACTTTGGCCATGGAGGTTTCACTTGGTGGCGAGAGACATCTGACTGGAACTTTCTCTCCCTGGTTATGTGGTTATTCAATTTCTGTTTCTTTCATGTATGTATGTACTTTCAGAAGCTTCTACTGTAGTGGGTTTCCCTATGACTTCTCATACAACCTTTAGTGTTAGCTGTCCCTCCCTTCTCTCGTTTCTTTCCTTTTCTGCTTAATCTTCCTGTTCCAGTCCCTCCTTACCCATCTATTCATCCATAATCTGCTTCTCTTTCCTTGGGAGACCTCTGCCCCTCAGTCTCATATACTATAACTTCTGTGGTTATTTGCTTGTGGAACACTTAAAAGCTAACAATCACATATAAGCTAATGCATACCGTATTTGCCCTTGGGGTGTGGGTTACCTCACTCAAGATGATTTTTTTCTAACTCCATCCATTTACCTGTGAATGTCATGATTTTTTTAAACAGCTGAGTAAGATTCCATTGTGCAAGTGTACCACCTTTTCTTTATCCATTTACCCACTGATACATCTAGAATGTTGCCAATTTCTGGCTTTCATGAACAGAACAACACTGAATATAGATTAGCAAGCCTAGAACTTAATTCTTTTCTCCCTCTCCCTCTCCTCCCTCTCCCTCTCTCCCTCTCTCTCTCTTTCTCTTTTGGTTTTTCAAGACAGGGTTTCTCTGTAGCTTTGGAGCCTGTCCTGGAACTAGCTCTTGTAGACCAGGCTGGCCTCGAACTCACAGATATCCACCTGCCTCTGCCTCCCGAGTGCTGGGATTAAAGGTGTGCGCCACAGCTGCCTGGCTCTAGCACTTAATTCTTAAAAAAATTACGGTTTGTTTTCTGGCACAGTGTGCTGTCAGTGCTGCAGCAAGGACAGCGGTCACTTAAGACTGTACAGACAAAGGATAGAACAGCAGCAATAGTCTTCATTTTAACTTCAGGTGGGCGTGTGCTGTAAAAGTTCATCATTGTGGTAACACTGTCCAGTTAAAACTGGTGATTTTGTTAAAGGAGATAGGGCCTAGTCCTGTCTTCTTTTTATGAGTGGAAGTTGGTCCCTTATAAACTCATTCCCACCTCAGTGTGACTTGTGACAGTGACACTATGAAAGTTTATGACTTTGGGTTCAAGATTGTTTATATTTATTTTATAGATGGTGTAATGGTCTGCTCTGTCTCTTTAAGAGACAAGCCACTCCCCCTAGCTCTCCCCCAGACAAACTGATCTTCAGCTTCCAGCCTGAGTCCCTGCTCCCCCCACCCCCAGGCATCTTCTGTCTCTCCCTTCTCCCCACTTTCCCCCTTCCTCTCCTCTCTGTCTCTGTCTCTCTTTCTCTCTGCCTTTCTCTCTGATCTTCTTCCCTTCTCCCCTCTCCCCTGCATAACCCACTAAATAAATATCCAGCCTTACTCTGCATGGCATGCCTATCCATGTCTCTGTCTCTTGTCCACTGCGTGGTTCCCTGCCTGGGACTCGTGGCCCACTGCAGCCACTTGGGGAACTGCACCATCCCTGCCTGGGAATGGCTGTTCTTGGGACCTGCTGCCCGCCGCTACTACGGAGATCTGCGGCATGGTCTCATGGTCCGCTGCCCGCTGCAGCCAGTTCGGGGACCTGCAGCATTTTATTTAAACTTAACAGATGGATTATATGTTGAAAATGAATTCATACATATTACCAAAAAGGCAACACAACATTGAAAAATGTGCTAAGAACTAGGCCAGTGGGAAGTTCTTTCTGACCTAGGTATTCAGAGAACTGTCTACTCTTGCTAAGTTTTCACATCCAAGATCCACATCCATCTGTCCATCTTTCCATCATCTCTCATGATGTGTTCCTAAGCACACAGCACTGTTTCCAGGCACCCTTTGAACACAGCCAGCCTTCTACCCACTGCTCTCTCTGACTCTGGTCGTCTCACAGCACAGGGTGACATATGGAAGTCACATATGGAAGACTTACTTATTGAAGGTTCCAGGTTGAAGGTGAGCTGGAGGGAATGGAAGGACTTCATCTGTTGTGACAGGAGAGGCCAGATCTGGACAGCAAGTTGGACATGGAGTGAGTGTAAGTGGTTTATGTGCTTGTGTCTTAGAAAGAAAGGGGTTTTCTTTCTGAAACTTGTGTTCTCTTACACTAAGCTGTTGCATCATTTGCTGAGAATTACAGTTTAGAAAGGGCATTTGGGATTTCGGAGGACAAACAAAGGATTTGGCATTAGTCATTTTAGAGAGCAGTGGCTGAGCCTTTGAAAGGATTGCTGCCACCCACTGCAGTCTGCCGTGTGCAGTGAGCTGGGCTTAGGAACTTGCATAGGAAAAACAACCAGAACATTTTACTGTTTGTAGAAATTTGTTTAGTTCTTGCAGAGTACAGTAGAGAATACAATACAATAGGTGTTGTAGAGAAGATTGTTTCTGTATCTGGGGAGCTTATATTCACAGGGAGGATTTGCTGTACGCTGCAAGAGGCACAGAGTCTACTTCACTATCTGCTTTGAGAAAGGGAACAATTTCAGTAAGGGTGTACAGGAAGCAAGTGGGAGGAAGGCTAGTGCAGAGGTGTTGGTACCGTGGTAATAGAAAGGCTTTAAGTTCTGGACGGAATGTGCTTCTGCACAGTATGAAACGGGTCCGAGAAGTTTATGGCTTTAAAGAAAATTTCATGAAAATATATCTTTCTAAAGGAGCTTATGTATACCTATTTTTGGGAAGGTTTACGAGTTCATACAGTGTGTAGTGAACATCACACTGTGCTATGATTTCCCAGTGTGGCTGTGAATTGTATGACTTAGTGAGTGTGTCAATGTGTTCCATTCAAGCTTTTTTTACCCACACTTCAGCTTAAAACACACACACACACCAAATTTGAATCCAGGGCTTGAAAAAATGCCAGTTATCTAAATACAGTATCGTATTGTGATAAATATAGCCATTGAGATTTTAGATCTATTCACAAAACTTTATTTTAATATTCATAGGGAACTTTTTTGGACTGTTATCTGAAAAACTGAGGACCCATTTTATCATCAGAACTGACTATTAATTAGGGTATTGTTTCAGAAATAAAAGTTGATCTGCCGCTGCAACTCTCTTTGAATATGTATGGTTCCAAGCTTGCTTTTGTGTATTTAATAACTTTAGTACTATAATCACTCTGTTTACAATTAAATTTGGTGAATATGCTAATATAGAATGTAACAGTGGGTGATTTCAGCAAAGGGCAGTGTGGATTTGCATCTTGATGTGCTTTTCAGTTACATCTGCATTTCATTTAGAATCAAAGGGAAAAGAAACGGTTAGATTATGTAACAGTCATGTGATGATGAAACCGCTTTCTTCCTTCTGTTGCATAGGCTGTTATTGCTGTAGGTTTGAGCGGAGTGTACTGAAATTACATAGATTGAAACTTTTTGACAAGTTGGCTATTCTGTGTATTCCTTAGTAGAAACCTCCGTGCTGGGATTGGCTTCATTATTAGAAGAGGCCTCTAACGTACTTATGTAGTTGTTTAATTGAAATGAGTGTCTTCAGTTCCTCAGAGCACTCACTAACACGTCAAGACAAGTATTTGTAGCTTTCTTATTTTCGTGAACATGGGTTCCTGGCTTAAGAAATGTCCTTTTCAGAAATTGTGTGCAAAGCAACAGTAGATTGACACACCCTGTTTCCCTGTTCTCAGAAACCAGGAGACTTCCTGCTATTCTTAACTAGAAAACAAGGGGTTTCCAATGCTGTGATGGTCAAACAGGGTCAGGAAGTGTGGTAAAGGGTCTAGATCTCAGAAAGAGCTGGCACATTAGTGCTCACCAAAGGTGGCTGTGCCTCCTGAAGTACATGCCAGGAAAGGGACATTAATGATGGCAGGAAGAGGCTCTGTGGGCTCGTGTATGAGGTCAGAGGTCCGTGTCGGGTGTTAGTCCTCAGGAGCCATGCACCTTCTTCTTTGAAACAGAGTCTCTCACTAGAATTAGGCTAGGTTGGCTGCCTAGGGAGCCCCAGGGATGCACTTATGTCTGTCTCCTCTGTGCTGGGATGACCAGACATGCCACAGCAGCCAGCCTTTTCACCTGCATCCTAGGGGTTAAATGTAGGGCTTCATGCTTTCATGGCAAGTTTGTTACTAGCCGAGCTCTCAGCCTGAGGCTGGTTTCTTTTAATGGAAATAGTATTTCAAGAATATAATTCAGGGGAGGGGAGATGATGGGAGGGGAGCGGAGAAAAATATGTACCTCAATAAAAACAATTTTAAAAATATCAAACTGTAAAAAAGAATATAGTTTATATGCTAGGGAATATGTGTATTAAGTTACAGGGTTGGTTGTTTCTACACTTTTGTGAGTGGGGTTGCTAAATATGAAGGCTTGTGTATGTGTGTATATGCTTTTCATAAAAGGTAATTTCAAGTACAGTTATGTTTCTTTTTTAAAAAATACTTATTTATTTATTATGTATACAATATTCTTTCTACGTGTATGCCTGTAGGCCAGAAGAGGGCACCAGACCTCATTACAGATGGTTGTGAGCCACCATGTGGTTGCCGGGAATTGAACTCAGGACCTTTGGAAGAGGAGGCAATGCTCTTAACTGCTGAGCCATCTCTCTAGCCCCCAGTTATGTTTCTTTAGACAGCATCTATCTTTGTAGCCTAGGCAGGCTCTTAACTCTTAATCCTTTTGCTTTTGACTTTAGCACTAGGCTTTAGTCATACACCTACGTCTAGTTCAAGTACAGCATTTTAAATCATACCTCTCATATCTGTCTCCTTTCACATTTGTGAATTTAAGGAACAAAGGAATAATATGTTAAAGATGTCACATAATTATAGCAGTCCTCTGTTAGCCCAGGGGAGTCATTCCAAGATCTTAGTGGATCCTGGAAACCATGGCTGGTAGTGGAGCCTATACACACTGCTGACCAGTGCATATAATATAGATTCGACTTCAGTTTATAAGGTGAGTGGAGTCAGAGTAATGGTAGTAACCAAGATCAGAGCAATCAGCAGAGTGTCCGATAAGAGAGGTGCTTGTGTTTTCCGTGTCTCAGATGTCTATCTCTTCTTGTGAGATGGGCGTGTTGTGTCCTTAATGAGATTAATACGGTGAATGACCAAGCATTGTGAGGTAATGGAGAGCCCTAGACTGTGTCACTTAAACACAAGCACTGTGGTATATCACAGTCACTTTGGTAACTGAGATGGCTCCCATAACTCTGGAAGGGCATCAAACATAGTGGGCATGCACTAGACAACGGGGTGTCTAGACAAAGGCCTGGGCAGAGTGAGAGCTCTGGATGCATCCAGTACTTTGAATGGCATTCAGTATTAAACTTTATGAATTATTTCTGGAATATTGCATTTAGAATTTTGGACCTTGTTTGCCCGTGGGTAACATGATGATCTGTGGAAGGATTAGTGAGAGGTTATTGGTCTCCGTGTGCCGTCCCACATATACACAGTGTTCTGGGTTAACAAAACTACCACACCCAGCTGGCACTTCTAGTTTACTTTGAAATAGCTATAGCTCAGTTTTTTTGGGGGGCGGGGTGGGGTAAGGAAATGTTTTTCTGAAAGGATCTGTTGTGCTTATCCCATACCCTCCTCTCCCTTGCTCCTGGTGTCACTTGAGCGGGCACGGCTTCCCAGTTGTAAATCGTTGCTTGCTGTTCTCCCTTTTGTTCAGTCTTGTGTTCTCGAAAACCTAGTCTTCCTTGTGAAGCTCACTTGGTTGTAGTTGCAGCATCTTCTTGAGCCGGGTGTGTGCGTAAGATACAATGCTCTGAAGTTTTGAGAGTTGTATGTACCAGTCTTGTCGGTATTGTGTTGTGGAGACAGGAACCATTTCCCAGTTTTGCTTTGAATGGTATGCTAGGGTTTGGAGTTTGCTCTAGTGCTTTCTTGTATGGTTTGGGGGTGTGAAGGGGAGGGAATTCAGGGAGGCTCAGTGTTGCTTCAGAGTTTCCTAGAACTAGTTTTAAGAGTGACATTCCTGATCTTAATTATTACAGTAAGCTCCAGATAGCTGGCCCTAAGAATAAAGTTAAAAATAAGAGCCAATAGTTTTATTCGGAGAAACACACACACACACACACACGCACGCACGCGCACACACACATCACTTTATTTTTAAACCACAAATCTGTATGAAATAATGCTGAGGCAGATTTAATTTATAGTATGGTATCTTTATTGCACATAGAAAGGAATTCTAGAAAGAACCATTTGTCCAGGCACTTGAGTTACAGAAAGGAGAGTTTTAAAGTCATTTAAAACTGTTCCGACAACTATAAGAAAATAATCAAATAGGAAATTGCTGTGATTTGATAAAGCTGGATGAAGTTGAGAAGAAATCATGTTAATGCTGAGACTGCTGTGTGTTCGAGTTCCTTCTTCTAGTGGAGTTGCCGCCCAGGCACAGAGTTAATCTCTTCTCAGTGTTTTGAGTCCTGGTTGCCGTGGTTGTTAACAAGATTCTGTTGGGCAAGATTTCGGCACAGATTAAAAGCACCTTGAGAGCTGGTCTGAGGAAGTGCCAGCACCAATTGCTTTGAAGATGATTTTCACCTTAGAGAAGGTTGAAATTTGGGAAAATGCACAGTGATTTTTAGGGGAAAGTTAGATTTAAAGATGTCCCCATCAGTTAGTAAATTATCTGCACTGAGGTTTTCTAAAGGAACAGGACTGGTAATGATGTGTATAGGGGTAGGCTGTGGTCCTAGTAGTTCCCCAGTGACTGTCTCCTGATGGAAAAGAAAAGACTGGATGAAGCTGGGCAGTGGTGGCGCACGCCTTTAATCCCAGCACTCAGGAGGCAGAAGCAGGCGGGTCTCTGTGAGTCGAGGCCAGCCTGGTCTACAAGAGCTAGTTCCAGGATAGGCTCCAAAGCTACAGAGAAACCCTGTGTTGAAAAAACAAAAACAATAAAACAAAACAAATAAACAAACAAAAAGCCTGGATGTCTCAACAGTCCCTTTCAGACTGGTGCTGAAGTTCCGGGGAAGTCCTAAGAGAGCTGCTGGTCTTTAGTCTGAGTTGGAATCCTAAAGAAGTAGGTTTTAATACCAGCGAAGGAATGCCTTAGCAACAGGGTAGATGAACTTGCCAGTGATACTAATGGCAGGCAGACAAAACAAAAGCTTCCTTCTCCCATGTCCTTTTACATGGGCTGTCACCAGAAGGTGTGGTTCTGATTTAGAGCAGGTCCCCCCAACTCAAATGATTCAGTCAAGAAAAGCCCTTCATAGTGTGGCCAGTGGAGCTGCTTCAGTTTTACTTGATTCCAGATGTAGTTGACCACCAGGATTAACTATCACAGTATTCCTATTTGCATATATGGAATTCGTGCATGTGTAGTGATAGTTGGAGGGTATTTGCTGAAATTTTTCAGTCTAATACTCTGTGTATTAGGGTGGGGGCTAGGGTTAGGGAGACAATCTAGCAGTTGAGAGCAAATACTGTTGGTGCAAAGGACCTGAGTCTGGTTTCTAGCACCCATGTCAGGTGACTCATAACAACCTGTAACTCCAGCTCCAAGGATCTCATTCTCCTGGCCTCCTTAGACACCCACACAGACATTCTATATACATGATTTAAAAAATAAGAAAATAAAGCACTGTTTTTTTTTTTTTTTCTTTCCCTGCTTATTTTTATTTTGTGTGTCCGGGCATTTTGCTGCACCATGTGCACGCCTAGTTCCTGAGAAAGCCAGAAGAGGATGTGGGATCCCCTGGAACTAGAGTTATAGATGATTGTGAGCCACCGTGTAGATGCTGGTATTGAACCTGGAACATCTCAAGAGCAGCCAGTGCTCTTAACCACTGAGCCACCACTCCAATCTCAAGAAAACAAATCTTTTAATAAAGTTTGTTTAGTATATCTGGGTTCAGAATGTGGCATCTTAACAGTCCCCATTTGAAATAGCATATAAGTGTTGCAGGCCAGGCTTTTCAGTCACTCCCATCTCTCTGCTTTGTCTTCTGATGTTTTTAGGGAAACCTATGAGTTAGTATTTATAGAAAGAAGAACTTGAAATCATGCAACTTACCTTTATGTATGTACATAAAATTGTAGATGATGCAGTCAATTATACCTGTGTGCATTTGAAACTTAGGGAGATATGCTTTGATCAGGACTTCCCATCTAGCCAGTTACATCCTTGGGGTGCAGTCATGCTCTTCCCCAGTAAAACTGTTTTCCCAGAACATTCTGTTACACTTGTGCTGGTGACAAAAGTGAACGAGCTGCTTTTCTAGGCTGTCCAGGGAGAAGGGACACATTGGATGGTGGAGACTTTGTGGAGCTCGCTGGTAGTGTGTACCACTTCTCTGCTGAGCCTCTGTCCTCATGTAAATGGTGCTGGTGCAGCGTTCCTACTCAGCACCTACTCTAGTGCCACAAATGTCCTGTCCTTCCCCCTTGGGCATACCTAATTGGGATTGTAGTCTGTGCTTGGATTTAGCGTGTCCCTACTACTTAGGATCTCTTGGCTGCATTACGAGGTGTTGTGCATTCTAATTGCATGTCTTCCCTGAGTTGCATAAAACAGTTCTTGTTTTGTTATTACTAAACAGTATTTTAGTTATAGATGGTATGCCATTGGAACTTAAAGTGCTTTCCATAATTGCATTATATTTATGGTTTCCTATTCAAAGCTTAGTGACAATCAAATAAGATCCTAGCTGTTACAGACCAGAATTAGTAGACATCCTTCTCTTTGGTCTTGGGCAGTCCTTGCTGAGTAGAAGTCTTCTGTAGGGGAATGTTTTGAACACTTCTAAGGTCATGATTGTGAGCAAAATTGCTTTGTTTTGTTATTACAGAGAAAATGCCACGTGCAAAAGCAGTTCAGGCTGGAAGACAGGGTCCTGCAAAGAGACGCCTTGCAGAGCAGTTTGCTGCTGGGGAGATCATAACCGACATGTCTAAAAAAGAATGGAAACTAGGACTGCCCATTGGCCAGGGTGGCTTTGGCTGCATATATCTTGGTAAGTGTATGGTGGTTACTAGTCATCAGTATAAAGACTCAAATGTTTCTTATGAAATAGTTTCTCATTTAAGCTGTTGCAAGGTGCTGTTGATTATCTGCGTTGAGATTGTGTGGTTGATCATAAGATCACCTTTGGTATATAAATAGAAGATGGCTCATTTTATTATAGAAAAAATTAAAATGCTATGATAATTGCTACTGGTAAACACAATATTCTAAGAGTCTTATGATTTCTACACAGTCTAAGTTATCTTGAGACTGGAAAGGTGTATCCGTCCTTTTTCTTCCATATTAGACTTGACCTATGCTAGTTCTATTAGTTAGCGTGCTTATCTTGGGATAGTTGGAGACCAAGTTAGAATCCTGAACTTCTGAGAGTTTACTGAATTATCAACATTAAAAATGGTTTACCTGGGGCTGGAGAGATGGCTCATTGGTTCAGAGCCCTGACTGCTCTTCTACAGGACCCGGGTTCAATTCCCAGCATCTACATGACAGCTCACAGCTGTCTGTAACTCCAGTTCTACAGAGCTTTTAGAAATTATTTCTGGCACAGGCTAGAAGAAGGGGTTAGCGTTACATATGGTTGTGAGCCACCATGGATGGTAGGAATCGAGCTCCAGTCCTCTGGAGTAGCAACCAGGACTTGTAACAATTGAGCCATCACTCTAGCTGTAACAGTTTCAGTTTAGAACAGTTTACATAAAATGAAATGTATAGATGTTTTTTAAAACCCACAACTGTAAAGATCTATAAAATGTAGCTACTTAAGTGGTTTTCTTTCAAGTAGTTATTATAAAATGAAAACTTAATTTTTGTCCCTTTCCAGCAACATCTGACTAGGAGTGAAGGTTGATATCGTCTGGAAACTTGTTAGCATTGCCATTCTCGTACCCCAGCTACCCATGGTTCAGAGACTGGGGAAGGCCTGCGGAGCTGTTTGAATAGCTCTTTAGGTGGCTGGGGGCATACTGAGGTTTGAGAACCATACTGGGCTGACCCTTGGGCTGACCCTGCTTTACTTCCGTGACTGGGAGCTCTGCTCTGCCCTTGGCCTTATGAAACAGCTTACAAACAGCACTTTGGTACCCTATCTTGTGTCCAAGCCTCCTGATGGAGATCGTACTTGCCTTTGGAAAAGCATACTCTGGTTTGCTGCTACTCTGGTTTGTTTAGAACCAGAGCTGTCTCAATGAAGTAGGCTATATTTATGTAAGGTGAAAGTCCTCATAAACCACGAAAACGTAGCTGTTCATGAAATGATCACTTTGTTGTGATAAAATAACCCTTGGGGGTGGGGAGTGTGTGACAGCAAACACTGCCATTGTAGTTCCTGATTTTAGAGGGTTCAGTCCATGCTCTGGCCCCATGCCCTTGTGTTTCCATGTATTTGGGCAGAGTGTCATGATGGTAGGCTCATGTGACAGGAGAGTTTCCTCTGATGCACTGGAAGTAGAAGAAGACTCCAGGGCAAGATTCCCCTGCTGGCTTCTATCACTGTGTCCTACCACTGTCTTCTCCAGCTGTGTCCTACTTCCTAAAATTTCTAGAACTTACCATCAGGTCTGTATGCTGCAGCCTTTTATGGGGTCACTTGCTCCTCGTTCCATTACATTAATCATAGCATCCGAATAATGTATTTCAAGCTTCTTCCTCTGAGGAGGTGCTGTGGTCACTGCAGGACTTTGGAGTTCATTAACAGAAACTTGTTGCTAAGTAGGTTGTTCATTTCATCTCCCTAAAGTCTGTGCTTGAGCCACCATGCTACCCTGTGCTCTTCATTATTGCCTAGTATTGTTTCTATTTCAGTGTCCTTGCTCTTAGGACTTTTGTGAGTTTGGAACTTGCTTTGTGTGTATGCTTGATGTTTTATTTCTATCATTAGAATGTACCATCAAGTTGTTAGTATTTTTAATACTTTTTTAATTGATACTATTGAGATCTCTCCTCCCTGCCTCTCCCCTCCCCACTTCAATCTTTCTCCAAGGTTCCCATGCTCCCAATTTACTCAGGAGATCTTGCCTTTTTCTACTTTCTACTTCCCATGTAGATTGGATCTATGAAGTCTCTCTTAGTGTCCTTATTGTTGTGTAGTGGTGTGTAGGCTGGCTTTCTTTGCTTTATGTTTAAAAACCACCTATGAGTGAGTACATGTGATAATTGTCTTTCTGTGTCTGTGTTACCTCACTCAAAATAATGTTTTCTAGCTCCATCCATTTTCCTGCAAAATTCAAGATGTCGTTATTTTTTTCGGCTGTGTAGTACTCCGTTGTGTAAATGTACCACATTTTCCTTATCCATTCTTTGGTTGAAGGGCATTTAGGTTGTTTCTAGGTTCTGGCTATGATAAACAAAGCTGCTATGAACATAGTTGAGCACATGTCCTTGTGGTATGATTGAGCATCCTTTGGATATATACCCAAAAGTGGCATTACTGGGTCTTGAGGAAGGTTGTTTCCCAATTTTCTGAGAAATCGCCACACTGACATCCAATGGGACTGTACCAGCTTTCACTCCCACCAGCAATGTAGGAGTGCTCCCTTTACCCCACAACCTCTCCAGCATAAGTTGTCGTCAGTGTTTTTGATCTTGGGCATTCTTATAGGTGTAAGATGGAATCTCAGAGTTGTTTTGATTTGCATTTCTTTGATGACTAAGGATGTTGAACATTTCCTTAAGTGTCTTTCAGCCATTTTAGATTCCTCTGTTGAGAGTTCTCTGTTTAGGTCTATACTCTCTATTTTTTTTTAATTGGATTATGTGTTCTTTTGGTGTCCAGTTTCTTGAGTTCTTTGTATATTTTGGAGATCAGACCTCTGTCTGATGTAGGGTTAGTGAAGATCTTTTCCCATTCTGTAGGCTGTTGTTTTTTCTTGTTGACTGTGTCCTTTGCTTTACAGAAGCTTTTCAGTTTCAGGAGGTCCCATTTATTAATTGTTTCTCTCAGTGTCTGTGTTGCTGGGGTTATATTTAGGAAGTGGTTCCCTGTGCCAGTGAGTTCAAGTGCACTTCCCACTTTCTCTTCTATAAGGTTCAGTGTGGTTGGCTTTATGTTGAGGTCTTTGATCCATTTGGAGTTAAATTTTGTGCATGGAGATAGATATGGGTCTATTTTCATTCTTCTACATGTTGATATTCAGTTTTGCCAGCACCACTTGTTAAATATGCTTTTTTCCCCCCATTTGATATTTTTTGCTTCTTGATCAAAAATCAGGTGTTTGAAGATGTGTGGATTGATATCCAGGTCTTCTATTTGGTTCCATTGGTCCTCCTGTCCTTATGCCAGTACCAGGCTGTTTTCAGTACTCTAACTCTGTAGTAGAGTTTGAAGTCAGGGATTGTGATGCCTCCAGAAGTTCTTTTATTGTACAGGATTGTTTTGGCTATCCTGGGTTTTTTGCTTTTCCATATGAAGTTGAGTACTGTTCTTTTGAGGTCTTTGAAGAATTTTGCTGGGATTTTGATGGGCATTGTGTTGAATCTGTAAATTGCTTTTGGTAAGAATGCCATTTTTACTATGTTAATTCTGCCTACCCAAGAGCATGGGAGATTTTTCCACTTCTTTCTTCAAAGATTTAAAGTTCTTGTCATACAAGTCTTCCACTTGTTTGGTTAGAGTTACTCCGAGATATCTTATGCTATCTGTGGCTATTGTGAAGGGTGTTGATTCTCTGATTTCTTCCCCAGCCCTTTTATCATCTGTGTACAGGAGGGCTACTGATTTTTTTGAGTTAATCTTGTCTCCTGCTACATTACTGAAAGTGTTTGAGTTGTAGAAGTTCCTTGGTAGAATTTTTGGGATCACTTCTGTAAACTATCATATCATCAGCAAACAGTGAGAGTTTGACTTCTTCTTTTCCAATTTGTATCCCCTTGGTCTCCCTTTGGTGTCTTATTGCTCTAGCTAGGACCTCAAGAACTCTATTGACTAGATATGGAGAGATTGGACAGCCTTGTCTTGTTCCTGATTTCGGTGGAATCGCTGGGAGTTTCTCTCCATTTAGTTTGATGTTAGCTGTTGGCTTGTTGTATATTGCCTTTTATTATGTTTAGGTATGTTCCTTGTATCCCTGCTCTCTCCAAGACCTTTATCATGAAGGGATGTTGTATTTTGTCAAAAGCTTTTTCGGCATCTAATGAGATGATCATGTGGTTTTTATTTTTCAGCTTGTTTATATGGTGGATTATGTTGACAGATTTTCGGATGTTGAACCATCCCTGCATCTGTGGGATGAAGCCGACTTGATCATGGTAGCTGATGGTTCTGATGTGTTCTTGGATTTGAGTATTTTTAATACTTAACAAACAATCTGTGAGTTAGGACTTTGCTCTCTGTGTAGAGAAGGAGGATTTGCTTCAAGATTGATGCCTTCATTGCTGTGTACACTGATACATTGAAGCTGCCCGATGTGGTAGCAATTGTGTATAATGTCTGAACTCGGAAGCATTGAATCTCTCTCCGTTTTGGTTTTACACAGAGCTTGTTGCTTTTCTTTTACAAAGCTGAGCTTTGGGCAGGGCTTGCACATGTTTATTCCCTTTATCCTCTTTCATGATGCCTCCCACACGTGAATACTTTTCTCAGTTGCAGGGTAAACCTCCTTGTTGACACGGCATAGCTCTTGTCTTCTGGCATAGTGTGTGCATGTGTTGTGGAAAAACATTGTGTCTCTTCTCACTGGAGTGTGCAGTAGTACTGGGATGCTATCTGCATTTTCATGTTTGTTAAAGATTCTGAACCTGCCTTATTCCTAATTCAGCATCTAAGTGCTGCTCCCTGGGGCTGTTCTTAGGGAGCTCAGAGCTCTTCTTCACTGAGTGAGTGTTTCTAGAAGCTGGTGCTTGTCCTGTGTTTGAAGTGCTTTGGCTGCAACTCTTCTTTGGTTTTATTTTCTGTTTTCTCAGTCTGCCTATCTTCTGTTCCGAGGTAGGGGTGCCTTTGCGATCTGTCCTAGCATTTCTTTTCTCTCTCTGTTCGTTCCTTAGGAGATTTCTAAATAATGTGAGGCTCTAAATAAATAGTCTCTTCATTTAAACTGTGCTGTAGACTGAACCTAGACCTCACCTATGCAGGGATGGATGTGCTATTCTACTGAACTAGATCCTCAACCTGATAGGTAGCATTTCTCAGCTAATCACTTAAGACTTTGAGACATATATGCAGTGTGACTAAGATCTGCATCAGCAGCTTTGTGTTGTTATGGTCAGACACCGTGAGGGGGAGGATTTGCTTTGCCTCGCAGACCTTGAGTCTAGGGTTGCAGCTCATACATATGCGGGGATTCTGGTAGTGGCAGGAGTGGAGGACAGCCGTCCACAGTGCAGCAGACCAGGATGCAGAGAGTGTTGGTCTGAACTAGGGGGGCTGTAGCGGTCAGAGGTCCTCAGCCAGTGACCTACTTCTTGTTCAAGGTTTGCTGCCTCTCAAAGGGTACCATCAGATGAGCATAAGTGTTCAAAATACAAGTCTGGGGACATTTTAGTTTCAAACCATAGCAACATCTGAACTTGAATTAGAGTCCCAAACAAGATACCCCAAAGTACTCTCCTGCATTTCTCCATTTGCAGCTTTTGATGCAGTTTTGTGCCCAAACCCTAGAAGCATTTCATCCTCTGCATCCTGGTCCTGCATCGAGGTCCTGTTAGCTGCCTTTTGAGTCTGCTAGCACCACCTTGGTGGACCCATGCAGTTGTCAGAGCACACTCTGCCCCACCTATTATACTATCAAATCTCTTCATTGCTCTGCCTGCTTCTGTTCTTGGCTTGCCTGCACACAGTTCTCCCAAGCAGCCTCATCAAAGTTGGGTTATGCTAGTCCTTTTGGCAAAACCTTGGAGGCTTCCTGTCTCTGTTACAGCAGCAGTCCTAACCTTGACATTGTTAGGCCCATCATGTTTGATCCCTGCTGCTTTTTAATGGGTATTCTGCCCTTTTTGTATCATGGTCTTTCTCTGTCCATTGGTGTCCTGACTTTACAAATGCTTGTAACACTCCCATATGAGGGCCTTTGGTGCTAGTCCATGTAGAATGCTCTTCCTGTGAATTCCTGTGGCTCAAACTGTTTCATCGTTTAGCGATACCCCAGGCTCTTCTTAACACACTGCAACACTGCCTACCCCCTTCACTGTTTAAAATTCCATCTCTCCTATCACATCAAACATGCTTTATATTTTATGTGATGTTTGTATTTTAATGCTCAAATGGCAGCCAGAAGAACTGTTTTTTTTCCTGTCCACTTGCAAATTACCCCTCTCCCCCCCTTTTTTGAGACAGGGTTCTGTGTAACAACTCTGGCTATCCTAGAACTCACTGCGTAGACCAGGCTGGCCTCAAATTTACAGAGATCCACCTGCCTCTGCTGCCGAGTTCTGGGATTAAAGGAATATGCCACCACTGTCCAGCTGGAAATTTCCATTTCTTAGAAAATGTCACAGTGTAGGTACTTGTTGGTGAGTTTGGAAAGGCTTCCCATTCTGCATGGAGGTGCCCCAAGTATTGTTCTGTATAACGTGTCTGGGATCAGCGCCTCTGCTTCCGGCTGTTCTTTCCTAAAGGGTTATATAGCTTGTTAGACCCTGGGCTTTCACCAGTCTGCATCCTCCAGGGATTCATTGTACAACATACCAATGACCAAAGGACTTCTGTATACAAGAAATAGCCTTAACTTTGTATCAGCTCAGCTGACCAAATAGAAGAAACCAAAAACTGCTAGATACGTTGTACACATGAAAAAGGCAGTGTTGTAGTGATGCTGGGAAATTCACTTGGGGACTGGGATTCACCCTTTACAGGGCTGCAGGGCTGTAGGCCTATGTGTCTGTCATTTGCTGTCTGTGCAACACTGCTTGTTCTGATGTGAATGTCTCACTCTTTAAACAGCGGACACAAATTCTTCCAAACCGGTTGGCAGTGATGCACCCTGTGTTGTGAAAGTGGTAAGAAAATACTGCTCATTTTTTCTTTTATCAGTGTAAGTTGGTATTTATTTTGTAAAACATCTTTTTTGATGACTAGAATTAAAGCATAAGGTATTGCATTGTTAATTATGTTTCATAAATATTTAATGAGGTACATAAGTAGTTTTATAGTTTTAAGTAGCTTGAGTTCAGAGTCTTCAGCTCCCCTGAACTGGAGGGCCACAATTTGAGGGTATGTGGGAAATGGCAGAGGTCTGCAGGGGTGGAAGTATCTGTTTCACACCAGGCAGGCATGTTTTAGATTTATATCCTGAAACATCATGCTAAGCTGATTTTTATTTTTGTATTTTGTCCTGGGTGTTTTTTCATCTATCCATCCCTCTATCTGTCTGTTCGTCTTTCTGTCCATCCATTCATCCATCCGTATATTTATTTATTTTGCCTGCTGTCAGTTTTATTCCCTTCCATGTTCATTTTAAGTAGTTGTGATTCTCTCCCCTGGGGTGGCAGGGCCTTCTTTGCTGTTCTTATGCTGCAGTTAGTTGCATGTGCAGGGATTGGCAGCGCCTCACTGGACACTGAAACTAGGTCAGTTACAGACTGGAGAACTGAGGCATCTTTATATTTAATCACCGTTTTTGTTTTCTCTGCACTTAGACATTGTTCTGCTCAGCAGAGCTTGTAGTTCCCCTTACCCCATATTTGATACATGTGGAGACCCTTGTTAAATAGAGCCAGCAGAGGAGGTTGTGGAGAGCTGAGTGCCCATTCCCTGTCATCTTTTTTTTCACTAAAGTTATAGATCCTGGGAGTTAGAAGCGCCTCAGAATTTGTCGGTTCATTTTATTGTATTCAAATATAAATATATTTGACTCCCTAGGAGCCAATTTAGACTAGAATTGAGAGGTTTTTTTCCTTTTTTTTCTAATTTATTTATTTGATGTGTGTTTTCTTGCATCTATGCCTGTAAACCATGTGTGTGCCTGGTGCCCTGCAGGCCAAAGAGGGCATTGGATCCTCTGAAGCTGGAGGATGGTTGTGAGCTGCCATGTGAGTCCTGGGAATACAACCCAGGTCCTCTGTCTTAACTGCTGAGCTATTGCTAGCCCTTGATTTAGTGAGCTTGTAAAAAACATTTACTAAGAAGTGTAATTTTTCAGTACACATTAAGCTAATAAATCAGTATATGAAGACACGTGACAGGCATGTGCAAGTATGTCATCCTTGCCCCTTGTGGAGCAAGCAGTCTCTCATCTCTTCTGCCTCTAGAGAACTCTGTGTCCTGAGTTTGAGCCCTGTCCCCTTCTCAGTTATTTCCCCTGTCTAGAGTTTATGCCAGATAAAATGCTGTGTGTTCAGCATGATATTTGTAAAGGATCACTGTATTTTTAGTTTATCAGTCATTCACTGCATTTTCTTGACCTGCTGAAGGCATTTGGGCTGTTTACAGTCCGGACTACTGTCAAGAAACCTTCCATGTAGGTTGTTGGAGGGTCTTTTGGTGGGGATAGGCTTTTGTTTCTCTTAGAAGCTGAATCACTTCTCTGTAGGAAGAATAAACATTTACATTTTTAAAAAGTTCTGGACCTATTTCCGAAGTGACTTGCTGGTTTTCACATCGCCAGTGGTTGCTGACAGCCCACAGTGGGTGTGCCCAGCTTCGTGAGCTTGCTTACTTTCCTAGCCCTTATGGAAGGTTTGCAGTGGTGTCTTACGGTTTCAGTTTGTGCTTACTTGCAAGCACATAAGTGAGCCCCCTTTCCTTGTGTGTCTCTACCATTTGTGCAGTTTTGTGTGATAAGTGCTTCTTCAGTCTCTGGCTTCTTCTTAAGAAAATTATTTGTAATAACTGGGTTGTGTTGCCTTTTATAGTTGAGTAGGATGAGTTATTCTGGCTAAATCTTATTTTCTGATATGTGTGTTATAACTATTTCCTTCTAGTTTATAGTTGACTTGTTCATTTTTAAATGCTTTTATATATCTTTTTAGCTGACTTGTTAGATTCTTTTCCTCTTTGGTTAATATGGCTTCTGATACTGAACTAAAGCTGTAGCATATACCCCATTTAGGTAGACTGAAGTAGGCTTCTTATGTAGTTTGGAACTGCTTTGCTCAGGACTTTTGTGTCTTTATTCATAAGGCATCATGGTCTTTACCTTTTTCCAGAATTATTTCTATATTAGACTCTTTGAGTCTGACCAGCTTTGTTGTCAGCAGCATTGGCTGTTTGATTCCCAGTGGCTGCACTGGCTCCTTATCCCAAGGACCTCTGGATGTGCACTTGTGTCTCATCCTCTAGAGTGCAGGTAGGTCTTGAGCTCCTTTGTGGAGTGTGTGAGGTGAGTGCTTCCACAGCCTTTATTTATAGGCCTTAGTCAGCCTCTGCCCGTCCTGCGTGGCGTGTTAATTAGTGCCTGTGTCTGTGTCTCCTGCTATTCGTTCCCTTGTCTCCTGTCCTTCCACGTTGGAGCTTTCTTTCTCCTTGTGGAATGGCGTTCCTTCTGAACTGCTGGGTTTGCTGGCAGGCAGAGGAAATAGACTTCTTAGGGGACACTAGTCATGTGCATCAGTTGCGGGGAGTTGTCTGTACAGACGGAAACATGACACCTGTGGGTAAGATTAGTTTCTAAGTGTCTTCAGAGGATTCCATTGAGAAGGAAGTAAGCCTCCTATGACTCAAGACTGTGCGGAGCAAACTGGTCCAGGCTTTCAGACCCCTCTGCAGCTGGCTATTTTGCATACTTGTCTCCAAGTCTTAGAAGGAGAGTGCTAAGTGATGGCGTTTGTTTTGTTTGTGAGCTGAACCTCTGGCAGCCTCTGTTTTATCTTAGAACTTAAAGTGGAATGAACTTCACTTTTCCACCTTTTTTACTTACCTGGCTGAGGGGAAATGGGTAGGATCAGTATTTCCAATTATTTAATCAGAGCACATTGGAGTTCTAAGTTTTAAGGATGTTTATTTTCAGACCTAGTCTAGTATTCTGTGTCTTCTGTTGTCCTTTGTTCTTCTCTTTGTAATAGAGATGGTGACGAGTGCTTGGTTTCTCGTGATTCATATTTTAGTAGTTCTTCCAGCGTTGTGGTCTGTGGTCCTGGAAGAACAGCTGCCCAGCCTTCAGAGGGGACTCCAGGCATAGTTGGCTGCTGTTCTCTTGGTGACTGAAACCTTTTGGTCCTTTAAATTTCTGTGTCAATCACTGTATTGTCATTTATTATACAATTTCACTTTTAATATCCTTATGCCATTTAAAAAAACTGTGTGTATTTCTCTAAAATCTAAGTAGATTTTAAGTTACTCGATAATGACCTTTTTCCAAATGTCCTTTACTTATGCAGTTCTTACATTCCTGTTTTGTTTGTTTGTTTATTAAGGTATAATTTTCTATCCCCTTATACCTGTTTTTCTGTTCATTTACTTTTATCATTTTGATTCACATTTCTCTATTGGGAATAGACTGGATCATCATTTCTCTTCTTACAGCTTTGTAGTCTTCAAAGTGGAAGTAGACATCAAATACAAGCATGTAGGGCGATTAATAAACCTTTTCTGCATTAAAACCAGAACAGTTGCCATTCAGACATAAACATGAGGGTTGTGACAGGTGTTTGTATGTGCGGTGCTGAAATGGGTGCAAAGCCTGCTGGCTGCTAGGCAGGTTTCTGTGGCTGCTGCAGTGCTAGCTAAGGCTTGTGTTTTCAGAGAATATGAATGACTGCCTGGGCACGGTACCAGAACAGCAAGATGTGAAGTTTAGTATGTAAGGGTCTTTATAAGATGGCTCTATGAAGAGACACACCACGATACTTGTGCATTGGAAAAATGAGCATGCCTTTTATTTTTAGAACAAAAATGGGCAAGTTATTTAAGACATACAGCTAAGTTGATTTTTACTATAAAGTTATGTAATCACATAACTTTAACCAAGCCTTGATAAGTCAGGTGGAGATCCAGATTAGAACCTGCTGCATTGTGAACCATTATTGCGTCGGATGGGATTATGTCTCCAGATCTGGACTTTGACTCTGAGATCCTTTCTCATGCTTCTGCTCTGAGTCTCCACCTTGAGAACTTGGTTACTTCTGCCATGCCTGCTTTGTGAATGAGCTCTGTAGACCTGCATTTGGCGTTGGTGTGAACATAAGACACACATGCACGTTAGATGTCTCAGCATCTCCTACACACTGCCTCCTGTGTGTGCTTAGGGCCTTCTTCAACCTTGACTGATGCAAGGTGCTATAGGATAGTGCTTCTGTGTCATAAGTTAGCTCATCTCTACTTTCAGAGGCTGTGTGTGTATGTGTGGGCACGCACGTGTGTGCATATGAAATTAGGTGATCAGGAAGTAGTAGTAAATAAGTAAACTGGATAATATGAGCAGACTTTTTTCTAATTCCTCCCTCCCACAGCTAACCGAAGACTTAGTAAGAATTAGTTCTTTGAGTCATTCTCACCTTTATGGAAACAGAATTGGAAGCCTGAAGATACCTTCCAGTTCGTGTCACCCAGAGCTGGTGCTTGGTGGTCCTTTCTTGGAGAACTGATGGTCTCTATCTCACAGCCTCCTGGGAAGGACTTTGCCTGATTATTAAATGATGTGTGTGGTGAATTTTCAATTCAGATATCTTAATTTTTTTGGTAAGAAGGAGAAACTTTGTACGGCTTCATTTTTAAATGGCAGCCAGTTGCTTTTGGATGGTGCCATTGAAATATATCACATTTTAATTTTTTTTCCTGTTGTCATCGTCATTTTGACACTTAGAAGTCTTAAGGAAACGTTTAGTGATATTCTAGTTAAAATGTCAGTCCCAATTTCTTTTCTAAATCTTGGCTATTATAGAGTTGGCAAAGTATTTTAGATTTGAAATATGTTAATACAACTTTAGTTCTGAGATAAGGTATTTTCTCCACAGATAGCTCGCTTCAGCTAAAGCACAGTGCCAAGAAGTAGTTCCTTTACTTTGTCATAATGGAAGCCTATTGGATAGCTAATGTAAAAAAGTGCTCAGAAAGTCTGCATTATAACATTCTCATTTATATGGTTGAGTCACATTAGAAGTTTAATAAATTATTGCTTGAAGGAAACTTGAAAATTAAAGTTGATAGGATGTAGGCTGAAACTGAATAAATCAAAAGCCTTACATTGTTGGTAGTAAGCCAGGAGTGGTCTTGGGAAAGTGTCCTTTAAGCCTGGGTTTTATTAATGAGTCATTCTAAAAGTTAACCAAAATTCTTTTTCTTTAATTTCACTTATTCTGTGACTTGATCAATCCCATTTGCTTATGTTTCTGGCTCCTGGTGCAGCTGAGAAACAGGTACGGGAGAGTTTCTTGCTTTAGCACATCAATTAGGCTCTTGACATTTGCACTTGAGTACAGGGACTTGATCCTGGGTCAGAGCTTGGTGACGTGTAAGGCCCTTGAACACTGCTTTCCTGAGGCTGAGCTATATCAAATATGTCAAACCGTTTGGATTCTTTCTGATCCGAGCGTTGCCCATTTGTGACTTACATGCTCTCTGGAGTTAGGTATGCTTAATTGCCAATGGGTCGAGTCTGGTAGACATGTTACCTGGAGACTTGTGAGCTGAGAGAACTGTCTATGGAGTAAAGGTTTTAATTGACATCTCAAGGACCCAAATTAACTTCTGTAGTAATGGAGGGTTTCTTCAGTGGAGAAAATGTAGATGTACTTATTTTCAGGGTTTGGAGCAGATGTTGCTGAGGTGGGGAAGAGCTGCAGCTCAGATCTTTGCCAGGTCTAATGAGCTCTGAACCTTAACTTCAGCCATGCAGGTTTTCTGTCCAAAATACTTTGCTCAGATTAGTTTAGAAATGCTTGCTTTCCTACTTGAAGTTGTCATTCCTTTAAAATCAGTATAAAATATCAAACATTAAGTAAATACTACTTTATCAATAAGCCAGACCAAACTCAGTATTTAAAAAGCCAACAAAATTATAGCTTATTTATTATCCATATTTATTAAACAACGTGGGCTGTTATCTCTTGTTGTGTAAAATATCTCTTTGTACATGTTTGTCTTTTTACAAATAATTCAAATGGTTAATATCCCTTGCAGTAGGAAATAGATACTGTCTAGTGAAGTTGGGGAAAACAGTTATTTAGCTCTAATTTCCTTTTGACTTTACAAAAGTTGGAGGTTTCTTTGTCTGAGAAACATAGGAGTCAGTGTCAGAAAGCAAGGAGCAGAGTGTTGTTTTGCTCTGGAGATCCAGATCCATTCCTGCTGGTTCTGATAACTAGGTATAGAACCAAGGGAAGAATGAAGGAAAGGAATGGGAGTCCAGCCTTAGTTGGTTAAATCAGGGTTGAATCTTATTAAATCTCAGGAATGTCTTGTAGGCCCTTGGTGGTGATACATTTAGCATGGTTGCTGGCCTTTGCTTAATAAAGATGAAAATTAGTTTAAATATTTGTCTTAAAGTTCTGCAGAGAGAACTAAATTTTTGATAATTCATCACTTATGAAAGTTGAGCTTCAGAGAAATAAAGATTATTGTGAGAACATAAAAAATATTTCTGAGGAGTTGAATTTAATCTTTTAATAGCTTAAAAATTTAAATATCAAAGTTACATTTTGTTGTAGGAAAAATTAGATTTACTCCATTTTTGAAGGCTCAGTGAAAATAATTCAATAATTTTAATTGACTCTTGTATTCTAAGGAACCCAGTGACAATGGACCTCTTTTCACTGAATTGAAGTTTTACCAGCGGGCTGCTAAACCAGAACAAAGTAAGAAACAATAAATATGTTTAAAATTGTCTTATTAAAGGTTTAAATATTTAAAAATAAGCAGTTTGCCTGACTTGATTTCACATAAGCTAGGTTAAAGTGTCACATCCTGTGACTCTGTTTGCATTTGCTTCATACACAAATTCCATTCAAATGGTATTTGCAGGAAGTCATTCTGATGTATTGCTGTTTGGTTTGTTGGTATATAAATAATCAATGGTATATGGCCTAGGAAATATACGAATTACCTTAATTGACAAGTGCGAGTACATGGTCTCTAACTTGTTTGATCATTTTGCTAAAACCTGAAGCACATGAGCAAGGGTGGGCACTGGATTTGTTGAGACCCAGTGCAGTGAACAGCCTCCTGGCTGCTCTCATCTCTTGTGTATCTGAGGCCCCAACTCCTACAGTAGGGGAGTGGGAGCAGCACCTCTGTGTCTCCTACATCTTGATTTGCAAGGTGAGGAAGAGATGTAAATACTGAAGGAGACAGCCCTGTGTTTCTAGAGATTGGGGTGAGAAGCAGGCAAACTATGTCATTAGGCGGTGCTGTTGCGTGCACTTCAGAACCGGTTTCACAGCTGGCCAGTTCAAGACAAAGAAACAGCAGAGCACTATTTTGCAGGTTGATAAAAAATTTTATGATATTTTGTGTTCCTCTGTGCTCTTCTCATCCTGTTATGAGTAGGAGTGGTTTTGTTGCTCATGTAAGTATGCTCTCCTCTTAGTCATTTGTTTTGAAATGACCATTTACATACAGAAGTTGTCATCACAGGCCTCTCTTTCAACTTCTAGTTCAGAAATGGATTCGTACACATAAATTGAAGTACCTTGGTGTTCCTAAGTATTGGGGATCTGGTCTACATGATAAAAATGGAAAGAGGTAAAAATCTATATTTTTAGCATTTCTTGTTGGGTTGGTTTAGTTGGGAATTTATTGCTGAGCACCCACAATAACTAGGTGTACATCTGGGCTGTGGGGCGGCAGAGGGGAGGGTTAAAATCGAACTCTGCTTCCCTCTATCCACCATAGTTTGGGGCAGCCTAACTTGTGGAGCAGTGTCAGGTGGCTAGCTCCATTGACAGGAACAAAGCCAAAAGAGTGCACCCTGCCTCTTCCATTCTTTATGCAAAAGAGCCCTCAGGATCCCATTTGATATCTCATATTGGATGTCTGATCATTCATGGAGACTAGAGCCTTGTTCTTTGTGAGAGCTTTAGACTAACTGGTTAGAGGTGACAAATGTTTAGAGACAACATTTCTGAAACATGGGAGAAAAGCTGGGTGCTAACTTGTGTAACCCTTTCCTCTTACATGTCTTAGGAGTTGGAGTTGAAGAAAACCCCTAATACCTTGTGCAGTCTGCTCTTTTCAAAACCTGTAGGAGACCATGAAGGCCAGACCTAGTCAAAAACTGGAGGCCTACTAGTTAGCGTGTGTTTGTATTAAGTGAAGAACAACTGTGACTCCACTGTTTTAAGCAGTCACCAAAGGCCTAATTCCATGGCTTGTCCTTTTTTGAACTAAGGTCTTGCTTTCTAGACTTAACTCACTGCAGAGCCCAGACTGACAGTGTCCTCTGGCCTGCTCCTCCTGAGTCTGGGGTTGTAGGTACATCTTTGCTTGTCTTGCACAGTTACCCTCATTGTCTAGCTCTCTGTTAGTATCCTTTTGTGTCCTGGGGAAGCTGCTCTATTTCTGGACCTCACATGCAGACACGGTGCCAGTGTCAGAAATTGGTGTCAATGTCTTGTGAGTTTTTCTATCAAGGAACTTCTCCTGGAGTCCTGTGAGACTTCCTTATACATTTTCTTAGTCACAGTTTTGTAATTCTTATGTTTAAGCCTGCCACTGGAAAGGTCCAAGAAGCCACACAGGTCACACAAGTTTCTTGGTTTCACTGTTATATGGAAGGGGAGGGAATGCCCAAGCCAAATTGGTACTGTGTTAGCAAAGACTTGAGAATGGGGCAACGAGTGTGTAAGCCTGCCAGTTTTATTTACTAGAGAGCCATGTGTCTCCTCTTAGGGAGTCTGGGGCTCCCTGGAATCCAGAGAGAGGTAGTGGGTGGAAGGCTGGTTGTTCAAAGGGTACCTGACAAGAGCTTCAGAAGACTCAGAGTGGGTCTCCAACTGTGTCTCAGTTTATTGTTAGTAATGATCATTCCTTCTGAAACTGAGCTTACTAGACCTTCCTCAGTGGACCACGAGACTCAGACTGGTCGTGAATGAAGTGTTGACTGTAGGTTGAAGCACTAAAAATAATCACATAAGTCTTTCAGAAGTGAAGAAATAGAACATAGGATTCTTCTTCCAGCCACCTCCCCTGCTAGCCATCCTTACTTTTCCTTTAACTTGTTTGGGAGTGATGGGGAGTGATTAGGACAGTATGAGGACTGTAAAAAATACTTCTGTTGCCATTTGGGAATTGTTTGTTCTAATTAATATTTTCTCATTACTTGAAGCGTTTAGCCAAGTCCCTGAAAAAGAAAGCATCAGAGGCCTTACTCGACATGTTTGGAAGCAGCTTTCTCTCAATATTCAGTCTTAGAGCTCTCTCTCAGGAGAACATACTAACAGTTTGTGTGTGTCATTTGTTTATAATTTAGGAATGTTGAGAAGATTTTAGGGCCTTTCGTTCAGAGTTAGTGAAAGGGTGATTTGCATGTAAAAGCAAAGGCCTGGTTAATCTGCTTTAGTAGTGGACCTTGTGTTGATCAGACAGTGTTCCCGTCTTCCAGACTCTGCTGGCTAGGTCTGTGTCGACTGAACACAAGCTAGAGTTACCTGAGAGGAGGAAACTTGATTGAGAAGATACTTGCATAAGATTGATCTATGGGCCAGCCTTTAGAGCAGTTTGTTCATTAGTGATTGATGGGAAGGGTCTAGCCTATTGTGGTGGTGCCATCCCTGGTCTGGTGGTCCAAGGTTCTATAAGAAAGCAGGCTAAGCAAGCCAGTAAGCAACACCCCTCCTTGTCCTCTAAGCTCCTGCCTCCAGGTTCCTGCCCTGCTTGAGTTCCTGCCCTGGCTTCCTTTAATGATAAACAATGATGTGGAGGTGTAGGTTGAATAAACTCTTTTCTCCCCAGTTGCTTTGGTCATGGTGCTTCATCACAGGAGTAGTGACCCTAGGGCACAGACTGTCGGCAAAGGTCAAAGGTTACACTGTTAATCAGTTTTGTAATGATCACACAGGCTAACTCTTTGGAAGAGGTTTCTCTCTCAACTTTGCAAAACCTGCCTACCTATATTGGAAAGTCACATGACTGTTCTCTATTATATTACAGGCCAGGGTTGTGGGAATCTTAATACAAATGGATATTTTGCCCCTATTTGATAGTATGACTTTGACATAAACTTTACCTCCTAAAACATTACTCTTATTTAAAAATGTACAGAGTCTCTAATTCTCTTCTAGTTCAAAAAGTGGATAGGATCCTTTATTTTATATTATATATTATTTTATATTATATATTATTTTATATTATGACACCATGTTTTATATTATGACTGTTTCCTTGTAACTCACCATATTTTATTGTCATAAAAACCTATTTTATGGAAGTGTGACTTTTGTGTTGTACACTGTTATTCCAGTGTGTGGAGACAGTGGTTCAAACCATGGGCCCACTTGGTTTGAGGGGAGGGCACTAAAATGTTCTGTAAAATAGGATGGAAGAGCACCTGCCTGGCGAGTGCCCTGGGGGAGGTACACTGTGGGGTGAGATGCACCAGCTGACTTCTATGGCTGTGTGCTCATCCCATGGGGAGTTTTCTCTTGTGTGTCTGTCTTCATGATTTCAGTAGACACAGTAGACTTTGGCCAACTCTTGAAGGAGAGAGTGACATTTAGAGGAGCTGAGTAGTGCCATTACAGGTCTCTAGTGCGTCTCGGAAGGATGAGACCCACCTCCTCATTTCATTTCTAGAAGTTATGGCTAGAGGAAGTAATATCACTTGGTCAAGGTGACATGCAGGTAAATGGTAAAACCAAAATTTGTCATTTCTGCGGGGTATTTCATTTCCAAATCTTGACCATTGAGTGTTTAATACATAATCGCTTTATACCATTTGGACAGTTTTACTGAGTGTGATTTTTAAGCCACCTCTTGACAGCCTAGATTTAACAGAGCATTTTATTGCTGAGATATACATTAAAAATGGAGACACAGTCACAGGAGGACGCTCCTGTTTAGAAACAGCAGTTAACTTCAGGAGAAGAATCAGTGCCCGCACTAAAAGCCAAGTGGATGTGTTTCACTAGAGATGGGTCTGCTTAAGTCTGTGTGGGCATTTTCTTAAATTGAGTGTTGTCTCCTGTAAAACTGGTTTAGACCCAGGAAGACAGGATAGTACATCAGTCTGAATTCTTGAGATTTCTATCTAGATGGGAGAAATCTTTATGGTATGTGTTCATTCCCCTTTCCTCCTCTTTTATAATACTGCCTTATTAAGCATAATTTGACATAATCTGAAGGGAGAATATTCATTGCTATGCATGTTCCTAGTTATTTCCCTCATTGACTTTCCTTGTTTGTCTTCAGTTACAGGTTTATGATAATGGACCGCTTTGGGAGTGACCTTCAGAAAATATATGAAGCAAATGCCAAAAGGTTTTCTCGGAAAACTGTTTTGCAGCTAAGCTTAAGAATTGTATGTGAGCTCTGATCCTTGTTTGTGGATGCAGTAAGGGCTGTTTCTGTCACAGCTCAGTCCTCTGCTGGCCGTGTTTGGTACTGCATTAATTTACTGTGTGTGTTCTCCATAGCTGGATATCCTGGAATACATCCACGAGCATGAGTATGTGCACGGGGACATCAAAGCCTCCAACCTTCTTCTGAGCTACAAGAACCCTGACCAGGTCCTTAGAACTTCAGTATTTGCTGTTGTAAAACATGCTGCATGGGCAAGTAGGGTGCTCTGGGCTGAACCCTCTACAAGCTCTGCTTATTTTTTTTTGTAGATACACTAACAGTACTGTTTCTTCAGACACTTTTATATAGTTGCCATTCTGCATTTTTGCTGCAGTTTGAACTGCTGGCACTTTATCAAGTTGGCTGATTTGTCCTAAATAATATTTAGAAGTACTTGATACAAAATGAATTTCAAATAGCTATTTGGGAGTGGAAGCTTAAAATTATATAGTGCACCAATGAATTAGATTTGCTTGTCTGCTTTGTCACCTTTTAAAATTTCCTTTGTTCAAGAACTCCGTCAGATGTGTCTGCTACTCGGAAAGTTTGGTATTTGGTGTACAGACTGCCAGAGCAGTCTGAACTTGTCTGTCCTTAGGGCACAGTGCAGGTGTGCATCTTCAGTCTGCTTCGCTCCCTTTGCAGTTTTGTGTTTAAGAGGAGAAGGCTCTATTGTGTACCTGTGTTGGAGTCAGCTCGGTTGTCAGTGACATACAGGATGCTTGTAGTCATTTCCATGTTTTATGCAGAGAAGATGCTGGAATGGCACTTCTTGGTGTTGTATAAGAAGGAAGTTCTGAGTGCTTGGTTTGGTGCAGTGGTCCGTCCACATTCTATGAACTTGACCACCTATGGCTTAGATTTCCCCTTTTCTTTTGATTGCCTCCATTTCTACCACACTGTGTTTGCTTCCCCTCGATAGGCTATGGAGGTCATCAGGGATATGTGTAGTGCACCAAAAGAAAGAGAGTTGCTGTGCTAGGGCGCTCTGTGAGGCATTGCAGGGTTCACCTCAGAAGGGGGATTAACTGCTCCGTGGGGGTCGCTGCTCTGCGACTGTATCGTGGCCTGGAGTGGGGGAAGGGAAAGCGAGCAGGGTGGGTGGAGTAGACAAAACAGAATGCTGGAAAAAAGAAGCCGAGTCAGTGAGTCGCCATGATTCTCCCATTCCAGACAGACGCAGGTTAAGATCTTTCCTGGTAAGCCAGCTCATGGTGCTACACAAAATATTAAAAATGGGTTAGATCAATATGTAAGAGCTAGCCAATAAGAGGCTGGAACTAATGGGCCAGGCAGTGCTTAAAAGAATACAGTTTCCGTGTAATTATTTTGGGGCATAAGCCATGCGGGCGGCCGGGTGCCGGGGACGCAGCCCCGCCGCTCGTATTACAACACACCTCTCCACAGCCATCTCATTTGAGCTGTTTCCTTGAACACAGCTAAGAACTTGAACAGTAGAGGTCCCTTTAGCCGGAGTAGGAGGGACTTGCCTAGTCCTACTAAAAAATTGACTACTGTTAGTTTGCACTTGACAGCTATGTGCATCTCTCCTACCTTTCAGGCATGCGTGGATGGGGTTACTTTCCCAGTACTCAGCCCATCTTTGTGCTCACATGTATATGGGCGCCTGCATTTGTGACAGAGAATCAGGTATGTGTGGCTATCAGATGGGTGCCACACGTACTAATGTTGTGTGCTAGTCAGAGCAACAGATTGGATTGGATTCCTCTGTCTGCGTTCCAAATTAACTTTAATCTGGAAGTCTCGACTTTATATGTAGTATTTTAAACTGTAGGTAAAGACCTCATGTAAAGTTTTGAATATTATTTTAGTCCTTGAATAATTTTTATGATGTAAATAGGCCTGCAGGTAAAGAATCAAGAGAAGACAGCTGTTGTATTGTGTGCTGAAAGAGTCTTGAAAGCTTACTTTGTGTGATAGTTATGTTCTAGACTCTAAGAAAAACTTGACACCAGTAAGCCTTGCTCAGGATTAGTTAGAAGTTTAGCACACACTTTTCTGAGAAAATATGCAAAGTGGAATAGTTTCTAAGAACTGTCGCTTCATGGTCATTTCACAGTTATTAAAAGTAAAAATTCTTGGGTGAGAGGGTTGGGTAGCTCAGTGGCAGAGGAAGGTACTGAGTTAGACTCAATACTGCAAGCAAAATAAGATTTCTTAAAAGTAAGAATTAGGGCTGGGCAATGATGACTCACACCTGTAATCCCAGCACTTGGGAGGCAGAGGCAGGTAGATCTCTGTGAGTTTGAGGGCAGTCTGGTCTACAGAGTGAGTTCCAAGGCAGCCAAAGTTACACAGAGAAACCCTGCTTTGAAAAATGGAAAAAAAAAAAGGGTAAGAATTACTCAGAGATAATAGCTCAGTGGCAGAGCTCATGTTTAGCATTTATGAAACTTTAGGTGCAGTTCCCAGCGTTCCAGAGGAGGTAGGGGTTGGTTCAGTACTTCTACAGTGTTCATATTAGATTTGACTTGTTTGGAGAGCTGCTAATCTGCCCTCGTAGGTTAATTTACCCCCAAGTGGTTGTATTTTGTTTCTGTACTTTTTTTTGTTTGTTTTTTTCGAGACAGGGTTTCTCTGTAACTTTGGAGCCTGTCCTGGAACTAGTTCTTGTAGACCAGACTGGCCTCGAACTCACAGAGATCTGCCTGCCTCTGCCTCCCAAGTGCTGGGATTAAAGGTGTGCACCACCACCGCCCGGCTATTTCTGAACTTTTTGAGTGATACATGTGGGTTGATTTTTGTCTTTAATTTGACACTTGGAAATTTATAGGTGTACTTGGTAGACTATGGACTTGCTTATCGGTACTGCCCAGATGGAGTTCATAAAGAGTACAAAGAAGATCCCAAAAGATGCCATGATGGCACACTGGAGTTCACCAGCATCGATGCGCACAATGGCGTGGGTATGTTCACAGTGGCCTGTTGTGTCCACAGTAGCTTGCCGTGTCTACAGTGACCTGGTGTGTCCGCCGTGGTCTGTACTGATGTTTCCTTCTGAATTTCTATACTTAATTATGCTAAGTAAATAAGTAGACTGATAAGAATACTGGAAGAAGCAGAGTGGGATGAGAAAGAGGGCAAAGGTTTGGCTCCTACAGTGGGTTAAGACCCTTGTTCATGCTCCTGCCCTTCAGGGATAACTGGATCTTTGGGTTCCCATAGCTCACCTTTGTGCGACTTTGTTTTCTACATCCTGGTTTCTTATGTACTATGCCTTTATGGCGAGTAGCTTTTGTGTAAGCTAGCTTAGTCCCGTGTCTTATGTCTTTTGCTGTGGTGGACCTCACAGTATTTAGAGTGTCAACATTTTAATAGCTTTTTTTTTTTTTAGGTCTCCCAAAGATAACAGTGCATGTGAGGTGCTTTCAGACTTGTATTTCCTAGACAGTAGTAGCAGTGTGAAACCTTAAGTTTTCTCAGTGTGGGTTTTAAGTAAGTTTGGGTTAAGTAAGTTTAAGCCAGTTTGGGTTATTAGTTGTAGATAAATATTTCTTTTATACAGACCAGTGTTCAATGTTTTCATTACGTTCAGACAAATGTTTCTGCCGAAAGGGAGGCTTGAGTGGACTGCTCTGTCTTTCTGGAAAGCTATTGTACTCTGCTTGATCTTGTTGTGTTTGTAGCCCCATCACGACGTGGCGATTTGGAAATACTTGGTTATTGCATGATCCAGTGGCTCAGTGGCTGTCTTCCTTGGGAGGATAACTTGAAAGATCCCAACTACGTTAGAGATTCTAAAATTAGGTAAGGGACATCTTACATTGTTTTGGGTGGGGTGGTGATAGAAGATTTTAGTCAGAATATCCTGACAAGACCTATTGGGTTTTTTTTTTCTAGATTATTTATTTTATTTTATTTTTTAGACAGTGCTTTGCTGAGCAGCCCTCCTGCCTCAGCCTCTTGAATGTTGCTATTATAGGCATGCCATAGTCACTACACCTGGCTCAGTGATGTTTAAAGTAGAAGGTGCTGGTGAGGTGGCAGGGCTCTTTGAACTTTGCTGTTTTTCTTGAAAGTACTTCCTGCTGTGCTGTCCTGGTAGGGACTGAGCTCAGAACACACTTGGGCACTTGTCACTAAGCATTCCTTCCTTCCTCAACAGATACAGGGACAATGTCGCAGCTTTGATGGAGAAGTGCTTTCCTGAGAAGAACAAGCCAGGTAGGGAAGGTTTCCATAGACCTTCACAGAGCTTTTAGTTTCTGGAAGGAAAAATCCCTCTGCCTGTGAGCCTGGGCATTTTAGGACGTTACTGTTGTTGGAGGTGTGCCTTCTTCCCAAAAGCAACTCTGCACAGTGAGCCTGTCAGCAAGCTGGTCAGTGGGCTTTGGAGCCTCATATGGTTACCCTTTGCTTTCATCAGGGGAAGCATGTTTTGTTCGCTTAGCCAGTGTTTATGGAGGTTGTATTATGTGCCAGAGACTGCTGTTAGTGCAGGCTGCATCTTACCTCTGCCCTCAGGATGCTGGCACTCTTGCTGCAGCTAAGTACACAACAGTGATTTTTGTTAGCACATTATGTTGTTAGTCCTCTGGAGAATAAGAAGACAGGCAATGGAATTGGGAGTGTAGAGATGGCACAGAGAGTAGGAAAGAGATTTTAAATTTTGAGCAGCATGGCCAAGGACAGCCTTGTGGATGGGATACTGCAACGTTGTAGGGAGGAGGTGAAGAAGTAGCTGTGTGGAGGTTGGGAGACTGCTCTAGAGGATGTGAGGACTGTCCTTTTTGGTCATCATGAGGTCACTGGTTTTTACTTTGATCAAGAGTCTACAGCTCGAAATAGACGGGATGCCAATGGCTTTACTTTTTAGAGCAGTGGTTCTCAACCTTCCTAATGCTATGATCCTTTAATACACCTCATGTCGTGGTGACTCCCAGCCATAAAATTATTTCACTGCTACTTCATACCTGAATTTTTGCTACTGTTATGAACCATAATGTAAATATCTGCTATGCAGGATGGTCTTAGGCAACCCATGTGAAAGGGCCATTTGGACCTCCCCTCCAAGGGGTCGTGGCCCACAGGTTGAGAACCACTATTCTAGAGACAAGAACTACCTCTAGGTCCTGGTTGAGGGAAGACCGCTGAGGGTAGGACTGGGGAGCACTCTGCAGTGTGTCCTTCTGTTACCATCCGTTTCTGTCCTCAGTCTTGGGCCAAGTGCACTAAGACTTCCGTTGTATGTATGTCTGTGTGGTGCTCTGTTATATCTACATTCCACTGTTTATGTATGCTACTGCATATCTGGGTCTTGTCTGCTGCACAGGACCGATTTCAGTTTGACTATGTGTGAGAAGGGTCATATTCAGTTGACTTTGTATCCTATCTTAAAGACTTCCTTTATCTTCTGGTGTTTTGTCAGAACTCTTGTGTGGACTCTGTTCTTCGAATTGTTCTTTTTGTCTCGTCCTCATCTATACTTATCAGATATTGCAATTTTCTCTTTGGTCTTGCTGCCTGGCAGTATCCGGTGGTTTAAGTAATTACGTGGTGTTGTTGTTTTTTAAACCCAACTTTCTTTTTCTTTTTTTTTTTTCTTTTTCAATAAGAATTACTGGTATACACTTTTAATTCCAACACTTGTGAGGCAGTGGCAGGCAGATCTCTGAGTTCAAGACCAGCCTGGTCTTCAGAGTGAGTTCCTGGAGAACCAAGACTACACACAGAAACTGTCTCAAAAAAAAAATTGTGTGTTTTGATATTTTTCTCTGTCTAAATACCACAGGTATCCTTAGTGCCTGCAGAGACCAGTAGCGGGCATTGAATCTCCTAGAACTGGAGTTACAGATGGTTGTGAGTCGCCATGTGGGTGTTGGGAATGGAACCCACATCCTTGGAGGAACAGCCAGTGCTTTTAACTGCTGAGCCATCTCTCCAGCCCCTTGACTTTGATCTTGACTGCATTTCTGTTGAAGTTTTCACATCACTGTCAGTCCCCTCATGTTTGCTGGGCTTCGGAGCGAGTCTGCTGTGATTTGAAGAGCCACCGCCTTTGTAATCCTGTCTTCCAGCCCACTGTGGCGGCTCTTCCATTAAATTCCTCCTTAAATTCTGGTTGTATTTTGGCCTCCACAGAAATCTTGCTGTCATTACAGTCACATTGGGTAACTGATTTTTTTTGTTGTTGTTGCTCTATGTTAAGTATTCTGGTTTGAACATTTCATTTCCAAGTTCTAACAGTATATAAAAACAGGGCAGATTTTTATGTATTTTTACCTTGTATTCTGTACTGTGCTGTAGGAATTTTGCTTTGTTGTTTCCTTTCCCTTTCCTTCCCTCCCTTTATGCCAGTACTTGGTTCCTCTGTGTAGCCCTGGCTGGCCTTGAACTTGTGCTCATTCAGCCTCAGCTTCCTGAAAGCTAGGCTTATAAATTTGCATGCCAAATCCTTTTTTTCATAGACCTTGATGCAAGCCCAGCCATGCTGTTTGCTCCTGAAGGTGCTCTGACGCCCTTTGACCTATTTTCTTGCCTTTAGATGCCAGCTAAAACAAACTTGGTTCTTGTGTTCTGCGTAGATGGTGGTGAAGGTGGAGTTTTCTGCCTCTCATCTAAAACAGAAGCTTTTGGTTATTTTGCCAGACATACTAATGTTTGTTTCAGGAGTTTTAAAAATATATTTTTAATGTTTTCATACAGTGTGTTTTGACCATACTGTCTTGGGTGTTTCAGATTTCTTTTTTTCTTGTTAAGATAGTAGAGATTTGAGACCACCCCTATGCCCCTGCTGTATCTCAGCTGTCCAGAACAGAACCTGGCATACAGTGGCACTTACATAGTTAAACTAGTAGTTATATGTGCATCTATGCATGGATGCTGCTCTGGCAAAAGAGCATCATATATTCATGTTGAGTAGAGGGGAGACTGAAAAGATGTTGGTTTGAGCTGGGAGGATAAGATTTCCAGTGACACACACCAGAGAGATTGATGGGTTGCAGTGTGTGTGTGTGTGTTTAACTCGGTCAGGAGTTGGGGCTTGAAGTAGTGGTTGTGTAATCAAGGCTCTGATGATGAAGCAGTGGATGCCTGTGTGTGTCGAGGGAAATCTTTGTGAGGGGCTGACCCTGCCAGGGAGGTCTCTTCTCATGCAGAAACCCAGGCCTCTCTGCCCTGTCTTGTGCTTTTGAATCTGCTCTTGGGCTCTGATTCTCACCTCATGGCATACAGCTTTTCATTGCAGGACTGATAGCTTCTGGGGTCACTGCAGTTCAGGACAAACTACTTTCTGAATTCCTTTATGTTTACATTTTATGTGTGTTTGAATATGTTCTCTTATTGTCTCTTATGGTGACAGAAATGTCTTTTACATTGTATCTCAAAATATGTTCTTTTATTTACCTGTTAATTTTTGGACTTAAAAGCATGTGCATTGAGCTTTGATTGAGAACAAGGTTTCTATTTAGCATGTTGCCCACTTGTATTGTAATTTTACATTGGCCATGGACTGTTTTCTTAGGAATGAGACAGACATATTGGGTTTGTGACTAAAAGTGATAAAATGTGTCATTGTTTTAGGTGAAATTGCTAAGTACATGGAAACTGTGAAATTACTGGACTACACTGAAAAACCTCTTTATCAAAATTTACGTGACATTCTTTCACAAGGACTAAAAGCTATAGGAAGTAAAGATGACGGTAAACTGGATTTTAGTGCTGTGGAGAATGGAAGTATGAAGACAAAGCCAGCTTCAAAGGTGAGTCTGGGTATTCTTTGGATTCATTTTAATAGGCATTGTAGGCAGGGTTGCAGGTGAAGGGTTTGCTGCCATGTGGGGGGGGGGCAGCTTGACAGCAGAGCAGGTGCAGAGCACTGGGAACAGGAGGACGTGGAGTTCCTACATCATTACAGGGGCAGGTTACTAAATGTCTGAACCACCTCACGGGATCTGAGGACAGGTGTTGGTGGGGCACTGAAGCTTGAATATAGGAGTTCTTTTCTGCTGGGTGACCTTTAGTCTTGCCTCAGTTTCTCTTTGTTTATGGATATGGTGAAAATGTCTCTGAAAGTTGGCATATGGCTTGGCTTGGCATGCCTTCAAACATGAATGGGATCTTTAAAGGAGTGTTGGGTTTATCTGCATTCAAGGGACTCAGCTGTTAGCAGAGAAATACTAAGAAGTAATGGCCAGTTCTGTGGAAGAGCTGCTGGTGCCTTTAGTGAGAACTGGGATTGGCATGTAAAATGAGAAAAGATAGTTTTGTTGTTGTTGTTGTTTTTTAAAGAAATTATAAAACATTCAGATTTGCCTGTGGCAAAATTATGAAGCTGCTTGGTGGTCATATAACTGAAGTAAGTTCTTAGTTTGACTGGATTTTCATCTTTTTGTTTGTAAAACGAAGTGGAGCAGACGAGGGGTGTTTCGTTTGCTTTGTCACCCCACCCCTGCCACCGTTCCCTAGAGGGTGAACCTGGGGTTCCATGCACACTATGTACATACTCCTACGGGGCTGTATCACTGTTGATTTTCCCTAGAGACTTCACTAACTGCTCAGGCTGGCCTGAACTCACTGTGTAGTCCAGGTTGGCTTTAAACTTGGAGTCCCCCTGCCTCAGCCTCGCCAGTGTTATAATTGCAGATGGGGCCTCCCATGGTGAATTGCTGGTTGATCTGCACTTACTGGAAAGACTCTTGGGTCCCACAGTGTTGCAGTGACTCTCAGGTCACCATGTCTTGTCTGTTCTGGACACCTGCTATCCAGTGAGTGCCTACCTAGTGGTTCTCTAGAATTGACTTTGCTAATGGGGACCCTTTCACGTGCACGTAAATGTTAGAGTCAGAGTATTCTCACAAAAACCAGTGTGAGGTTTGATTGAGATTGCATGGATGTGATGAGTCAGTTCTGGAAGAATGGCTGTCTTTGCAGCAGTCTCTTCTATGAATGGGGCTTACCTCAGCTTTCCTTCTGTGTTTTCTCACCTACCTCTGTTGTGTCTCAATAGTTAAAGAACACACATGAACAACACGCACACACTCTTTGTCTCAGAGTGAGAGAGTGGGTGCCTAAAGGGTAAGTGTGTGTACATATGTGCGCACCTTGTGCAGGCTAAGAGGGCAGCTTGTTGGGGAGTTTTGTTCATTCCTTCCACCATGTTTTGGGAATTGGACACAGATCATCAGGTTTGGTGGCAAGTGCCTGCACCCTCAAGCCAGCTGATTGGTTCCCTCCATGTGCCCTTTGTGGTTTTCTGCTGTGGAGACCATACACATCTTCCATGTATAATTTGTCTCAGCGGTTTAATTATTTCTTTGTGTCTGATAATTCTCAACCTTCCCTTCATGCCATTCAGTTGTCCTCTAGATTTGGCTGTTTTTAATACATGAATACTGTGACGGTTATTGTTCTATTTGTTTAGCTGGACATTTTCTTTTTTCTTTTTTTCTTCTCCTCTTGCCTCTTTTGATTCATTCTTCCTATGTAGCCCAGGTTGTATTCAAATTAGTTCTTCCTGCTTCAGCCCCCTACGTCCTGAGATTATAATCATGTAGTATCAAACCGAACTGCTTTTGCTTTTAAAAACAATTTCAATGGGGTTAGAGAGATGACTCAGTGGTTAAGAGCACCTGCTTAAGCAGGGACCCAAGTTTGTTTCCCAGAACTTATGCTTGGCAGCACATAACTGTCTATAACTCTAGCTCTAGGAGCATCTGCGCCTCCAGCCTCTGTGAGTACCTGCTTTTATATGTGTGTGTCTGTGTGCATGCATGTATGTGCACACACCTAATAAAAATAAATCAGTAAAAACTTTCCATTAGCTTTTAAAATCCCTTTTTAATTGTCGAATAGATTTATAAATTTTTGTTTTTTAACCACTGAGCCATCTCTCCAACCTCTTTTATTTTCTCCTTTTGCCTTTGGTGTTTAACTTGCTGGTGACTTTTCTCTTGATTGTATTTAATTGAGTGGGGAAAGCTCTGCCTGGATTGTTGGATTATTGTGTCTGTGTCTGACTTTTATATCTTACAAAGCTGTTTTTTCCACTCATAGTTTGGGATTTGAGCTCAGTATTGTTAATCACATTACCTACCTGTTGGAGAACCTGTGCTGTCAGACCTATGATCTGTTTTTCCTTACTAGGTGCCTTAGTTCTCTTCCCTAGTTAAAGGGGTGAGCTCTTGAGTTATTGCTTGGGTCTTGGAAAATCTGCCATAAAAGCAAGATCTGGTCTCTGACATTTGCTCTGTGTGTCTCTTATTTTCTCTTTTGACACCTGTTCTGGTGACTCATACATAATGAATGCTTTTGATTCTTCTGCTATCAGGCCTTGCTCTTGGTGGGCCACTGCGGAGGATGTGTTTCCTTTGCAGAGGGGTTTTAAATGTACAGCCCCTCACTTCACCCCTATTTCCCCTACCTGGCCAGCACTTTCTTTTATTTTTTTATTTTGTTTTTTCGAGACAGGGTTTCTCTGTGTAGCTCTGACTGTCCTAGAACTAACTCTGTAGACCAGGCTGGTCTCGAACTCACAGATCATCTTGCCTCTGCCTCAAGTACCTCTGGTACTGAATGCCACTACCACCCAGCTGCACTTTCTGATTGGGGATTACTGGTGCAGGTTTTTAGAAAGATGTCCCCAGTGTGGTTCAGTGGTGAATAGGACCACCCCTCACTTCCTGGATGTGCCTCCATTCTTCCTGGTCACTGCTTTCAGCAGCTGTTTGTAAAGTGGTGCCTTGGAGCCATAGTGCTTGTGGCAGAAATGCCCTAAATGGTTGTTTTGGGTTCATTTCTTCAGGTTTTAGACAGGAAGAAGCTGTGGATTCTTGTTTCCCAAATGTCCTCACCCTTATTTTCTAACACATTTTAACTTGTTTGTGTGTGAACATTTAGACTTAATTAGAATCTGTATCCATTCCCCCATAAGAGGAATGTCTCCCTACAGCCCGTGTCTCAGGTTGTTAATGCAAGTCTCCTGTTATTTCTTTGTGTGCTTTTTGTCCTTGGTGCTGTGGAATTCCTGAGTTTTATATTTTTGTTGGTATTTTTTATTGTTACTGTGTCTTTTCTCTTGGACTCATTTTTTAGAATATGTGCTCAAATAAGTTTTTTTTTTGAAGAGGGCTATAAATGGTAAACTTTATGAATCCACAATTTCCAAAAATGGTGCTATTTGTTCCGCTGAAAGAGTAATTTGGCCAAAGACACTGCTGTGTTATTCCTCAGCTTCCAGTTTGGTTAATTTTGTTTGTTACTAGATTTCTGCTCCCCCTCCCCCAGATTTGAGGCCTCTTGCTTTTTATTCTACCCCGTCATCATACTTTTTCCCACAGAATGTGAGTGTGTGTGTGTGTTGTGTGTGTGTATGGGTGTGTTTGTTAGTTTAAACCTCATGTATGCTTGGTACTTGGTGAACCCTTGTGTAAAGATGTAACACTCAACTTGGAACTTGAGAATACATCTTTGTAAGCATGCAAGTCGTCGTCCCCCCCCCCCCCCCCCGCCCCGCCGTCTCCCAGTCCCCCGTCTTTGCTGGTATCTGGGAGCTGGAATCTAGCTTTCCTTTTTCACATCGAACTCTTGCGCATTTTCTTCTCTCGATGAAACTGCTCTCTGGACTTCTAGCTCACTCATCTCGTTTGCTCTACTTTTCAGTCATATTTTAGGGGAAATGGTGATTTTCTTTGTGTCACGTTCTTCTTTTTCCTTAACTAAATTTATTCTTTAACACCGTAACATGTATACGTATGCATGCTGACCTATCACCCCACCCTGTCCAAACTCCTTCCACCCCCATCTTCTTCTTCCTTCAGATTAATCTCTCTCACATCCCTGTCATTTGTTTGTGACCCACTGAGTTTAACTAGGGCAGTCTGTGTGACCATAGGTTTTGAGGTCTTTGTTGGAGCCTGGTGGGGTCACCTGTTGGTGCACAGCTGAGGACGGTAACTCCCCTTCTCCCAGAATTTGTTGGTAGCCAATAGATCAGCAGGGATGGGTAAGGTCCAGTAGCCTCTCTCCTATCCATAACTGACTGTGTTACCAGTGTGATAGCCTTTTATGTCTCTTTATGGATAGGGATTGCTATTTTTAATGATTCTGAACATAGAAATTCTGTGTGCTGCTTGGGCTTGCTTAGTGTTCTCTTTTTTGGTTTTGTAACTTTTCATAGATTTTGTTCCTCACCCCAGTTGCCCATTTACCTGTTTAATGTTTTTTTCTACAGTGTCTTCTGCCACTGTGAGAGGATGAGAGAGATTGGTGACATGGGGGTGGGGGGAGGTCAGCTCTTCTGCTCTCATGCCCTCAGGACTGGCTCACCCGTGACTGTGACAACAGGGTCAGCCCTAGTATGCTGCCCAGGTGGGATTTGCTTTTTTACTGATCATCATGGAGACAGACAGCTATAATGTGACCTTGTATCACATCTGCCGTGGGTGCCCTAGGGTTTTTTTCTTACTTGAGAGTCTGCAGAGGACTTGATGCTGCGAGTAAGTAATCCTTCAAGCTTTGGACTGTCAACTGGCTACTTCAGAACCACCTTCCACCTACTTTCATATGGACAGTGTAGCCTTCACATGAGTCACTGTGGTATAGCTTATAAGAGGGGGCTGGCAGCTCTGCTGGCCTTCCAAGTCCAATGACCCGAGCTTGATCTCCAGACCCATGAAACTGTGAAGGAGAACATTAGCTCCATAGAGTTGTTCTATGGCCTCCACGTGTTCTTTGGTTGCATATGCACATATCCATCCACCCAACCCCGCAATTACTAAATTGTCTGTGTTTGGTGGGGGAGGGGGCGGTCTCAGAAAAGGCACCCTGAGTGCCTAGGGCCATTCTGCTAACATCTGTAGGGTAGTTTGCCTCAGAGAAGCTCAAGGCACTTAGGAAATCTCCTAGTGATTTTAGTCATAAAATATTATAGATAATTAAGGCATATAACTAGCTGTCTATTTTTGCCTTTTCCCATGAATTGTCCTTAAAACATCTTAAGTTTTTGACATTAATGGTACAAGTGATGGGGCCCTCCGAGGAAAGCATGAGTGACAAAACTTCACATTAATTCCAACATAGTAGAGAATATACAGGCATCAGTCTCTAGAGCTCAGTTCATTGACTCTAGAACACTTTAGTTTAAGTGACTAGCGAGGTTGCTTATGGCAGAGTTAGTCCAGGAGAGCCCTCGCTGCCAAAGGTTGCACATGTCCTCAGATGTACAGCTGAAGCATTCTCGGCCTAAGTTGCTACTTTACTAGGAACCTCTGCAAGGAGTGTGCCTATAGGCTTTGGCTAGGTTTTCTGCTCACCTATTCATTAACTGTTTTTTCTAATAAAATGAGTATCAGGAGGGCTCCTAAACAGCCTTTTCTCTGAGTCTTCAAGAGGCGAGCCAGAGGGGACACAAACATGCTGCATAATAGGCAAATGGGTGGTAAAGAGGATGCTATCCCGTGATGCCCGGCACAGATGACTGCATCGGTAGTGGCTGCACAGCTAAATGGTTGCTGGTGATTGCTGGTGTACCCTTTCAGGTGCTCATGTTAAACCCTTCCATGTAGGAACGAACACTGTGAATTTAAACATTTTCCTTTTAAAAACTCTCCTCCCTAAACTTGTTAATAGTTAGCAAAATTACTTGAATTGTATTTCTTCTTCCTATCCCCAGAGCAGATTAAAATTGTTAGTAAGAGAATTAAATTTAGACAAATGTCTAAATTTAGATAAATAACTGGAAAATTGGGAGTTGGCCATGAAGGCATGTTATGTTATGCCTGCTTAAGAATGAATACTTCATAGAATGAAATTCCATGTATATAGGAATCCGTTTGTGAAACATGGAAAGGATTTTTATACACAGTATATAAAAAGGCAACCAGGTGTAGAGACTGAACATGTGTGTATTTAATGCTTTCATAAAAACTGCAGTACTTTTCTACTTTAATCCCCTCCTTTTGGGGGGTGAGACTGTGTCACTGTATAGCCCCGGCTGGCCTGGAACTCATTATGTAGACCAGTCTGGCCCCCACTCACAAAAATCTACTCTCCTGGGGGCTGGAGAGATGGCTCAGCGGTTAAGAGCACTGCTTGCTCTTCCAAAGGTCCCGAGTTCAATTCCCAGCAACCACATGGTGGCTCACAATCATCTGTAAGGAGGTCTGGTGCCCTCTTCTGACCTGCAGACATACATATAGACAGAATATTGTATACATAATAAATAAATAAAAAAAAATCTACTCTCCTTGAGTGCTGGGATTAAAGGAGTGTGGCATCATGTCAGATAGTTTTAATCTTATTTTGTTTTTATAACGTTCAGAAGAAGCTAGTCACCGTGCTAGCCACACAGTAGATGCTGTCTTCTCTTGGGTAGAGGCTGGTGCTCTGGGGAGAGATGTTATAGTGTCCCTTCCTCTTGGAGCAGTCTTCATCATTGCCCCACCTCAGACAACAAGCATTTTACTGAGTTCTAACAGTATTGAATGAGTCTTCAAATCATCCGTCTTTCTCAAAAAAGTCATTTGTTCATTTCCTAGCCTACTTCCCATTTTTAATTTCTTCTTCTAACTGTGAATGATACTTTCTAATGTTTTCTTCAAATGTATCTTAATTATTTCGTTTCCACTTAAATAGCACAGCATTTGGCAGACCTAGGTAAGACTGAACTAACTCTGCCGTGGTTGCAGTAGCTGATTAGCTGCTGTATGTGCAGATCCTTGTACAGTGCTGTGCTAAAGCTCAGCTAGGGTGAGGAATGGGTAGAACTGAGTCCCTACCCTGGAAGAGCACACAGAAGGAAGTAGATGTGAAAGTAACTCTGACAAGAGCACGGCTTGTGCATTCTTCCTCCTTGGAAACATACACAGTGGTTAACAATGGCTGTTCCATACTCACCAGTCACATAAGGAGGAGACATCTGCCCAAGGACTGCAGTGGGTTCTAGTCTCCTTGTTGCCCTGAGCTGAAAAACAAGGAGCACATTCTCCTTGGCTTTCCTGTGTCCATCTCTTCATTTTTCCCCATCTCTTATTTTTTAACTGAATCTGTAGGCTGCAGGTTCTGTGGCACACCATGTTTGCTGTCGCTCATGTCATTCTCCCCCAGTTGCTCTTAGTAACTAATGTCCCATTGTAGTTGCTCTAGAGTAGAGCAGTCTGAATGTGTGCATTTGCATGGTGACTTTACTGGGCTCTGACAACTAAGATGAGCTGGTTTGTGCGTATTTGTGCCTGGAGATCTTTGGCTGCAAATTTTAGGCTATATGTTCTTTGTTTTTAAAATGAAAATGGTGTCTGTAGTAAGGGGAGGGGCACCCTGAGAGCATCACTTACTTGTTTGGAGATGGCCATGGGTCTGGATGGTGTTTCCTAAAGGCTGTCACATGCTCTTGCATATGATTTTCTAGAGCTTGACTTGAGCAGAGAATCGGTCTATGGTTTTGCCTCTGAAGATTTTTGTTGTCCTTTTTGTTGAAACAGCTCTCTTGGTCTCCAGTCAGTGTTTAGACTATTAGTAAATTATCAGTCCAGTATAGCCAGCTGATTTGTCTTCCTGTTTCTAAATTGGAAGTGAGAAGCAACTAATTAACTGAATTTTAACCTAGAATATCTGAACACTTTAAAAATATAATGTGTAGGGTATATACTAATGTTGTTTGAAATAAACCTATTTTTTAAGACCCTTTTCTATGTTGAATTAAAAACACTCTCTATCCCATGTGTATTTTATAAGTTACCCCTGTGTGTCATACAGTATTTTGGTTTCATTTATAAATGCAAATAAAGGCACCTGCGAGACATTGTGGGAACTGTCAGAGAATCAGAGATTGGCACAGCCACTTGGGAAGCTTTTCATTTCGGATGGAGCCCACACGCACACACCCAAAGCGTAAGGATACTGGCAGAAATGCTCAGAAGGAACCCAGCAGCTTGTTGTTTGGGATTTTTGTGTGTTGCCCTATGAATCATGTGCCATCCTTACAGTGTTAAGCTAGACTGACTTCATTTATTTTGCTAACTGGTGATCTTTAGATCATAGGCCCTTTCTCCCCAGACAGCATGTGCTGTCAGAAAAGTTGGGTAGGAGCTTCCTGACTGGGGTGTGGGTGAATGTGACCACCACCTTCCTTGATGCACAGGTGTTCCTTTCCTCAGCTGAATGCTGTCTGATTTTCATTCCTTGTAATTCACCTATATGGAGATTACGAAAGCTCATTTTTTATTAAATAAGCTTCAAAACAGATTGAATGTGCTGGGTTCTTCAGTTAGAAATACCGGCTAGCTCCCTTCATAACGAGCACTTCAAAACTACCCTCTAAAAATCTGGAAACTGCTTTCTAGCCTATATGGAGCACAGAACAGTGTTGAAATATTCCTCCTTAATTTGGGTCTGAACGAACAAAAGTGTCTGTGTTTATCCCTGCCTAATGCATCACAAGTCTGCTGACACACTAACCTTGGAGTCTTGGCTGCCGTTAATCAGGCCTGTGAACCGGCAGGAAAGACGTACCTAACGCACTCCATCAGTGCACTTGCATATGGAGGCTCTCACAGGGGAGCTGCCCGTGCCAGCTGAGGGTTACCTGCCCACTGCAGTTATTGTATGTAATTATCGAGCCAATCTGTTCAGCCCAGCAGGATTTAGATGGTAATCATGAAGCAACACTTTGGAAAAGAAAGATGTAAGGCATTCTCCCCTTCCCTCATCAGCTGTGTGAAGTTAGAACTGTTCTCATGGCTATGTTTAAGAAGCAGTACCTTCTTATACAAATTTCCTAAGTGAATGCCATTGAAAGTTCCTTAAGGTTTAATCGGGTTATTCATCAGGTACAGGCTAGGTTCCTTTACGTTCCTCTACAGCCACCTTATACATGCCTTAAAACAGTGGGATTGGTTGTGATGCACCTACAGCGGCTCTAAGCACTGGATATGAATCATGGTAGCTTGCACACGTTGGCTTTGTTATCTAGGGCAGAACCTGTGGTTACCATTAGGGAAAGAATGCTGTGCTGTCATTGAATATTATCTTCTGCAGTGTACACAAAATGGCCTGCAGCAAGGAACACTCTGAGACTGAGATGAAGTTGAACTTAATTGCTAGACAGTATAAGTGAGGACGTCCTGTTGCATCGTGCTGTGGAGTCTGGGACATGTCAGATGCATATCTAAATTGATCCAGAATTACTTCAAGGAACTTAGAGAATCTTTGAATAGAATTCAGACTGCTACACATTTTACTTTGGGCATACATCGGATAAGACTACATGAAAAATGTGTTTTATATTTATTGCCAACATCCCTCTATAAATACACTTATAGAGAGATGTTAACTAATTAAATGACTCAGCACAGAATTGGACCAGCTCAGTCTTGTAGAGTGTTTGTGAAGAGTGGAAGGCAAAGGAGTACACACGGGCCCGTTCTCCAGATGCCACAGCCAAGAACATGGAAGATGGAAGGACCAGTGTGGAGAATCTGAACGACTTCCAGGCCACCAGGAGAACTTGGTGCTTAGAATGTCACTCAGCAATGTTTATGGCACTCAAGTATTTGCTAAGAAGCATTCTAAAGAAATACTGGTTCATGAACAGAATTTGCCAACAAATTTAGACTCTAGGTGTGAGGTGAGGTGTGTGTGTGTGTTCGTGTTCTCAGGCTCACAGCCTTTGCATCTTCCTACATCCATGTTGTAAAGAAGTATGAATGTCACTGGCCTGTGAAGACATTTCATGTCCTGAAAGAATTCTTCTTGATCAAGTATGACTTAGTGGTAGACTAAAGCATGGGAAGTTAGAGCTGACTGCTGGAGGGCTGTGTTCCAGATCCTTCGGTTAGGTTCTTCTGTTTGTTTTGAGACTCTTACATGGAGATATGCTAATTTATGTATATTTGCTTTTGTGGGCAGAAGACTACATCTCTTTCTCTCTTGTCTTTTAAACTTTCTTTCATGTGTAAGAAGCGGAAGAAAGAAGTAGAAGAAAGCACGGCGTGTAGTGTGGAAGACATGGAGTGCTCGGATACACAGGTGGAAGAGGCCATACAGACTCGTAAGTGAGGAGCATTGCTTGCTTAGTCCTTCCTTGTACAGCCCCAAGTTGTACTTCCTTCCATATGACAGGCTAACCACGTGAGTCGTAGAATTTCCATTTGATGATAAACTATCCTGTGGATAGGTTTTGTGTTGGCACAGTGTATATTGGAGTGTCTTTCATATACACATTATGTCACTTGCTCTTCACAGCAGTTGTGACTGGGACTTAGGAGGTAGAGACCAGAATTGCCTGTCAGGCCCACAGCTTTCCACTCCCTCACAGTGAGTCATATACCTCGTGGCATGCTTGTGCCACAGTCCACTTCTCTGCAGCACATCCCAGCCAGTTAGGAAGTTTGGAAACTTCACTGTTTAGGGTAGTTGATGCAAAAGCAAAGATTTGAAGTTACTTCTAGTTTTAGAGGCTGGCACTGAAGGCAATGCCTGTAAAACCATAGTTAGAAATGGTGTCAGCAAAGGCAGCATCTTCACGGGCCAGCTAAGACGACTTGTCTGTGTGTTGGTGTCCCCATGCAGTGCTTTTCTGGACTGAGTGCTTTTTAAAGATTTCCTTCCTCTTTCTCAACAGTTTGTTTATTTGTTGGTCCTGGGGCATTTCTTAATTTCTGATGAATAGCCATGTTTTGGGCAAAAATGTCAGGATAGCATAAATGCCCTGCTGACTTAGGCCAGCGCTGTATTTTGACAGTGGCTCTGGTACATGCTGGGAAAGCAGCTTTTGAAAATCAGCCACCTTTATCCTGATTTTTATTAGCATTTAGTCCTTATATATTATGGATCCAACATGGTCGGGTTCATCTGCATTTACCCAGAGAGTCCCTGGGATGTCAGGAGGGCGTCAGTTCACTCTGGAGGCCAAAGCTCTGCAGTAGTTCCTTTCCTTCTAATGCTGCCATCTCCCATTTGCTACTGTTTGTTTTTTACTGCCTCCTTCCCTGTCTTGTTCATTTTGTTACTAGGAAGTGAGGAGTCCCAAGGTGCAATACATGGAAGCATGTCTCAGCCAGAGGCGAGCTGCAGCAGCTCTGACAGTGAGTGGGAACGAACTAAGTAGTACTGATGAAGACGTTCTGTTCTTACCTTTGAACACACCCTCAAGCTTTAAAGCAGCCTTGTCATTGCAGTTGATGCAAGCCTCATGTTGTAGTAGGCCAGACCATGAGTCTGTCCAGGCGGGTCCCAGATGTGCCTGAGTCAGACATGCGCTCTTAGCCTGTATGTCGTTAGGCGACCTGAATGCTGCTCGATAAACACAGAAGGTCTTCGCTTTGAGAGTGTGTGACTTAAAATTCTCCATTTAACTATGAACACTTCAGTGCTGGCAGTTTTGATATAAGAATATAGTAACTGTTCACCAGGCAGTAATGGTCTTTAATCCCAACACTGGGGTGGGGGGCAGAGGCAGATGGGTCTCTGTGAGTTTGAGGCCAGCCTGGTCTACAGGAGCTCGTTCCAGGACAGCTAGGGCTGTTACACAAAGAAACCCTGTCTCAAAAAACCAAAATAAATAAATAAATGAATGAATAAATAAATAAATAAATAAGGAATGTAGTAACTGTAACTGGCAGTTCTTATGAGAAAGTATCACTGAGCTTAGATGATACTCCTTATTTAGAACTGCTCGATTGCTCGAAAACTTTTTTGTTTTGCTTTTGAACACAGGATTTCTCTGTTGCAGTCCTAGACCAGGCTGGCCTAGAACTCAGAGATCCACCTGATTTGCCTCTTGATTAAAGACGTGTGCAACCATGCCCAGCTGCTTAACTTCTTAAGAATAATCAGATTCTTCTGTATTCATGCAAACTCAGAATTACTTTGCTTAGTTAACACACACACGCACACACACCCTGTTAAGATGGTCTTGCTATGTATGTCTGGCAGACCTGTAGCTCTCTAAGTAGCCATGGCTGGCCTTCATTTCAGAGATCCACTTGTCTCTGTGCCCCCGCCCCCACCCCAAATTGGGATTAAAGGGGTACACCACTATGCCCAACATTTTGCTTAAATGATTGTTTTTTTTTTCATTGCAGGCCATCCCCCCCTCGTCAAAGTACAAGGGTAGTTATTTTCCTACTAGAATATTCATAGGGGAGAAATATTGCCTGAGGTAGTTGGTAAATGTTGATTCTAGGAAAGGAAAAAAAAAACAGGCCAAGGGTCATGTAAATGTATACATTTATAGTCATCAGTTTAAGTCACTTCATGGAGAGGGCACATTGCTGCTTTTGTGTTTTTTAATATTTTGAGAAATACGATAAATTCCATGAATTTTGCGGTTTGGAGCTTTAGGATTTTGTGTCATAAATGTGTTTCAAGAATGGCTGCCTTTACTGACAGCTCTAGAAATGTCAGTTTCTTCATTAACAATTTTATTTTCAAACACAGTTTCTGGTTTACAATGTGGTGAGAGACTTTTCTCACCGTGTGATCTTTTAGAATACTGTGCCTCGCAAAATGGGAGCAACTCTCCTTAATATCTATTTAGACCATTTTAAAACCGTGTGTAATTTTCTTGATACACCTAAACTCATTTTGAATAGTTGGGGGTCTATTGTGTGGGCACGCACTCTGAAAGCTTTCTCTGTGTTACTGTGCAGGCTGTGAGAGAAAGAGAGGGTGACGGGTGGTGCCCAGAACGAACTGAGGCCTCTAATCCTTTTATTTTTATGCAAGGCATAATTTTTACCAATTGAGAAAATTTGGTTATTTGCTGCAAGTAATTTCCCCCTCTTACAAAATGATAAGTCTTAAAAACCATGTATATTCTGGTATTTTAAAACTGTGCCAATATTTCAGAATTGTACTAAAAATTAGTTGATGTGGCCATGATCCTTATGGCTTGTGTGCTTGTCCTTGTAGGACAGTGGGGGGACCACTCTTCTGGGGGTTACTTAGTCGTCAAGCACTAAGGGCTGGGAAAATACCAAACAGTCAGGGATCAGATGTTTATAAGAAAACCCTGCTGGATGCTCCCCACGTTCACTTATTTATAAAACGGTGAAAGGGTTTCCCCAAACTTGTATATTTTATTTTTCAAGTATCATATTTTACATGTTGATTTTATGATTAGACCTGTTGCCAGCATTACTGTGTTGTGAATATGGTTTTATTTTAAAGAGACATATGTATAGCAGAACTGATCATTAGGGAAAACACTGAACTGCCCTGTACAGCAGAGACTCCCGGATGAAGGTCGGTTCTGAATCTTTAGATTCCAAGAGGAATCTAAATTGCATTCTAAATCTAAAGCATTCTGAATTGCAGCAAGCAGTGCTAAGTCTAGACCACAGGGACAAGCAGTAATATTTAGCATAAGAGTGAACTGTCAAGTTAGGATGTTTGTAAGAGAGCATTGGTTAAGTACAGCGTGGCAGTTACCTCGTGTCTGCCATGTGCCTTTGGACTCAAAGCTCACCAGAAGTGAGCTGCTTGGTGTTGATTTGGAGATGGCTGTCAGGACAGCCTCACAGTCACAACAGTTTTCATTTTCTTTGTAGATTTGACTTTAACATTCTAGAAATGAAAACCTCAAAATATACCATGGAATTTATTTTGCAATATCAAAGCTTTTAATTTCTTCTTGGGTCAGTCTTTTTTAGCTTATTTTTATTAGTGTAGGTTAATTATACATGATGATGGTTTTGTCATGGTACTCGTGCTTCTGTAGAATGTAGAATGTGTTTGTTCTGGCCACTCTCCCATACATGCCTTTCCTCTTCCCTCCTACTCCCTCTTCATCTGTTTACTTACCTGGTTACTTAGTTTTATTAGGGTTGGTAGAGAGTCCTGGTTGAGGCGTTACTTATACAACCACCCCAGCAACCATTTCCGCCTGTATGTACTCATAGAGGGGCGGGCTTTATGAGCCCCTCTAGCTACCACTATATTACAGTTAAGAAAAGCCCCAGATTGTTAGTCAGCCATGGTGTACTGGCTGTGTGAGTGGTGCATGGTGCTCACGAAAGTTTGCTGTGACTGAAGTGAACAGTTGAACAGAAACTAACTGAAAAAAATTTAATTTTAAAACTGATTTTCCAGCTAAGTAACTAAAACCGCCCATGATCAGAATACCTTTAGAAACTATAATTACTTGTGTGGGATTAGAAATTTTATCTCAGATTCAAAGAAAATTCTGTTCTTTTTCAAAAAGAAGTTGATTAACTATCGACTACCAGGATGCCCTCATTCCAATACTGTGGGTCATTCTGGTCCAGAGAGCTTGAGGCTGGGGAAGAACCTGAGATCAGTGCCGGGCAGTGTGGTCAGGCCAGGGAGAAGAATCCCTTTGTGAGGTGGATAGGAACTGTTCCTAGGGCCTTAGGTCAGGATTGGCTGTGAGGGGCGCAGGGAGGACTGGCCTGTTAGCTCAGCTCAGTGCCCTCCTGCCTGTGAGCTTGGGGAGCAGGCTGTAAAAGGCAGCCCTCTTCCTTGTTGTGCCTTGTGTAACCCCAGTGTATCCCCAGGAAGTGTAAACTCGGAAGTTGCACTGGAACTTAATGTTTCAAATTTTATAGTACAAATCTTGGTGAGAAATGCTGGGATGTGCTTTTCCTGGTGGGCTGCGACTGAACAGTAAACTGACAGTTCCTAGACGCTCCAGCCGCAGCTAGGCCCCGTGTGGAGTTCATTTCCACAGACGTCAGTCAGGCAGATATGAAGAGATTTGGGCTTCTGACCCTCCCTTTTGTGAAGTAATGATTACTGATGTGACTTTTTCTGATTCCTCTTCAAGGTTCAAGAACCAGAAAGAAAGCCCAGAAGTAAGCGAGCTGCCAGGAATCAACTCTTCTGCATACTCATTTGACTTTTCTCCTTTTCTACTTCATGTGTTATTTTCATGTGAGTCTTGTGGGGTCGTAGTGATAATTAAATGGCTATTTTTTTAAAAACAAACTTTATTAAAATGAATATTTTGTGTACTTTATTGAAAGATAGTTTATAAAATCCCTGAATCTTTAATCATTACAACCTGTATGGTTTGGGGGCCTGAGAGTGTGTGCCGACCTTGGCTGCTGTGCACTCTCCAGAGTAGGTAGGCTCCTTGCTTTTAGGGAGGTACAGAACTTAAAGGTCTCTTTGGCTCGGTGTAACTATACAATTTTTTACGACAATAAAGTTTGGTCTACATGGATTCTGTTCTTTTACACAAGCATGAATTGAATGCCTGCTGTATGCACAAAGGAGGAGTTCAGTAAATCCAGTGTATCTGTGAGAAACATGCACATTTGAAAGTCAGATTATGTAAGATTAGCATGGAAGGTAAACGATAGGACAGTAGACAGTGATCACCCAGTGGTACAAGACCAAAGATGTTAAGTACCTGGTGCCTTCCAAGGAAGTCCTGTGTGCAGGGTGTGCAGAACCTTCCTGTGGTGGTCGCAATAGGAATGGCTCCTATAGACTCCTGTGTTTGAATGCACTATTAGGAGGTGTGACCTTGTTAGATGAAATATGTCACTGTGGAAGTGGGCTTTGAGGTCTCTGGTGCTCAAGCGATGCCCAGTGTGGGCTGCTGTCTGCAGCTCAAGATGTAGAACTCTCAGCTCCTTTTTCAGCACATTGTCTGCCTGAACGCTGCCATGAAGATGTTGGACTAAACCTCTGAAACTGTAAGCCAACCCCAATTAAATGTTTTCCTTGACAAGAATTGCTGTGGTCATGGTGTCTTTTCACAGCAATAGAAACCCTAAGACGTCCCCCATGTAGATGTTGTTTTTTTATTTTTGCAAGTTTCAGTTTTATAAAAATGATAATTTGTAAAACAAATTTAAGTTCTGTAGAGTTTTTTTTTTTTTTTTTTTGAGACAGGGTTTCTCTGTGGTTTTTGGAGCCTGTCCTGGTACTAGCTCTTGTAGACCAGGCTGGTCTCAAACTCACAGAGATCCGCCTGCCTCTGCCTCCCAAGTGCTGGGATTAAAGGCATGTGCTACCACCGCCCGGCGAGTTTTTTGTTTTTTAAGTTGTTTTTCTGGTGTTTTGAGTCTGATTTACATAGTTCATTTGTCCTCAAACTCCTGACCTGCCTGCCTCTACTTCCCAAAGGCTAGGATTACTGGTGTGCGTCTGTCCTACAATAGTTGCAGAGAATACAGTCATGCACCACACACTAGCTGCAGGGATTACAGCTGTGCATCTCATGCTAGCTAGAGTGGTTACAGCTGTATACTCCACATTAACTGCAGGGATTATAGATGTGTACACTCATGCTAGATGGAAAAGTTTCATGATTAGAAAACTTAAGATAGTTTTCCAAGTTGTTTGAGGAATAAAGCTCAGAAAATGTAGCATGTTTCTGAACAATTTTAAGAGACATTCCTCAAAAATTAGTTAAAAGTAATCAGGATTAGACATAATGTTGTAATGGGTGAATAAGTTGCCTGCCTATACTATGTGTAGTGTGTTTGGTACTGTGGGCAGCCATCGTGTATGCTCAATATAACTGGCACAACCTAGGACAATCCTGAAGTCATCTCGGTGCATAAAGACTGAATTGCTTTGTAGACAGCACTGAATAAACCATTGTGTGGATGGACAGCAGGACAGAGCTGTGACTCTGGCTCTGTGAACTGTTGATTTGTCACACGACATGGTCATCACTGGGACAAGGTGCTGTCAGAAGTGCAAAGCTGAGCTGCAGCTCCCAGAGGCTGGTAAGTCAGTTCTCCAGAGTTATAGCTGCAGGACTGGGGAAAAGGAATTCATTTGGGACAGAGGCTGCTGCTTTCCTTAGAATGTAGGATTATAATACTGAGCAGTGTGTCGGTCCTAAGTCTATTTGTAATACCTAAATCGACTCCCAAGTTCTGTCTTAAACACATTGATGCTTAAAATAGGATAAAATGTGTGTGATGTGTTTTTGTCTGTGTGCCGTAGCCTTTTTTATTTTTTAAAATACAAAACAGCACAACCTGTTGGTTAAATATTAAGAAAACAAATATTTCCTCACATATTGTTTTAAACAAGTGCTGACATTTCCTCAAATGTTACTATATTGGCAGGGCTACATAAATTAGCGAAGAACTACTAGCCAGAAGTAGCCCAATTGATTACCACCAGCTAGCTGGGTCTCTTGTTCTTCTGCCTGCACTCCCTATGGACTTCGGTGTTTCGCAGGTCCAGCCATGTCAGCACCTACAATTGCTGTCCTTGAGTTTTTATCTTCTTGCCAGTTCCTGAGAGGGTAGGTTTGCAGTCTCTGTTCTCCTCTCGTAGTGCGGTGTTCACACTCTAACCCGTGCACTTAGTTCTGTGCTGTTTAGTTTCACTTCGTTCTGTTCTCGGAGATGTGGTGTTTCCTGTCCCCAAGGATCATCCCCTGTGACAGGCTCTTCTGTCGAGCGCAGAAGGATTCAGTGGTGGTAACTTGTTGAGCCCTGAGAAAAACAACTTCCTGTGTTCTTCAATGGTGATTTCTTAAGACAGAACACTGTTATTAGAACCCTAAACGCAAGCTCATTTCCTTGAATTGCTGAATTAGCTGTGCCCATTCAAACCTGGGTTGCCCAGCACTGCTTCAGTGTGGGGTGCAAGGTTTGTCTTTGTGTATCTGGATACGTGCTGTGGAGTACTGTATTTTTTTAATGTTGTGTATTACAGTGATTGGAGGGTTTTAATAATGCAGACCTATTGTAGAAGATTTAAAATATACAGAAAACTGTCTTCACCACCGCGTTCAGGTACTCACTGTTCACAGTCACACTTAATTTTGACTTTTTGTACTTTATTTTAAATACCTTATACCACTCCATGGTCTCCTTTTTAAGTCCTACAATGTTTTTAATGTTGTAGTTATTTCATGGACATAACTATAGTGTGTCTTTCTTCTGGATTTTTGATCTCATCTTTTTATAACTTTAATATTGAACTCTAAATTCTTATCAGTGTTTCACATTATAAACAGTATTCTTGAACAAAATTGGGCAGAATTCATTGTCAACATCTGTGACTGGTTCCCTAGCTTTAAAGAAGTGAACACTAGGTTAAGGACTAGGAAAGCTGCTGAACTGTTGTGTGCTCTCATTTTTTATCAAAGTCGGTTAGCACTTTACCCTCCTTTGCCTGGTCTCCATCTTGATGGCATCTAATTCTGTGGGTGAATTTTGGTGTCCCATCTGCCTTCTACCTGAGTCACACCTGTCCCCTACCATAAGCTGAAGTCTGATCTCAGGTGTGAGTAGTAAGAAGAGGGTTTTGGGAAGTAATAGGGTGCCCAGGGTGGGACCTGCTGAGTGACATCAGCACTGTCCCTGTAAGAGGAAGCAGAAGATGTGGTCTCTTTCCTGTGTATGGCCCCACCAGGAATAGTGTCTGCACCTTGGCCTTGGACCTGGTGCCCGTTGTATAAGCCACCAACTTCTGGGTTTGCTCTAGCCTCAGCCAAGCTGTGATTATTTCCTTGCTCAGATGAATTTGTTGTTGTTGCTAGCTAAACAGTTCTTTATTTGTAAATTAGCTTTCTGTCTTCTCTCCCGCGAGTTGTGTCTGTTGCTTATAGAATAACGACCAGAGCCATTTGCCATGTCTTTTTGTTTGTCTCTCCAGTTTTCATAAGAATCTGATTTTATGGCTTTGGTCTGTTGTTTTCTATTGTAATTTCTGCCAGTGTTTTAAAATATCTTCTAACCAGAAGTCGGAAATATTTAATATGACTTCTGTTGTAAAGTTTCTTTTTTTTTTTTGGTTTTCGAGACAGGGTTTCTCTGTGGTTTTGGAGCCTGTCCTGGTACTAGCTCTGTAGACCAGGCTGGTCTCGAACTCACAGAGATCCGCCTACCTCTGCCTCCCAAGTGCTGGGATTAAAGGCTTGCGCCACCACCACCCGGCTAAGTTTTAAACTTCCAATTCCTACCTTTGACAATGCCATTCCTAGTCTATTTCATGCGTATGTACTTACTTGTAGCAGTAGGTCAGATAATGGTTTTTAGTTTTTAAAGATTGATGCATCATTGTGTAACACACACAAGCACGCACAGAGGGAGAAATTTTTTGTGGTTATTTTCTGCAATTGCTAACAGCTGAATTTGCACAGTGCAGAAATGCTACTGCCTCCCAAGCTGCACTACAAATTTAGGAATGCTCAAAAGCTACAAACTGCTGCGGCCTCAGTAAGGACGCACTAGAGCTGTGCCTATGTCCATGTGAGTGCAACCTTAGTAAGTGGGGGTGCAGCACTTCATCTGCCGAAACCCTAGAGTCAAGGGTGTGCCTGTGTGCAGCCACTGATAAGCACTGCCAGATGCCTACATGAAAACCTTTTACAGCATTCACTTTTGGGGTCTTGTTCTTTACTCCAGTTCCAGGGGATCCAATGCCCTCTTCTTCTCTCCTTGGGTACCCGACACATGCATAGTGCACAGACATACATATAGGAAAGCATTTATACATATAATAATAAGATCTTACAAAATTGAGAAAATTACTCACTTTAACCTTCTGAACTTGGTGGAAATTGGTACAAAATTTGGGGTGTCATAATTCTCAGCTCTGTGTCCTCATACCTTCCCCATCCGGGGCCAGTGTGCTGTAGCTCTTAAAGCATCAGAGCTCCTGAACACAGCTAATGAGGACTGGAAGGTCCTGGGGTGGTCTGTTGGCTGGGCAGGTTCCGGCTGGGTAGTGTACAGAGGTTCTGTCAGAGTGCCTGGAAAGAGAGGAGTGGCATTCTAGCACCGGTGCACAGCAGCCCCAGAGAGCTGTCTGCTGCCCCCATTACATGCCCGAGGACTGTTTGCAAGGTAGCAAGCTGCCTGAGAGGAGTTTACATGCAGGAGATATATCTTTGGTGCCCCCAAGACTAGGCAAGCAAGATGACTAGGCAGGTTAAAGACACTTGGCCATGGATGTCTGAAAACCTGAGTTTGTACCAGAACTCATGGTAGAAAGAGAGAGCTTAACTTTAAAGTTGCCCTTTGACTTGCACACATATGTGCACAGAAGCCACTCACACACAAATGTACACCATGCAAATGTGCTCTCTCACACATGCATACCAACAATAAAGCTTTATACACACACACACACACACACACACACACACACACACACACTTGATGGGTTGTTTTACACCCAACCAAGAGTGTAAAAGCACCCTGACATTCTGTCTTCGTTCAGTGACTAACAGGATGGATTCCATTCAGCTGGAGAGGTGCATATCCTAGGCTGGTTGATATTGTAGTTCCAGGGTGTATCATCTAGCTCCCGTGTGCCTCTCAACACACGCACACTGTGAGTGCAGAAATCCTTAGCAGATAGTTAAAAGCTTATGAAAATATAATTTCCATACTACATAATTTGAAGAGTCATTCAAGTATTTTTTAAGATGTGCATAGTTTTGGTTCAGAACCCCTGCTCCCCACTCCTAAGTTCCCAAACCACGGATTTGAAAGCTCATGTATCCAGGTGCTGCAACCTACAAGGTGTACTTTCAATATGCCATGCAAAGTGTTAAAAAAAAAATCAGGTGGCTGAAATTACATCAAAATTGTGTCTGGGGCCCTGTCCCCGTAGAGGTCAGAGAAACTACATTCTGCAGAAACACAATTTGAGATCAAGAATCCTAACACCCGCTCTGGTGATGCCCAGAGTGTTGGAGGGGCCAGGCTAAGTGAGGAGCTACACTAATGCCCAGTTGTCTGTTAGTGTAGCAGAATCAAGGGGAAATAGAAAACTTTAAGATGGGTATCTTTTTTGGTGTTATTGTTGATAGCCCTATTTGAACGTAAAGTTTTGAGCACAAAAGAAGCGAGCCATCTTTGGGCTGCATTTACTGCTCTTGATGACTCCAGTTGTGTGTAAATATTAGAAAACAGCAGGGTCCTGCATCCCAAGAATCACTTGAGCTGTGCCACAAGACAAGTGTCCTTCCTGGCACTGTAGTCATACTATCCCGGCTCTCCCGCTGTTTCTAATCTGTGCGCACAGCCGTGAAAAAACTGGACTGACATTTACAGGCACAGCAGGGAGACACTTGACTAGGGAATGTTAAAGACTCCAGTACCTCCATTCAAAGTGGCCACCGCACACGCGATAAATCTTCACAGGAGAGCTGGGCGGCACTCGGCTGATGCCATAACGAGGGGATCCGTAATGAAGCAAAGGAGCATGGCATCCCCTCGGCTCAGCTTCTGAGCAGTCCCGTATTTATTGTTGCCTTTATTTAGACCTAGATATTAGAGGGAGATGGAGTCTGTAGGGGGAGAAGGACCTCTTTCCTTTGCACTGTGCTTTTTGGAGGGTCTTTTATTCTGGCCTTACTCCTTCATCCACCGGAGTTGTGCAGGATTGTTCCTCAGTCACAGCATTTGCTCCACAAGAGGAAGTGTTCCTGAAACAGGCTGGAACCTGTGTGGAAAGAGGTCAGCTGCCTTCAGACTTGAGTTCCACAGGCCTTCCTCCCTGTCTGGTGGCAGCAAGCTGCCAGATTTGTATGCCGTAATACCAGGAATGCAATTAGGTTTGCTGTGCAGTGTCTGGTTGACTTCTCAGTTAAGAGTCTCTTTCCCTATGGGAATAAGACTAGACAGACTGTCATTTGCTGTTCCTAATTCTGCTTAGCATCATCACTGGGGCTTTTTTTTTTTTTATTTTGTAATTAGCTATCTTAGTTGGCTCTTAAATTTTAATAGCCAATTGAAGCTGTGTTTTAGCCAAGTTCCATATCTAAATTGCATTCAGTCCATTAACAAAGTTGGTTAAAAGGCTATTAAAACTGAAGCCAGTGTATGGTGGCTCATGCTTGTATCTTCACAGTAGCAGTTGCAGCCTAAAGGAATGTGCTCCCTTCCAACAAAGTTCTGTGTGCGCTGGACTCCGCTTTCCCAGGGGAGATGGGCAGCAAGATGTTTAGTGTGAGGGCATAGGTCCCTTTTCTTCTGCCCGGGGCTGCTTTTCAGGTTTGGATTGTTTGGTTGATGGTGATGGAGGGAGAAGGAAAGACACACTGAATCCTCCACATTGAAATTGACAAGTTCTGAAAAGTGAATAATTGAAATGATGTTTTTTTTCTCCTTTCAGCTGATCAAAATTATTAACAAAACCATCTGAGGCACCTTCTGGTAGGAGTGTAGTCTTGCTGGGTTTGCTTTGTGAAACACTCTGGCAGACACTGGGAAAAAAAAGGAAAACTGTAGTTGAGCCAGCCCATAGGCACAGAGCACTCATTGCCTAATTGACAGCATTGTTGCCCAGTTAGAATGAGAAGGCAGGCCGAGCAGCCCCACCCTGGCACCTCGCTTTATCAGATTTTAGTTTTTGTGTTGAGTCCTTCCTTCAATGTGTAACCTTGCTTTAGTTCTCCCATCTCAGAGACACTCAGTTTCACAGATTTTCACAATTTGTGCTACAAACTGTCAAGAGAAATTAACCGTACTGGGGTGTGTTGGGTTTCCATTTGTTAATCACTGCCACCCTGGAAATGAAGATTCAGGGAGAAGCCAGGAAGCGTCCTGCTCCTTGACTCAGCTAACTGTCTACAGTCCTCCCTAAGCTGCCCCATGTCACCACTGTCATGTCTTCTGCCTCAGAAATAGGCAAGTGAAAAACCCAGCTCGAGGATAGCATTTTCCTCCACACAGAAGGTTCTGGAGTTGTGCCACACTGCTTTTGAAGCAGACAAGTTTGCTCTGAGTTCTTAGGTCTGCACTCACTCCTAAAGTTAGCGCTGTTGTCCCGCTACTGAGTCCACTTCTGTGGCGTTGAGACCACTTGACAGCCGCAATGGAGGTGGTTCTAGAGAAGCCCCTGTGTGCATTTTCATGTCCCCACCCCCACTCCATGTGTGCTGGGGTCCTCATATTTCCATCCCGTTCCCTTTCACAGCCTTTGCCTGGGGGCCAGGGCTCCTTTCTGTGCAGGACTGCCAGTGCTGCTGGGCTCTCTGCTGACTTCTGCACTGTACCAGACGCTGGGAGAAAAGACAGAAGGGCCTGCTTCATTCACCCAGATCAGTAGTGAAACCAGCACAGTGAGAATGTGTGTGAAACATGAATCAGCCTTGAATAAAGTAGAACTAGCTTCGAAAGTCAGGCCAGTGAAGGGTGCAGAGTATAGAAGTTATCCCATATGGCTGCTTAACATGCAGAAGGTCTGGGTTCGAGCCCCCATGGAGCCATGCTTACAAACAAACTCTTTTTATTTTGAAAGTACCCTGGATGAAAACAATAATGTGAGGTTTTTGGTGTGTGTGTGTTTTTTTTTCCAGGCATGGTGATATGGTGATGCATGCATTTAGTCCAAGCATTTAGGAGGCATAGGCAGGCAGATCTGAGTTCAGTGCTAACCTGGTCTGCATTAGTAGTTCCAGGATAGCCATAGCTACATAATAAAGACCACACCCCTCTGAGAGGTCAGGTGGGATGGCTCCTGTGTGAAACAAGACAGGGTCCTGGAGGGCCCCCTAGCTGTTGACTGGCCCCATGGGCTCTGGATGCACAGCCCTCCTCTGACATTGGGAGCTTTTTCTCTCAGTGACACGTGTGCTCGTGGTGCATGACAGAAAGATCGGGATCGAGGTGAGCAGCGGGAATTCCAAACCTCTTAAGAACCTGGATAGAGAAAAGTGCTGCTTATTGCACTAAGAAGGGAAGAGAATTCCTGACCCAAATAAAATATAACCGTGTCTCTGCTGTGGCAACATGAGCCTGACAGCACCTCAGTGGTCTGCATGCTAAGTTGCCCACCTTCACCAGAGAAAGCTTGGGGCAGTGGCTTCCTGGAGTGGACTCAGGCTTGAGAGCAGACCCACAAGCCCCCAGTGACCTGCTCCACTTGCCACCGTGTCCCAGGCTGCTGGTCTCAGCCGGAGCCTGCCCATGCCTGCAGTGTTGGGTCACATTCCTGAGTCAGCGTACTCTTCCTCAGTTTACCTCTCATCCCACGTGACTCGTCACCAGTTGCCTGAGAAATGGATATGTGGGAGGTGAACCCTTTTGAAGTCTTGCTGATGTCAAATGCCTTTGTTCTCCCTTTCCTCTTGACTGATAGTTTGACTCATAGCGGATTATAGATAGGAATTAATTTTTCTTAAGAACTTTGCTGGCTCCATTACTGCTGTTTAGCAAACTCAAAGTTGCTCTGGCTTCTGTTCTGTGGGTGCCATTTCCCTCCCTGCTGTATGGTGGGCTGTCTTTCCCTGATTGTCTTCATTCTCATAGAGTGAGTTGGTGCGGGACTGTTTCCTGGGTGTGTCCTGGAACTTTTGTTGAAATATCTTTTGACAGTTTCCCCTTTCCATTTCCTCTCATGAAGTTCCAGAACATTCATTGTCTCCTCTCGGTTGCTGTACTGTCAAGGAGATTTTCTTAATGTTCTCTTCCAGATCTTTGGGATGAAAAAAAAAATCTGTTAATGTTTGTAATTTCCAGGAGTTCTTCTCTGTTTTCTAACTTAATTTTAAAAATATGCTTCTGGTTTTAGTTTGTAGCTGCAGGCTTTTACATCCCCAAAGATTTTAATTGTAGTACATAAGTGCTTCCTGTCTCCATGTAGTTTATTTCATTTCATTTCACTTTATTTTTTATGCATTAGTGTTGGCCATGGGTGTCAGAGTTACAGACAGTTGTTAGCTGCCATATGGGTGCTGGGAATTGAACCTGGGTCCTCTGGAAGAGTAGTTAGTGCTCTTAACCGCTCAGCGCTCTCTCCTGCCTCTCCACATAGTTCTTTTATTATTATCTTTTAGTGGTGTGTGTATGTGTGTATACTTGAAGCTGTCAGTTCTTTCCTTCTATTATGTAGACTCTAGGGATGGAACTCGAGTCCTCAGGCCTTAGTGGCAAAGTGCCTTTACCCACAGAGCCATCTCTCCAGTTCCAAATGTGTTTCTTCAAGGGATGTCATTTGTCTTGGTTGTCTTTCACTAGGATGGCTTTCTCAGGTGCTCTGTGGCTGTGCTGCAATGAGCTGTCAGCCAGGTCAGGTGACTGGAATTTGGAGTCTCTATGAGGGGCGGTGTTTGGAGCTGTCACTTTCTTCAGCCTGGCTGGTGGTTTTTAGAAGAATTTAATCCAACCCGCGATCTCCAGGATGCTGAGTCTGACACGAAGGTTTCCATGCAGTGCAGATGGCTTCTGCATGTGGTCTCAGTGAGAAGAGAGGGGTACTCTGAGGATGGGGCAAAGGCCGGTCGTTCAGCAGACCACAGCTGAGAGCACCTGGCACTCCAAAGTGCATCTCACAAGCTGGCCTTGGGGACCAGCATCCCTCCACTTCTGAGCTGCACCAAGGGAGGCGCACAGTTCCTGGCAGGTGTGCCAGCTACCCCTAGAGAAAGAGGGAAAGAGCTGGCAGTCAGACTCAGGACGTCGGGGAAATTATGTCCTTGTGCCTGGGAAGGGATGGGAAGATTTGAAGTGCTGCCTCCCCTCCCTTTCTCGTCTCCTCTGGGACAGTGAGCCCAGTCATTTCCCTGGAGAAGACTTCCTCTAGCAGAGGTTCAGCTCTCTGCTTGTGGGTGGAGGTGATGCAGGGCAGTGTTTGCAAGAAACTTCTGCCGCTGACTCAAAATCGTTTAGGCGTGAATGAGTCTATTCTGGGATTTCTCTTTGGTTCTGCTGAATTCTGTGTTCTTGTTCTGCCCCTGTCACTTAAAAGTCACTCTCTCTGGGGGCTGAGGTGGTAGCCAGTCAGTAAAATATTTGCTGTTCAAGCCTTAGGACCTGCATTTGATTCCAGCAACCGTAAAAGACCAGGCATGGTGGCGTACATGTATGATTCCATCCCGGGTAGATCTGTGAAGCTTCTGGCTAACCAGTGGAGCCTGATGGGTAAGCCCCAGGTCCTGTAAGAGATCCTGTCTCAGGAAAACAGCAGCAAGGTGGGCGGCTTCTGAGGAACAACACTTGCAGTTGACCTGATCTTCACATGTGCACCTGCACCTACACATGTGCAGCACATGTTTCCTAAGCAGTATCCCTTATTCCTCTGTTCTACCTTCTTAAAGCTGGTGATAGCTGCTTGAGAGCCTTTGCTTTTCAGGTTTTAGAGTAAGTTTGATGTGTCTACAAAGCCCTAGGGATTGTGATAGGAACGGCATAAAAATTAACTGGCCCATTAAGGAGGAGTTGGGATTTTTCATATATGACTGACCTCATAGTTTATCTGTCCATTTGTTTCCAGTATCTTTGATTTCTTTCACTGTTGTTGCAGGGGCCTCTCCATGATCCCAAAGCCTTTCTGTGATTCCCACCCAGTTTCTGTTATTCTCTTAAGAGTCCAGCATTGTTTCCTCTGGGAAGCCTTACCTGATTCCACCAATCTGGTTTCTCCTTATGCAAACAGCTCCTTTTGGGAACTAGGTATCTGCATTTTCAGCAAATCCACAGAAATACTTGAAAGCTTTGTTTTCCAGCTTCATCCTTGATGCCCAATGCCTAGAACACAATAGAACTGGATAAAGGAATTCCGAAGCGATTTTGAGAAGAATTATATTGCTTCAAAATGGGTTTGATCTTTTAACTATGGATGGAGGACACAGTACCATTCCATCATGTTTCAAAATTTGGCTAAATAGTGTGAAGTCAACAAAATGTAATTTATCCAAATATTATGTGAAACATGCCTCTGAACCGAATGGGTAGAATTTATACTTCTTGAGCCTTCATCATGAAAATTCAAGGGCATGATTAGTCACATCAGTTAAGTATGAAATGAACACAAAGATTCAGATACTTAGGGCATGTTTCTGCTGATTTTTAAGACTGATTTATATGTAAGCATGGGCAGGGCTGGGGTCAACCTGGGCTCTGATGACTTTAGCTTGCTCTGAGATTGCTTTGCTGTCGCCAGCCTTGAGGGTGAGCCACTTAGAGGAATATTCTGCGCTTTTCAGTGTCTTCTCAGTAATTAGGCAATTCTTATGTACGAGGTGGCCGACACCACGCACACCTACACTACTCTGACCTTTTTTCCATTTACCTGCGGCATGTGGTATTTTGGGAAGTGACTTTTCCTGGTGAGTGACAGTGTCACAGTGTTCGCCAGCTCCTGCTGTCCCAGGTGCCCTTGGGAGCAAGGGCCCAGGACCTCACCAAGGCAGCTCAATCTGCGATTCCCAGCCCAGAAATGCCAGGGCTCCTCTCGGATGCCCTGGGTGACTGTGGTTTTCCTCTCAATAGTTCACAGCATGTAATTCTGAGAACTAGTTTCCTCCTTGGGTGATGCCTCTGGGCAGGTGGGGGTGGCGGGGCGCCGGGTTCCCTTATGCATGAAGACAGGTACACAGAGCATGGAAGGAGAAGCCTGTGATTAGCTGGCTTAGAAACGGGCTCTTAGTCCCTGTCACCTGTCTAGTTTTCAAATTGTGCTTCTCTGTTGAAACCGATTCTGGGAATATTTTTAATAGAGAATGCTTTGCCGTTCTCTCCAGAGTTGGCTGAACTGAGTAACTGAGGATCAGACTTTCCTTTTGTTTGTTTGCTTTTGTTTGTTGATTTTGCTCATTTGTTTATTATGTGTTTGTGTGTACATGTGTGTGTTTGTGCGCACATGTGTGTGTGTGTTTGTGCACATGTGCGCCAGTTGTCTTCCTTTGTCTCTGCCTTATTCCCTTGACCTTCTGTCGCCACTTCCCTTAGGCTGACATACCAGAGACCCTGATGTCTCTGCCCCTCAGGGCTGGAGTCGCAGGCACGCACAGCCTTGCCCAGCTTTCATGGAGTGCCTGGGACTTGAACTCAGGGTCTTATGTTTGAGGAGCCAGTTTCCTCACCTACTGAGCCCCTCTCCCCAGCTCCTGATGAGGCTTCAAATTTTTATTTTTAGTTACTTATTAAATTAATAATTTTTAATGAATTACTTTGTGGATATGTGCTTGCTTCCCATCTCACTCTTTCAGAGCCTCAGTTTCCCCAGTGTTGGGAAGGAGTCAGGAGGATTGCATTAGGTGAAAAAATGACCTCTCATGGGTTTTAAAAACCCTCCAGTGTGGTTATCTTGGTTAAGTGCTGGCTTAATTTGTTACTCCTCTCTTTACCCTCCCTCCCCACAGGAAGCTTCTGTTTCCTGGGCCACATTGCTTTAGTTTGCCAATGTGTGGTTAGCATCTCCTGCCTGGTGCTCTGTGACATGTTTCTGTGTCAACTTCCTCCTTGTATCTAGATGCCCACCAGTTCCATCTATGAATACCGTGCCTTGGAGAGCCCACGGTGTAACACCCGGATCTGCTCAACCTCTTATGCTTGCTGTGTGGGCTGTGATACGCTACTTCTCTGACCCCTCAAAAGCATTACCTCATCTCTCTAGGGCTAGAGCTGCACACATGGCGACTGTAGCTTAGGAGAGTATTGAGGATGGTGGTGGCGCCTGCTAGGAGACGCCCAATGATTCGAGAGTGTGTGTGTGTGTGTGTGTGTGTGTGTGTGTGTGTATGTGTGCACATGCGTGTGTGGTTCTGTCCACTTACGGAACTGGGATTGCAAGGTTTTTCTACCACACTCTTCATGATTCATGCTTATAATACTGCTGCTGTGTGGAACAAACTGGCATGGATAACTTGTAGGTGAACACTTAGAACACAAAATTGAAAACAAAAGCAAAGATGGAGGCACTTCTGCTCAATGTCCTTACATTAGATTGTGAGCACCTGGTTGTAACCAGGAAAGCCCTGGGAGTCGGCTGCTTGCATCCATGAGGGGCAGGGACCAAAAAGTCTTTGAGACTGAGATAAACCTTTGAAGGGCTCTGAAGGTTCATACAATCCCAGGTTCCAGGAAGCTTAGCAGACACTGGTCTCCAACATCTCTCAACACATGAAGCCCCTATGCTATAAACAAGGGACCCTCCCAGTAACTGTATCCTCAGTCAGGATCTCCTGTCTCTGACCTGGCTAAGTACAACTGAGGCCAAGCCCAGGTAGCTGTCATCATCCACAAGGACTATCCTTCCCAAGGAGCAGCTGCTGCAGAGACAGCATCCTTTTTCCCCCTTACACCCAACATTGGAGGTGGACATGGTGGCTTCCTGTGCACTGGGCAGTCAGACCTGCTTGTGCCAGCCCTACCCACTGAGTGAGGTCCTGCCTTCAGATATCAGTGGCAGCACGTAGAGCTGGATTAAGTTGTTAAACTCGTTTGCTGTGTTTCCCTCTCCCTGGAGTGTGATGTGTGAACAATAAATCACGCATTAAAAAGGGACACCAGACTCTGCTTCTCTATGACTCTAAGTGTCCAGGACACAACTCTGAGTCAGAATGTAGCTCAGAAAACTCTGAGGTGGCGGTGACAGAGTAGAGTCTAGTACTAGTGTCTGCCTTTATATCTTCTCAAGAGTAGATCTAAAGATTAAACCCAGGATGAGAGAGTCCTTTAATGAAGATAAAAACTCAAAGTGATGTGAAGCTTTTGGCCCTTAATTGGAAGTATATTTTCCTTTCTTAGTAAATTATAAAATACAGGTGGGGCTTGAAGAGCAGTGAGCTGCGGTGTCTATAGAATATAATGCTGCTACATTGGTATTGCACACACATTCCCTCTGGGCCAATGTGAGAATTCTTTTGGCTATGAACCCACTTGTGAGCTTGCTCATGGCAGGTGTCTACAGTGACCAAGTGGTCAGCATGGTTCTATGTTTTAGTTTCTTTAACACTCCCATGCATGGTCAGATACCCTGACCAAAAGCAGCTTAGCAAGGAAAGGATGTATTTCAGGTTACATTCTATCATTGTGGGGAAGTTGAGGCAGCAATGTCAAAAGCTGATCACATGACATCCACAGTCAAGAGCAGAGAGAAATGAATGCATGCGGGCTTAACTTGCTTGTTCTCAGCTTGGCTTCTCCACGGTTACAGTTCAGGACCCCAGCCTAGGGAATGGTGCCACCCACAGGGGGCTGGGCCTTTACACATCAATTAAGACAATCCCGTAGGAACATATGCCTACAGTCTAACCCAGTGTAGAGAGCCCCTCACTGAGATTGTCTCAGGTGGTTCTGGGTTGTGTCAGGTTGACGACAGAGGCAACCAGGACACTGCTTAGTTTTGCACGTCATTACTTCATGATGCTTTTTTTCTGGTTAATAACACATGAGCACTTTTATGTGACTCTTAGTTCTTCTGTTTTCATTCTCTGAAGGGTACCTGTACTTTTCTTCCCATTTATCTATTTGATCTGGTCTCTTTTTCTTTTCCACTTGTGTGAATTTCTTGAACACTCTATATAGTAATCTGTTGCTGGCTTAGACAGACAGACAGACAGACAGACAGAGTGAGTGTCAGCTAAAGGATGAACTTGCATTCAATTATCAGACACCATTTACTTTCTTTTCTTGAGACAGGGCCTCTTCCTCTCTGGAAACTCATCAGTTAGGTTCAGCTGGCTAGCCCACAAGCTCCAGGGATCTCCTTGTTTCTTTCTCCATGTGTTGGGGTTAAAACATGCTCTGTCACCCTTGGCTTCCTCAGGATTTCATGGCAAGCACTTACTAACTAAACCATTACTGGGCCTTAGACATTTCAACTCTGTGTCTCCTGTCCTCTGGAATCTGGTTCCCTAGAGCTGTTTATTTGCCACATGTCCTTAGCTTGTTCTTTTAATTTCTCAGGGTGAGGGAGGCATGGCAGAATTTAGCACTGCCCGGCGGTCTCCTGCCACAACTGGCTGTCCTGGCCCCTCAGCATCCCTCACCTTCCTCTAAAGCAGCACGGAGATGCTTATGGAGAATGCTCACACTGGGTGGGGGCCTGGTTTCAACTCACAGTTTCAGACCTGCAGGCCAGAGCTGTTTAACTTAGAGTTGTGGTTTGTTTGCCGTCCTGGCATCTCCATCATGCTGGCTAGTAATCTCTAAACTTGGAAGAGACATTAAGCTCTGAGTGAGTATGGCAGAAGCACACAGACCCACACACTGGTCACTAGCACATGCTCGTTGTGGGGAAGCAGCAGAGAGTCACTCCAGGCACAGGGCACGAAGGATGATGAGTGTCCTGAAGAAGACAGCAGGAGTGGAACTTGCTGGTAGAAGAGAGGTCATGAAGCTCACTGGGAATCCCCAAGGCAGGAAATGATCCTCCCCATCCCTGGCTTTGTGCCTAGATTGCCTTCCGCTATACCCCTGGCATAGTGGGCTAAGAGGTGAGTGTATATCCATTTTTCTATTACTACAATGGAGTACATGAGGCTGAATAACTTACAAAGAAAAGAGATTTATTTAGTTTAATGGTTTTGGAAATTCAGTGGGCAGTCCCATTGAGAGACTTCTATAAGGAACTACTGTGGATGGCCGTCACCGTGGTGGCCCCAGAAGTTAGAGATCACATGGTGAGACAGGAAGGTGGGCAGGGCTGGGGTGGTGGGCAGTGCTGGGGTAGTAGGCAGGGCTGGGGTGGTGGGCAGTGGTGCAGACACACATCTTTACTAGTCACTCTGGTAAGAGCCAGCACAGGTCCTAAAAGAACTAACTACCTTAATCCCTTCTTGGTACAGTGGTTCCCCCAAGACCCAGTCACCTCCTACTGGGCTCTGGCCCTTAAAGGTTCCTCCACATCCTAGTGACTCGACACTGAGAATCAAGCTTCCAGCACATGAGCCCTTGGTCAGTACACTCTATGTCAAGCCAGGGCATGGAATTGTTAGGACTGGGTCCAGAGTCACAAATACCCTGCTTCTCAGACCCAAATATGCAGAAGCTGGGGCATCCACAGACCTTCCCTGCCTTTCAGGCCTCTGGAGTCTCTTCACTAGGTGAGGGGTGAGACCGTCCCCCCAACCCCAAGTCCTATGGTCAGGCCCAGGTAAAAGAGTCAATTCAACTTCATTTTGTTTTCCAAGTCAAGGGTCCACCTTGTGCTGTGTACTCAAGTCAGAAGTTCATTCATATTAAAGAGTCCCAAAAGATACATGTTGATGAAAACCATGTAACTGGAATGAAGAACAGGTAAGGAATAACCTTCCACCCCCCACATCCCACAGAACAGTGACTTCAAGCAGAGTGGTCCTTGGCTGTGGTTACAAGATGAGTTCAAACTGGAACCGCTTGTAATACCGATATTGTAATTTTCTTTCTGGGGAGAGTACCGGGCTGTGTTTTATCAGGTGGCTCTGTGTGTGTGTGTGTGTGTGTGTGTGTGTGTGTGTGTGTTTGGGGGTATGTTAAAGAGAATTCAGGTAGCCATGGTGGGATGGTGTCTCAGCTTTCTTCCCTGGTTCATGTGTGGTTAACTCCAGGACACCAGAATCCCTGCAGAAGGGCAGGTTAATCAGCATGGGTGGCTGTCCACAGCCAAATGTCTGAACGCTTGTCCTTTCTCTATGGAAAGTACTGGACCCAAATCTGTGATACTTGCTTCACAGGCTGCTTCCAGAGCTTTCCCCTGACTTCTGGAGTGTGACCCACTGGAGCTGAGTTGAGAATGCTTGGCTGGATTTGGAGACTTTGGCACAGGGTGGCTCTAATCCAGTAGTACTGGGGTCTGTGGGAGACAGAGCCCCAGGGAAACCAATGGAGGAAGAAGCAGCCTGTGATGATGCAGCTGGAAGGCAGCACACTGTGTGTGGGTTAGTGTGGAAGTTAGAAGTCAGTCCGGCGTAGGTTCTCAGCATCCATCCACCTAGCTTTGTGACTCGCGTTCTCACTGGGACCTGGTACTCTGGCTGGCTAGCCAGCCCAGAGATCTGCCTAATTCTGCCTCCCCAGCATAGGACTGCAAGATGTCCTAGCATGCTTGATGTTTTTATGTGGGTTCTCATGCTTGCAGGGCAGGCACTTCACCAACTAAGCTATCTCCCCAGACCTCAAGCCATTGTGCTTCAGGGTTATTTGTTATGCAGCAATAGTAACTGATACAGTGTTTACCAATGAGAAACTCAGAAGGAAAGCTACACAATTTGGGGTTCTGCCCTCCCACCACTTTTGTCATTGCCTCCCTGACTGGTTTTAGCTTGTTCTTCCCTTTCATTTCTTAGGTCTCTCAACCTCTGTCTGTGTGGAGCCGTCTGGATGTATTCTAGCAAGCTGATTAATAAAGAAAAATATGTAGCCAGGATCTAACCACAGCCTGGGTCCTTCACTGCAACCCCCAATCTCCATTTTGCTGCAGGTGATCACTAAGGGCAAAGACAATTAGGTGTCAGTTGTTCCATCCCAAGGAAAGTATTCTGCCTATGAATGCCTACTAGCTTCATCTCGACTGTCAGGGTGTCACCCCGCCCCTGCCTTCCTTAGGCAGAGTGGTAGTAAGGGACAGGTGACCATCCAGCAGAACACAAGGAGATTGCTTCTCGGGTAAGAACAAGCTAAGGCATGTGCGGAGGCCAAGCGAGGGAGATCAGATCCCTGGGGCCCTCAGAGGGCTCAGCCCAGGGCAGGAGGCTGTCTGTCTGCTGTGACTTGATATGGAATTGCGCCAAGGGCAAGTTCAGACTGGGAAACTGTTGTTGGCCTTTCCATCCAGACGACAGGAAAATGAGCTCCCCAACAATAGCCTCCCTCTGCCACTCCATCCTCCTTACAAACTCTGCTTGTGTCTGATGGCTTCTGGTGACAGCTTAGTTGTGTGACTAAGATGACAAAGACAGGATGCAGGGACAGAATCACGCTTTGAGGATGTAGAAGGCTTGCAAGTGAGACACTGCTGCGGTTTTGAACTTCTTTAATCTTGGGCAAACCACATAACATTTCTGAGCAGTTTCCTCACCTGTCCATTAGGGATGAAACTGCACACCCTGGGAGTGTATGCCAGGATGGCACAAAATTGTGTGGCTTGCATAGGTCAGCAAGCACTCACATGATGCTAATTCTTTGTCCTCCACTTCCCCTCAGGGAATGACTTGAAGATTTATACACTTGCTTATTTTTAGGGCTTATTTACTTATTTGTGTATGTGTGTGCATGCCCACCAGCACGTGTGTAATACAGTATAAGTATGGATGGCATAGCAGGCATTTCTCCAAGTGTTTTCTCTGCTTTGTTTTTGAGGCAGGGTCTCTCTTGTGGTTTCTTATGCTGTGCTATGGACATGAACTTCTGCTGATTGTCTCGTGTCTTCCTCTGGTCTCCCAGTAGGAGCAAACGTGAGCCACCATATCTGGCTTTTTAAGCGTGGGTTTGGGGAATTGCACTCGGCTCATCAAGTTTGTACAGCAAATGCTTCCTTCCGCTGTGCCATCTCACCGGCCCACACTTGCTTATTGACTAGGCATTCGTCGCATGCCTCCAGTGTCCTCGGCACTTCCTGCATGCTGTGGTGTGAGGCCAGTGGATGAAATGAGCTAGGAAGCCTCTCCTTTGAGGCAGGGAAGCAGGATAATAAAAACGTCAGGAGCATAGGCACCAGGGATGGGGAAGGGGTGGAAGTGCAAGAAAGAGAACTTACTAACCAGATAAAGGTACTTGTCACCAGGGCTGGAGACCCGAGCTCCAAGCCTGGAACTCACGTGGTGGAGGGAGAAAATCTGTTCCCACAAGTGCACACACGCACGCACACACACACACACACGCACTTATAAAAATGGGGAGGAATGGCACCACAGGGATGGGGCTGGGCCTCTGGCAGAGTTCCTGGTGTGTCAGTGTATTGTCGTCCATGAAAACTTTTCTGTCCAGCTTTAAAAAGAACACTCACTGCGGTTTCCTTAACCCCAGTCAGGAAGGCTGCTTCCCCTTTTTACACCTGCTCCAAATCTCAACTACACAAAATATCTTTAACCCTGAGTTCAGCCAGATTCCTTAGGAGGAGGGGAAAATGGCGCTGTAAGGATTGGTAATGTGTTTGCATTATGGAATAATTACACATAATTGCGCCGCCTTGTAAATAAGTATAAAACGTTTGCCGTCGGCGGTGGGAGCAGCCGCGAACCCACCTTCTCCCGTGGAGGATGTGCTGATGGGAACCAACTGCAGCATTGGGGATCTTTCCAAATCACCAGGGGCATGGGTTTCTCCGTGAGCAAGTGCAGTGAGTGTTGTAGCCACTCGCTCATGGCTCTGACCAGACCCCATGAGAAGGCAGTCATGGGAGAAGGCTTTCGTCTGAGTCACAGTTCGAGGCGAGGGCCCGGCAGTAGGTGCAGTAGCTGATTGCATTGCTTCTGCAGTCAGGAAGCTGACAGGACTGCGTGTGGGCGGGGCCAGTCAATAAACCTTAAGTGTCTGTCCCTTCCTTGACCCATTTCTTTGAGCACATCGCTACCTCCTAAAACTTCCATGGCTTTCTAGAACAGCACCACCAACCAGAAACCAAGTTTTCAAACGAGCCCGTGGGAACATTCTGTAAGTGGCCTTTCAGAGCCTGTAAATGGCATGCTCGCGTACGGGCCTGTATGTCTGCCTTCCTCATCCTCTAGCTTTCTTAGTGGGAACTAAGCACGGGTGTGGCAGACACTGGTGGTGGGGAGCCTGTCAGTTTACTAAAGATCACTGTGTGCTGGCGCTGGCCCGGGCATCCCAGGCCTGCTCACATGGAACTCTCATGGTACTCTGGGACAGTACACTTTACCCTCCATCTACAGAAAAGAGAACTGAGGCTTATTTGGTTTAAAAGCAAAACTAAAACAACTCACTCAAGTATGAAGCTGTGATTTGAAGCACACAGCACGGCGCTGGGCCTGGCCCTTCACTGTGTTGTCTCCACACACGTCTCTTCACTTCCCCAGGAAACTGGAGGTGGACTGAGTTCTAGAAACGTCCAAGCACTCCACTGGGTAAGGAGTTCCGGCTTTGTTATATTACAGCCCCCCTCCTGCAAAGATATGGTCAAACCCCCCAGTTCCTGGGAACATGGCTTTTGTTTAGAGATGGGGGTCTTTACAGAGGTCCAGTGATGAAAGGAGGACATGGAGGGGGCTCGTCTAACAAGAATGGGTACCTCAGAGGAAGTGGGTGTTAAGAGCGGGGTGTGATGTGGAGACACGGAGAAATGGGGGCCCACAGGTCCTACCTCCCACCTCCAGAAGAAGCCAGCCCACCTGAAGTCTTGGTTTCATGTTGCCAGCTCCAGAGCGGGGAGAGTATTTGGGTTGTTCTCTCTGTGCTATTTGTTACAGCGCCCAATCTTCTCACTGCATCCTGGAAGCCACTTGTCCCAGGCCTCCACAAGGAGGAAAGGACACTGTGGTGACTGGCTCTGAGCCTTCTCAACCCCTACACTGATGGCTCCTGAGGTCCAGCTGCCAACACATTTCCCAATGAGGCCCCTGGCACAGAGGCCCTGGCCTCCCAGAGGGGGAAACGTCAGACCCCCAAACTGCATAGCTCAAAGCAAGGGTGCTGGAGCCAGACCCCACTGCAAGTATGGCTTCTGTCCCTCTTTGTCCTGACTAAAGATCATGCATGCGCCTGTTACTTCCCTTGGATAAACCTCTGTGCCTAGAGAGGATGCTGATCCCTCACCAGGACGCTATTATCTCAAAGCCTAAGCTGGTGCCCAGCAGGGCATCTGCATGCCGACTTCTACCCTTGCTTACAGTGTAGGAGCAGCTCTCTTTTTCTGTCTTCATGTCATAGCCTTCTCTTTGGTTCTCTGTCTCAAATCCTCCACTGCCCACCCTCCCACAAGGCTCACAGTCATGGGTCAGGGCCTATTCTCAACCCAGCAGGACCTTAGGTGGCAGTGTTCTCTAGAACAGCTTCTACAAATTCCTCATTTTCCAGAAATTTCTATGGCAAGTTGTAGGGGGTCCAGCTTGGACACACATCTTCCTAGACTCAATTCAACTCATTGCACAGTGCGGGGGCCATCTCTGACCCTCACCCGCTGTCAGCCAGGTTGAACCTCTCCTGATGTAGAAGCCAGTGAGGGTAACATTCCTGACAGTCTCGGGTGAAATTCATTCTGTCACCATCCCCAGCAGAGTGCATTCCTGGTTTACCTGGTTCTGCCCTTTCCCGGGCTCTGGTGGTTACAGTCAGTAGCCTCATGACTTCACCCCACCCCAGGATAGTTCTATCTTCTGTAACCTTCAGGTCTCTAAATGTCCTCAGGTCTGGCTCCTTAATGTGTCCAAGCTTTCTTAAGCTCTTCCAACACAAGTAGCCAACAGCTGTGTTTATTAAATATCAGAACCCCAAATGTAGTCTATTACATCTTGCTGACTTAGTGGCCCTTTGAAATCCTGCCCCTGTATATTGAAATATATTTTCACTCTATTCCCCAGTAGCCACTGTTTCCGAGTAGAATGATCGCCCTTGTTGAGCCTCTACACATTTGTATCTCCCAGGTAGGTGTGTGTGTGGGGGGGGGGAATTGAACCCAAGGCCTCGCACGTGCTAAGTGCGTGCTTTACCACTGAGCTATACCCCCAGCCTCCCATTGCTTTCACGTGATGTCTTTAGCATGGGTGGCCTTATTGGTGTTTCTTCTGTGAGAAGCCTGATGGACGTCTTTCCTATCCGTCCTGCTGACTTCCTCTTGTCTCCTCCTTGTTTCTTTGTGATGTTTCCCATGTGTACTGGTTTCCCTCCAACAGCCATATAAGAGACTAATTTGGGGCTGGAGAGGTGGCTTTGTGGTTAGGAACGTACACTGCTCCTACAGAGGACCTAAGTTGGTTCCTAGTACCTGTATTATAAGACTCACAGCTGCCTTAAGCTTTTTCTCTGGAGGACTCTGATGCACCCGTCCTCCATGGATACCTGCACATCCCATATAGCACACATACACGTAAATAAAACAAATAGTCTTTTAAAATTTATTTTATTTTATTTTATTGATTTTTATTGAGCTCTACATTTTTCTCTGCTTCCCTCCCTATGTCTCCCCTCCCCTTCAGCCCTCCCCTAAGGTCCCCATCCTCCCAATTTACTCAGGAGATTTTGTCTTTTTCTGCTTCCCATGTAGATTAGATCTCTTAGTGTCTGCATTGTTGTCTAAGTTCTCTGGGATTGTGGTTTGTAAGCTGGTTTTCTTTGCTTTATGTTTAAAAACCACCTATGAGTGAGTACATGTGATAATTGTCTTTCAGTGTCTGGGTTACCTCACTCAAAATAATGTTTTCTAGCTCCATCCATTTTCCTGCAAAATTCAAGATGTAATTTTTTTCTGCTGTGTAGTACTCCATTGTATAAATGTACCACATTTTCCTCATCTATTCTTCAATTGAGGGACATTTAGGTTGTTTCCAGGTTCTGGCTCTGACAAACAATGCTGCTATGAACATAGTTGAGCACATGTCCAAATGGATCAAAGAACTCAACATAAAGCCAGCCACACTGAACCTTATAGAAGAGAAAGTGGGAGGTACACTTGAACACATTGGCCCAGGAGACCACTTCCTAAATATAACCCCATTAGCACAGACACTGAGAGAAACAATTAATAAATGGGACTTCCTGAAACTGAAAAGCTTCTGTAAAGCAAAGGACACGGTCAACAACACAAAACGACAGTCCACAGAATGGGAAAAGATCTTCACCAACCCCACATCGAACAGAGGACTGATCTCCAAAATATACAAAGAACTCAAGAAATTGGTCATCAAAAGAACAAATAATCCAATAAAACAAATATTCTTAAGAAAAGCTCTGGGATAGAGTAATTGCTTGTAGGTAAGAGCACTTACTACTCTTCAGAGAACACAGGATTAGTTCCCAGCACCCACATGGTGACTCTACAACTCCAGTTCCAGGGAGTACAGCACCCTCTTCTGGCCTTCATGGGAACTGCATGCACGTTATACATAAACCCAGGCAAAACATTCTTACAAATTTAGCAACTGATTTTTTAAAAAACAAGAAAAAAGCATGCAGCCACTGCACACTGCCCAGTGAAAACTAAGTCCACGGATGTTGCGTCTCTGTGTAAAGGGCGTCTGGTGCTTGCATGTCACCTATTCACATCTGTCTGCGTCCTAAGTCTCCTCTAGAGCTATGAAGTAAATGCCGACTAAATACCTGTTTTATCATCTGAAAGGTAATGATAAAGGCAAGTTTCGTGCAGTAATGTCCATCCTCAGCAAGGTGAGGTAGAGCTTGGGATGCAGGGGCCTGTTGAGTCCCGCACTTTCTCCTTTCTGCTTGAGGATGAGCAGCAGCAGATCTAACTGCCTGGGTGCCCCTTCTCTCCACACTTGGAGACCCCTCCCGTAGCTTCCTAACGTAGAAGTAAAGCGTACCCTGGCTACCCCTGGGCTGTCGGTCAGCCCCCTCCTCTGCGGAGTGCCCTCTTATGCTGGCAGTCTGCCAATTTCCAGTTTCCGGAACACAACTAGCTCACTTTCCTGTGTGGCCCATGTGAACCACGCTGCTGTGGTAGCCTGTACGTCCCCTCCCCCAGTAGTCCTCCTCCTCTCCTGCCCTCTGCCCTCAGTCCTCCATCTTTGCCTCTGGAGAGTGTTCCCATTGCCCTCGCCCAACTCCGACAGCCTCCCTTCCGTGTTTTGTGTGACGTGTGAGTTTGGCTGCTTCATGACGTATGTCTCTTCCTTTAGTTCCAGGACACAGAGAGCATTCAGATCAACAGTGAGGGTGCAGTGAGTGTTTGCTTGTGTTCCTGGAGTGTGAATCCCCAAGTGGGGGACCCCTACAGCTAGTGACCAGTCACAGACCCAACTCTGTAAGCTCGAAGGTCTCTCTTGTTGCCTGGGTGAGAGCTGCCAGGATTATAAAGTTAGGGGATCATAAAATGAGGGAAGGCCCCACCCCTAGAAGTCTGGTGGTAGGGAGGGGCCGTGACAGGAGGAGAGGGGTTGGCTGGGGATGCATTTGCATGAGAACTAGACTTGAGGGAGAAACGAGCGAGGGGAGCCACGGTCCAATTGGTGGCCTGGGATTTGTCTTCAGCAAATTTTCTCTGATTTCCCCAAACACTTGAAATTAATTAGGTGGACCAAAGCCTTCCTGCGCCTCCCTCTCTGCTGGTGGCTCGCCCCTGCCAGCACCGAGCTTGGCACCAATCTCCCTCCCATCCTGGCCATTTCAGGAAGTTTGCTGGCACACTATGTAGACATTTTTATATCCTTGCACACACACCATGGTCCAACACTGGAGCTTCTGACTTTCTGGAACCAAAGGGCAAAGTTACAACGACAAGGGTAGGTTGGTGCCTCTGCGGAGCTGTCCTGCAGGGAGGCAGGAGGTGCCATTAGGAAAGCTGTTTCTTTCCGTTAACTTTACTGCTCTCCTCCCAGGACAGTGGGCTTGGACCTGGATGTACTTTTCCAGCTGGGGCTATGTGGCTCTGGGGCTGAGAGGTACAGGTAGCATTCTGTAGAATTCATTGCTTCCAGGATTCCAGAGTCTGGCAGCAGTTGGTTAAGCACTGTTATACTGGAAGCTTCCCTGAGGAGTTTCACATCATCCTAAATCCACTTTTTGTTCTTCCCACTGGAACCCAGAACAGTGGCAAGCAGTGTAAACAGAAAGGCTCCTTGTAGGAGTGCCACCTTTTTAGGCTTCTGGTGGCACAGGGGTGATGGTGTTTTAGCATGGTACCCAGTAGATGTGCTGGGGTATGTTCCCAGTGTGTGTGTGTGTGTGTGTGTGTGTGTGTGTGCTCCACAGCATGCACGAGATCGGAAGACACGTTTTAGGAGGCATTTTTCCTCATACAGGATCAGGCTTGATGCCAGGTACCATTACCCATTGAGTCATCTCATAAGCCCAAAGGTTTCAACTAGGTAAGCATGTCAGGGGGCACAAGGATAGGAACCTGAGACCTCTAATATGTAGTATCATTTCTTGATTAAAAATGTGTCCTATTGGTGGGCATGGTATTACTAGGTTCCCATCAGTGGAAATTGAGAGTCTCCAATCTTTATAATGGCCATTAAAATGATACCATGGAAAAAGCGACAAAAGAAAATGCCCATGGTACTTTTTATTAAGAGGAAAATGCAGTTATATAAAGTGGAATTAAAGTGTGAACCCACTCATTACCCCAGAGATGAACAGGCAGGAAGTGTACGCTGTGCGATGGACAGGCACAGCCCCTTGTGTCCTCTCCTTTTGCTCTGATCAGAGTCTACTTCCGCCCTTTTGGTTTCCCTTCTACCCAACTGCTCCCAAATCCAGAGTCACGTGGTCACGTGCTCAGTGTACTGTTCCCTTTTAGCACTTCTGTCTGTGTTGCTACTTTGACCTATTGGCCTGAGAATGAAGCAGAACACTTTTGCCTTGATAACTCAGCCAGCTAACAACTGCCACTGGCTATTCTGTTACCCCATACATCCGCACACCTCTCTCCACCTCCCTCGGGGCTTTATCTCGTGCCTGGTTATTTTACGTGTAGACACAGGTTGCAGACTTCTCTCTGGCCACCCAGCTTCTGCCTCATCTGTTCACACACAACCACATTGAAGCTAGGCCATCTTTCTGCTCACAGGTCCAATTATGACTCTTCCAACTCCAAACCCCTAACCTTGACATAGTTTAAGCTCTCAGTGTGAAAGCTGGTTCCCTAAGGATCTGTCCCAGCCATACCTGTGATCATTTCCTGACATATCCTTGAGTTCGTCCATCCATCCAAACACACATCCATCTACCATCTATCTTCCCACCACCATCCGTCTACTAATTAATTTCCCATCATCCACTTATCCACATCCTTTCCATCCATCCATCCTTCACCTGTCCCCCTATTTCCCCTCACCCACCTATCTATCCCATGTTCATGCATTTACCTTTCTCCCATGCATACACCTATCCATTCCTAACCTACCCATTTTCCATCTACTTATCCATCCTTTATCCATCCATCTCCCATCCATCCACTTATCTATCCCTTATCCACCTACCTAGCCATCCCTCACACACCCACTTATCCCTTCCTCATCCCTCCACCAATCTATATCCTGTCCATTCACCTATCCATCACCCACCCATCAAGCTTTTTATTCTGTGTTCATCTTCTTTTCCTTCTCTCATCCAACTACCTATCTCCCCCATCTACTTATCATCCATCCATCCATCCATCCATCCATCCATCCATCCATCCATCCATCCATCCATCCACACATCCATCCATCATTCCATCCATCCATCCATCCATCCATCCATCCATCCATCCATCCATCCATCCATCCATCCACACATCTGTCCGTCTGTCCATCCATCCATCCATCCATCCATCCATCCATCCATCCATCCATCCATCCAATAAAATCCAGCAGAACTTTATATGTCTGCATGGCTAGGGCATGAAAATGCTTTTTCTGGGAAGAGCCCACAGCCTCAGAGAGCTCCTGTGGGAAATTAAAGACATCAGAATGAAGCGAAATGGAGCAACCGGGACCCAGCAACCATTCTTTATTTTTCGTATTTCTGGGGTCTTTTTTAGTTATTTTTTTTTTTTTTATGACGACATCTCATACCTGCTGCCCCTTCCCCCCGCCCTGTTTGCATTTTGTTTGGACTGGAAAAGTTATCTATACCCAGGACAGTTAGAAATCCCCTTCCTTGCCTCTGGGATGCAGATCCTTGTGGCAAACTGGACGTTGCTCACAGGGATATTGTGAATGCACGAGGGTGCATTTCTTCCCGCCATTCCCGTTTCCCTGATCCTGGTGATGTGGAAGCAGGAGAGGGATGAAGAAGCCCATCCTGAGGCTGGAGGGAGAGGTTCCAGGAAGGGCTTCATTTGATTCACAAGCTTTTCCCTCCAAAACAGAAGTCACTAACAATGCAGAATCGGGCTTTGTCTGTGTGTTGTTCATTTAGGCGCGCATTTATTATTTATTTATTTTAATGATGGGAGCCCCCCATCCAGGGAGGCACAGAAGCCCTAATGAGAACCCGCGGCACCCGGAGTGCTTCCAGCATTCCGCCCTCAGCCTCGCGCGTCCCGAGGCTGGCTGGCATGCATATGCCTCATTACGGACACATGCCCTGTCATGTGTTATTCCTCACTTAGTGACAATTTGTCACTGTCACCCTTGACATGTCACTCCTCGGCAGACGGATTTGACTCCTGTGCCAAGTCTGACACTCGGATGAGAGGCAACGGTAATCGGAATTGAAATAACGGGTCGAGAGTGGCTAATTTCACTCTGACATAATTCTAATACCATGTAAAGAGAGAGAAGTACTGTATTTAAAGGGGAGGTATTTTTTTTTCTCTTAAAAAAAAAAGTCCTTTCCCCCTCTTCCCTCTTGGTCTGAGCCTGAGTATTCAATTATTCTTTAGGATAATGCTTTTTATTTTTGACGGATTAAGTCTTGCATTTTAATAGCATCTATTTTCAATTAAGTGCACTGAGATCCACGGATATAACTATTACTTAAGCTGTAAGTAATGGTTGTGTGTAAAAATTAGGGAATGTCGTGCTTCAGATAAATTACATTCAAATTAGTTCTTATTATAAATGGGATGGAAAATGGATTTTTTTTTTAAAGCTCTGGCTGGCCGAAGAGCCAACATTTGTATCTATTCATTTGTTTAAATATATTTCCAGCCAGATTGAAACCCATAAGGCCTGACATTAATTGAACGCTACCACACCAGCGTGCTCAAGTTCTGAGTTTTTACTGGCTCCATTGAGGAGTTATTTCCAGCCCTCCCACACTGAAATGATATTGTTTATGTAGCCATTCTTTGAGCCACCATTAAGTGGTATAAATCTTAATAAAATGCATTTAAACAGGCCATATGCAGGCAATGGTTGTGTTTTTAAGGAACTGCATTTTTTTCCCCACTAAAGAGATGATTACATTTTTTTCCGCCTGTGGGAAGAGAGCCTTTTGTGAAATATTTTCCAGCAAACACGGCTTCTTTTGTAAAGATGAGCCTGAGATGCAAGCATAAGGTCCCATGGATCCACATCTCTCCTCCCTGCTTCTCTTGGAGATGGGAAGAGATGGGGGGAGGGGATAGTTGATCCTGCAGTTGCCCTGGGAGAAAGGATGGTTTGGGGCAAACCATGTAGACCAGCTCTGCCAGGGAGCGCCCTGCTGGTGATGGGTGGGACTGGGGCTAGAATCTATTTGTTGGCTTGGCAGAGAGGATTGCAGCAGAGTGAGTTGCTCACAAGTCCTGGGGATGTTCTCTCTCTGGCGGAACTCGGGGAGAGATACAGAGTTGTCCCCAGAGGCTGCTGGATGACTAGAGAGGGGACTTAGAGAAACCCAGTTCTCAAACTCGGTCCTGGGACATTCAACACAAGCCCCACCGCACAGGGTGTCCCTTTTCTTCTCCTCCTTCCACACTTACTGAGCACCTAGCACACATCCATCCATATGTTCATACGTATGTAGTCCATCCATTCATCATCCATCCATCCATCCATCCATCCATCCATCCATCCATCCATCCCACCTCCCATCACAGAACAAATATCAGTGCTAAGCTAGGCACCGGAGAAAGAGGTGACCTTTCTGTTGCTCTCAGCCCTTCTCGAGTTTCTAGCTCACTAGAGTTGTGGGATGGAGCCATAACGGCAAACACAGGTGCCAAGAAACTGGCAGGAGCAGAGAATGGAGGATGGGTAACAGTGGGGAGGACATCTGTCAGTTTCTGGAAAGAAACACCAGCTGACCTAGAGGCAGAGGGTGGCTCCAATGGTTCACTAACAAGGTCAAGAATCAGATCTTGGGTGAGCGTCAAGGTGGGAACACAGTGGATGGCATGTGTGAAGGTATCTGGTTGGCTGGCAAATTCGACGCGGTCAGGTGCCTCCCAGCGTAGCACTGATCTTCCTATGCTCAAACACAAGGTGGTGGTGAGAAGGAGAGGAACACATGTCCCTTGCCTGCATCAGTCCCCACCCAGGGAGAGGGAACACTTCCTGCCATGCTCCCACTCTCTGTGTCCCTAAAGCTTCTGGTCTGTTCCAGTGGTCAATGGGAGCTGTTCTCACCCCACAGGATGCCTGGTGATACCTGGAGACTCCTTCTCTGTCCCCAGGCACAGTAGTTCACAGGCCCCTAGATGTCATGGGAGCTGAGTTGGGGACACTTACAGTCCCTGGTTTGGGGAGTCAGCAGTGAATGGAAGAGGCTGGTGTGGGAACAGCAAGTGAGAGGCCTGAGGGGTGGTGAGTGGCTGAGGGTGGCCTCAACTGGCATTTTCCTCAAGGGGATGAACTTGCCGTGAGACTTGGAAGAAAGTCAGGACTGATCAAGACACTGGGGAGTGGACTCAGGGGGAGCCAAGGCCCAGGGTATGAAAAGGCAAGAGTGTCTGGACATCATATGTGATGGGATTCCCAGGGATGTCATTTAAGAAGACATGTGGGCAGAGGGACCCAGGTGTACACTGAGACCTGCATTCTACTCCAGGAGCTTGTATTGTAACTCCAGGGCAACAGGGAGCCCTTGAAGGATTGTGAGCAGGGATGGGCTGTGATTTTATCCACCTTTAATTAGATTGTCGCATGTTCTGAATCTTGGTGGCTGTAATCCAGCTGGGAACAATCCTTTCTTTCTTTTCCCTTTGGGCTGTCCCCAGGGGCTGACCTTTTCTGTGGACTGGACTTTTATGATGGACCCCATTTTTCACAGTCAAGGGGAAGAGTGGGTCCCAAGGGCCTAACCCACCGGATTCAGGGTCAGACTCCTAATGACTTCAAATGGAGCTGCAGCACCATGAGGGTGGAAATTGATTCTTGGCCACCAAGGAGCCTGGTGTCCAATGCTCAGATGGTAGCCACGCTGGCCTTTTTCTGGGATGGAAGGGAATGACATCAGCCCTCTCCCCAGGGCTTGTCTGGGGCTGCTGCACTGCCCTGGTTTTAAGCCCTGGGTTAATTGGGGAATGTTGCACGTCCAATAGGGACAAAAACCATGAGGTTCTCTGTTGTTCACTAGTCCATTAGGCAGGGACTTAGAGGCAAATGGTCATAGGGATCTCTGGAGAGAATGCTCATTAATGGGACTGTAAGTTCCAATTAGTGGCATGACCCAAAAGGACCAAGGTGCAGAAAAACAAGGCCCTGGCTTCTCTCCCTCAGGATCCCCATTATCCAGCTGCCTACTTCCTGCTGTAAAGTTCCGCATATAAGCGCACAAACACATCCTTGCAAATCCAACTTTGTCCTCTACATTGTCAACCAAAGGGCTAAAAAGCCCTTCTAGTCACTGAAGAGAAAAAGAAGGCAGGTTTTTGTTGTTGTTGTTGTTGTTTTTCAGGAGACAAGGAAGGAGGAAGAGGTTAGGTGCAGTCAGTAGACGTCAGAGTTGGGGCGGAGTATGGAGCTAGTTTTGGGATGGAGGACTTCACCACACCCTCGCTTTTCGTTCTCCCAGAACTCTTCATGCCGTAGCTCTCCATTCCCCCCCAGAACCTCAGGAACGCCCCCCTCTCTGGCACCCACTGAGCCTCTTGCTCCTATCCTCTGCTAGGGCAGACCTGGCAGAGGGGTTGGGATGAGTCTGGTGAGGGCAGAGGTGCCTCTTTCTGAGCTGCAGAGTGTATCCACAACCTCAGGCTGGCTTCTGACTTTGGTTCTCACATGCATGGATAGCTAAGTCAGCTGTTCTGAGGAGCCCTGTGCCCATCCTCAGAAAAGTACATGGACACTGGTAAGCACTTGCCTTGCACAGGTGCTCCATGCGTACACATGTATGTGTGCTCACACCCACATGCCAAGAGTGCACTGTTTCTTTCTATCCTACAGTGGCCACCTCCGTCTCTCATCCCATTGCCAGCAGGACACACTCATCCTGGCTGGATTTGCCTCAGAAAGCTGCAGGTTCGAATCTGGCCTCTACTGTGTGGCATCCTCCTTCAGCCTCTTTCTGGTTTGCAGACAAGGAGGCAGGGCTCTCTCTGATCCCTAAGGTCTTGCTGCCGGCCAGACCATCTGTTCTATTAGATAGAACCTGGGCGTAGGTTAAAACTGGGAGATGTGCTAAAATCTATTTCCTCACGTTCAAAGGACAAAGGTCTCTCGGCTGCGAATGTGACAAATTCAGAGACAAGATTCTGGGGGCTGTGTGCCCACTGGAACAAATGCCTGTCAAGCAGAGTGTTTACTGGGAGAAGATAGTTGTTCCTCTTTGTATCCCAACTTATTCTCTCTCTCTCGTGGCCATGATAATGGCCAGTGAATACTACTACGGCGTCCTGAAGTGTTGTTTAGTGATGCGGTAGAAAAAGAAAATTAATTTCATTCATTGACAAGCTTGCCAATTTACTCATATTGACTTTTCGATGCCTGCACCACTGAAGGCCAAGTTGAGATGCTGCAAAGAACATACATCATTATTAATGTCGTCTTTAGCCATTGTGAGTCTTTGGGTACTGAGAGATAGGAAGCTGTTTCTTCAAATCAGATAAGTCCTCAGGAATAGAATCATGTGTGTTTATATTTATCTTTTATATTAAAAACAGCCAAAGGCATCTTGAATAAGATATTTCTGGCTGCCCTCATTCCTCCCCTCGATCCAATCATTGTTCAGTTCCATAAAGTCTGTCCCTTGCTTCCATTCCCTTTTCGCCCCTGCTGCCTTTGCTATGGCAGCAGACTTCTGCAGTAGCTACTGGCTTCTGATCTCCAGCTTCCCTCTCTCCAGATTCACATCTCCCTCCCCCGCACCACCACTGCCTCTTGAATGTCCCAGGACTCTCTCTGAGAAAATCTTTATCTTACAAAGGCTATTGTGAGCTTTCCTTGTCCGATCACCTCCCACACCCTTTAATGGACTTGTGGTTCCATTAGAGGTCTGCTTCTGCATCCAAACTGAGATCCTGAGCTCCTTCATGGACACACGCTGGTCCTAGGAGAGCCCGAGAGACTGCTGTAGAGCCCGTTTGAACTGATGTGGGGATTTGGCCAAACCCAAGTACTCTTTATGATGCATCCCCTCCTTCCTTCCTTCCTTCCTTCCTTCCTTCCTTCCTTCCTTCCTTCCTTCCTTCCTTCCTTCCTTCCTTCCTTCCTTCCTTCCTTCCTTCCTTCCTAGGTCACAACATTTTACCAATCTCGCCATCTCCAGACTGACATCCTCTCTCCTCTGTGAATTTCAACTACAACTGCAAACACCGTTTCTCCTCCAGGCCTCCAGCCCTCCACCGCTCAGGAGCGTGAGATTCTGTTTTCTCTTGCTGAAGCCAGCCTCCATCTTTAACTTGTCTCTTCTGGCTTCTGCCCCTTGGAAAGGCATCATGGGTATTCAGTGTTGCTGACTTTGCTAACAGCAGTCTACATCTGTACAGTGACTCTCTAGTTGTTCAGAGACAGTTTCAGTTCTCAAACTGATATCCCCAATGAAGCTCCCGTTCTGTTGCCTGTTAGCCATCTGGTGTGCTGTGGAGTCAGAACACAGAGAGCCGTGAGCCCTGGGAGGGGTTGGAAGGGTCTCCAGCGACACAGACAGCTGACCATGTGGGATTCCCATGTTTAGCACACGACAATGCTCTGACTAAAATGGCAGCGGTGAAGACACCCTAAGTAGCCGTACACCCCAAGTTAAATTAAACGTACCTCAAGGACATCCCAGATGGCTCTAAGGGATGCCACTGAATTGCCTTGCCTGGGGAAACATAGGGCTGGGCACGAATAAACAGAGCATTGATATTTCCTTGTGCGCCTAAGTACCCTGTGGGCCAAGCACGTGTCTTAGGCATAGTGCATACATCATCAAGGTGACTGGGAGACAGGACACAGGAGCTCAGTGTCCACACCACAGGAACTGCTCCATGAGGCCACATCCAGGAAGACTGCCAGAGTCGCTATAGCCTCTCTCCTAGGCTCAACCCTGGTAACAATAGACTTTGGGGAGACGCCTTCCACACCCATCTTTCTGTCTGGTTTCTAGTTCAATGATTTGGACAAAGCTCTATTATGGAGGGACCTCAGGCTCCCCACACCCCCTTTGCTGCTGTCTGCCGGAGGAATCCATTTGAAGCAGGTGTGGATCGCTTATTTCAATTGTCCCCCCAATTTCCAGTGCTTCAGATCAACCCTAGACACTCTCCCTTCTTTAAACTTCCTTTTTATTTATTCTCGTGTCTTTCACTTTGTGTCTCCACATCGTGTGTCCTGATCTCAGTCATCTCCCCCTCCCCAAACAGAACAGAGTGAAAGAGAAGAAAGGGAGAATCTCGTCCTGGAAGCTGCGGTGTGACACAGTGAGTCACACAGTAAACCACTTTGTCCATGCATTTTTTATGTGCAGACATTCATCCCAAAGAATCATGGATCTGGTTCGAGGCCCCTGATCTCTGCTACACTATTGATGTTGGGCCCTCACTGGGACTCTTCCTAGATACCCTGTTGCAGCCCTGTGTCATGAGGATTCTGTAGCCCTGGGTCCTCAGGACTGACTGCCCCCCACCAATGCTCCACCAGATCACAGATGGGGTGGATATTGGGGTGGACCAACACATAACCACGGTTCTGGGCCTGGGTAGTTGTCGGGTTGGTTACCCTACCAGCTCTCCCTTGTCCTTACCACCAGGGTTAACTCTCCAGCATCACCCTTGCATGGATAAACAGGGGGCAGGGCCATTTATCCCAATTCCAGGTCCTCAGGGGCGCTCTCCCACACCTACACCTTCAGGGCCAGCTCTCTGGTGCTGCCCAGGAAGGTTCAGGGCCTGCTCTCCCAAGTATTGCAGCCAGTGAGGGGCAGGGACAGCTCTTCTGCTCTATGATCTCAGGGCCAGGTTTCCCACCTGCCTCAGGCACTGATGGGTGATGGGGCATCCTAGCCCCCTCCCCTTATCCCTGAATGTCCTCAAACTAACTCTGTAGACCACACTGGCCTCGAATTTACAGAAATCTGCCTGCCTCTACTTCCTGAGTGTTGGGATTAAAGGTGTGTACCATCACTACCTGGCCTCCCCACCCTTCCTTCAATCCTAGGCTCCTTAATGTCTGTTTTTCCATGAAGTTACTGGAGGCATGGTTCCCTTCTCAGGAGTTTCTCCAAAGCTACTCCAGCCTTTCTATGGGGGATACAGGTCCCCATGGCCAGAAAGAACCATAGCCCACCAGTGCAAGGCCCCAGGGGCTTCTAGCTATAATAGGGGGATTATAGGCAACACCAGCCTGGGACTCACCAGGTCCCAGGAGAGCCATGGGATCCTTGTCATCAATTAGACGTCTGCTTTCCTTTTCCCCTTAGCCTCACACTCAGAATCCTGGTGGGCTCTGACCTCCACCCCCATCACTCACGGAGGCTGCTGGGATACCCCTTCCTCTAATTAGAGACTCTGCAATTAAGATCAGATAGTACCTGAGACATTTCTCCCAGTGTGGTCATGTAAATATGACTGGGTCCCATCGAAACAGGTTTGAGAGCAGGAGACAAGAGTGTCCCAAGAAACAGAGCAAGCACAGAGGACCAGGGACAGCGGTCCTGGCTCTGTCCATGGTGCTGACTGCCCACCGCCCCTGAGTCTTGGCTTCAGCTCCCTTCTGCTGGCAATAGAATTCTGGGGAATTCCTATCAATCACACGGGACCACCCTGATCACAGTCTTTATGCTAGCCATTCCCACTGTTTCTTTTTGGATAAATTAAATCATTCGAACCCACTGTGTGTTCACCCGTCATTCTTTCATGGTTTTCTCCTAGGGGACTGGTGACTCCAGGCCCAACTTTCCTTGGAGTTTTTAGCCTACTGGTGGTAAGGCAGTTAGAAATAGTGTGCAAGAAAGAGACAACTGGGTAGGGGCTGTCAGAGCCATGAAGGATTGGGAGACAGAGAAAATCAGCTTTCTCTTATATTAGAGGTGCCTGGAGAGTCTCCCCATCTCCCTCCCTCTCCTCTTCTTCTTTTTCTCCTCCCTCCCTCCTTACAATCACACAGATTCATGCTTCAAGGGTTAGCCTCAGTTCACCCTGATCATTCTGCCCCCTGTCTGTTTCGGATGTCATGTACATTGCCTGTCTGTATGGTGACAGCTCATGGCAGGGGCTGGGTGCCAATTCTTTCTTTTTGGCCCCAAGCCCTGGGCTCTGAGGGAGTAATGACTCAGAAGACAAGTGTTTGATAGGTAACTCCTCCCCAGTGCTGTCCCCCTGTGCAGACCCTGGCTCACACTTGCCAACCTGCCCTGGCACCATTCTTGAGGCCAGCAGGAGTCCCTGCGAGGCTTCCCCGCAGCCACCGTACCTCCTGTCCCCTGCCCATTCCTCTGCTTTCGGGGCTCCTGTCACCAAGTCTGACCTCATGCATCTTGTTTCTTAAATACTCTCATGGGGGAGAATAAGCTGTGTTTTGCCAGATACCACAGGGAAACAGGGGCTCCTAAAAGTGGGGGCATGTTTTAGGGCTTATGGCCCTGTGGTGGCAACTTTCTCTTCCATTGTGAGGGACTTCATAAACAACCACCATTGCTGGACTTTGAGGTTCTCCTTTGCTGATTGGAAAGGACTTTCTACCTCAGTTTTGAGAAAAGGTCTAGCATGAAATTCACCATAGAGACCAGACTGGCCTTGAGCTCACTGAGCTCCTGAGTGAGGCAGCTCCTCTGCCTCCTGAGCGCTGGCATTAAAAGCATGCACCGCTATTCTTGCACCCATGTCTTTATTTTTATTTTTTGAATACGGACCTCCTGATTCATCCACACAACCTTTTTGGCTACCACCACAGCTTTACTTTCCATGTCCCGGGTGCCAGGAAATCCTAGCAGCCCATTTTATAGTTAGACGTTTGGGGTCCAGTGAGGCAAGAGGCAGCCTGGAGTCCATAAGATGCTGCAAAGATGATCCGAGCCCAGAGAAAGCCGGCTCCTCTGGCACCTGGGAGCCTTCATTATTGATGTCTAGGGAACATCTGGCCGGGTATCCAGAGCAACAGGCCTGCGGGAGGGAGCCCACCCTGTGATTTATTTTCCCTGCAGTTCCCAGGATATTTTTCCCCCCTTTTTCAGAAGGCAGTGTTGTCATATTCCCTCCTGAGGTCATTAGCCCCGGCATAGGTTAAAAACAAAGTGTTTGTGTCCATCCATCTAATTGCACAGACACCATCAAACCCTCATTACCAGCAGTCTAATTATTTTGAAATCCAGCATATTATCCCTTTCAACAATTAGGCGGTGGATAAGCACTTGCTCACCTGCCCAGGGAAGAGAGTAATCCTGGCGTGGTGGAGGTGGAAGGGAAGAGCTGGCTGCCTGGGGAAGAAGTGAGCTATAGACTTACAGGCTCCCGCTATGTGTGCCTGGTTGTTTTCTGCCCCAACTTGCAAAGCAAGTTTTCACCTTAACGAGCAGGGAGGGTGGGACACAACCAATTGGAGAGGGCATCGTTATGGAGCTGGATCCTAATTGTCACCCTCAGCTTCCTGGGCAAAAATAAAATATTTACCTGGATGTGGTTTAAAAAAGAAAGAAAGAAAGAAAGAAAACAGACCACACAGAACTTTCTAGGAAGAGCTGCACATCTCTGCACAATTGCTCTGCTCGGCCCACAGAGAGAGGAGTCCTTGACTTACTGTGGCCTCCCTGGTTTCTTCAGGCTGGTATATTTATTATACGGCACTAGGAATGGGCTGTGTGATGTGCCCTGCAGAGACACAATCAGAGTCTCCCCTTCCCAGATAGGGTATTCGCGACAGACCAAAGAAATCCTTTTGCCTACAACTATCTTAGCTTAATGGGGTTACTTACAGGAGCATGGAAGGCTGTTGGCTGCTGCCTGTCTGGAAAGCCCACCTCAGCATGGGCCACACTCATGAAAAGCCAGGCCTTGCAGCCATCTCGGCCTATCAGAGTCTCCTCTCCTCTAGTCAGCAGGCTTGTCTGCAGAGAGAAACCATGCGTTGTAAGTGACACAGCGACATCCAGAATGAGGGAGTGACAAAGAGTGTCTAGGAGACAAGGAACGGAGTGACCCAGGAAGGGACAAGCTTCACGGCCTCGGCTTGGTCTACACAGACATTGTTTGGTCTTTGTGTGAATTTCAGTCATGTAGTGTTTGAGGTGTTCCAGGCACTGTGCCTGGCCCTGAGAGAACGATATGCCTGTCTCTAATGGGACCTATATTGAGAAGAGAGAAAGAGAGAGAGAGAGAGAGAGAGAGAGAGAGAGAGAGAGAGAGAGAGAGAGAGAGAGAGAGAATGCAGAAGGGACCACAGAGACGAGGTGGACTCCATTTCTCAGAATGGAAGATGGGGGTCCCTCTCCTTCTGTAAGCATCCCCTCTGTACACGGCCACTTACCTTTCCTGTCCTGATTGAAATGCGTCTTTCTAAGCCAACACACTGTGATTTTTCTCTTGTCTGCCTATATCCCCTGAGCATGTCCTTGAACAGGTAGAACCCTCACCACTGCCCTCCCTCACTTGCTCTTTGTGATGCCCTCAGCCAGCCCCAGCATGGGTGTGGAAAAGCTGAACCCTGGGGTACACATGCCAGATGCCTAGGCTCTTAGCCCATTCCTGAACCCAGCGTGGGAAGAAGATACTTTGCCCTTACTGATCCTGACAGCCGTCTGTGCAAAGTTAATTTGATTCTACCATGGCGGGTGAACATCCCTCTTAAGCCTCTTGACACCTCCCACAGTCTAAGTTTGCCAGGTGGTTGGGGAGAGATCCGATATTCTCTGCCCTGTGGGATCCTAGGCATTCCAGAAGGGGAGGGGAGGGAGAGGGTTCCTAAGAATGTTCAGCTGATAGGAGGCCCTGGCCTCCCCTGCCTTGGGATATTTGGCTGACAGTGACCCGTTCCATCCCTTCCTCCATCCCCCACTCTACCGAAGTGTCTGGATTGTTGGAGCCACTGGTATAGATCCACCAATGAGGCCAAGCACAGTTTGTCCCACTGAGGTGGGTGATGCACCAGCACCCAAGTGATGAGCAGGCAGGTCTATGTACAATCAGAGTTGAGAGCTAAGGCAGGAGCAGGATGCTGAAAAGTAGGAGGTGCTAATGGCGGGATACAGGAGTACGAGAAGGTATGAGAAGGTACAGTCTTGGGGAAACAGGAGGGAAGAATGTTCCAGATAGACGGGTACATAGGAATGCCGAGGGAAGAGCTCAGTGTGATTCAGAAGCCACTGGGAAGCGGCACATGGGAGCTACGGGGGCCAGAGCGCACTGACCCCCAGAGTCACAGCTGAGGTCTGATATGGACAGTACAGAAGGCCCGAGAACAGGGAGGCACATCTGGTAATTGAAAAGATGAAAACGCGGTAATAAAGCGCTCATTTGCAGGCAGCCGCCATGAGGGTAATGGACGGTGGCCAGGGAGGCCATATGCACTGGGCTAACAGAATTAATCACGGGCGGCGTGGCACAAAACAAGAGCGACAAGCACAATAAAGCATTGAAAAACCGGGAGTGGGTTTTAATTTTAGGAGTAGTCTAAAACAATATGATTATGATGATAGCCAAGTTGGCCCCGAGAATGGAAAACCCAAATAGGACACAAATTAAAGTCATAAATAATATTTAATTTGCTATAGCCGCGCAATCTCAAAAGTCATAGTGATGAAAAAAGTTATTAGAATGAATCAGACGAAGACTCTCGTATGTCTGGAATATTTAGTGGACTGGAGAAATGCTAGCAGAGGGGGGAAAATCCATAACGCGATGTATGAGTCGAAAATTGAATGAGGACGTCATGATTTTCTGCTTGGATTTATCGAGCAAACCGAGAGTTGTATTTCCAGGGCCATTTAGCTAGATTAGGGAAATAAGGGGAGACTGCTTTGTAAGGACTCGTGATTAATGGCACACAATTCTTTTAAAGGAGTTTTGTAAATACTCCGCCTCAAAGACCGCATGCTCTCATCCGTGGCTGAACCTCAAGCTGCCAGGCTCAAGCTCGATCTCTGCCGCCGACGCTTCTCTGAGCATGGTGCTTTTATGAACGTGGATCTTAAACTCACTGAGTGCACCTCGTCAGTGTGTGCACAGGACGGGGAGGGGCGGGGGAGAGGGGTGGGCGTGTGCCGGACAAGAATGGCTAGTCATTGGAAGAGCACTAAGTACGGCTGTGGATGTGTGAAGGCTCCCTCTGTTGTTATTTATTTATTTATTTATTTATTTATTTATTTATTATGGATACAACATTCTGTCTCTATGTATGCCTGAAAGCCAGAAGAGGCCACCAGACCTCATTACAGATGGTTGTGAACCACCATGTGGTTGCTGGGAATTGAACTCAGGACCTTTGGAAGAGCAGGCAATGCTCTTAACCACTGAGTCTGTTGTTTTCAGAGAAGGACGAAAGGGTACAGAGGGCACAGGAAAGTAGACAAGGAGAGCCGTGTCCAGCATGGGCAGGGCACACACCTGAGTTAGAGTCCTAGTTCTGTGCGAGTGTGCAGAAACAAGTGTGGGTGTGAGTGTGCGAATGTGAAGGCCAGAGGTCACTCCTGAGGACATCGTCTCTGTTGTTTTCTGTTTGTTTTTGTTTTGATTTAGATTTTTAAGATATTTTACTTTTTGTTGAAATTATATAGAGATATAACTATAGCTATAGATATAGACAGGTGTCTCTGTGTAGCCCTGTATGTTCTAAAACTCACTTTGTAGACAAGGCTGGCTGTGAACTCACAGAGATCCACCTGCCTCTACCTTCTGAGTGCTGGGATTAAAGGTGTGCCCCACCACCGCCCAACTAATATACTTAGTTTTAAAACTTTTATCACATTTGCTCTTTGACAGTTTCATATGTGTATCAAGTACATCTTGATTACTGCAATCTCCCCCCCAACCCCTCCCTCTGCAATCTCCCCCTACCCTCGGTCCCCTCCCACCTCTCTAGCCCTCTCCCCTCTAGGCCCCTCCCTCCCCCTGTCCCTCTCACTCTCCTCCCCTCCTACCCCTCTCCACCTCTCCCCTTCTAACCTCCCCCCTCCTGTGACCCCCTCCCGCCCCTCTGACCCCACTCTCCCCGCAAGTCTCTTCCTCACAGCTGTATCTTTTCATTTCATTTCTGTTTTTGAGACCCACTGAGTCAGCCAGGATCATCTGAGTGACCATGGGTTTGGAACTGTCCATTGGTGGCTGGTGGGCTCCTCACTAAGACAATGATTTCCCTTCCTCCCTAAGTCATCAGTAGTCAGTGGTTCAGCAGGGAGGGTGAGGCCCTAGAGGTCCTCTTTGATTCATGACAGACAAGGTCCTTTGTAGGTAGCTACCTACAGCTGCTCTGAGGTCATGGCTACCCTGTCTCCACCATGCCTGAGTGTTGCCATGGCTGCCCTGTCTCCGCCATGCCCGAGTCATGCCCGAGTGTCGCCATGGCTGCCCTGTCTCCGCCATGCCCGAATGTCGCCATGGCTGCCCTGTCTCCGCCATGCCCGAGTGTCGCCATGGCTGCCCTGTTTCCGCCAAGCTGAGTGTCACCATGGCTGCCCTGACTCCACACTTCATAGCTCGTCTCCCTGTCTTCCAAATTCTTGCATTCCTCCCCTCGCCCTTGCTAGGCGATCCCTGAGCCTAAGAGGGGGTGGTAAATGTGCCATTTAGAGTTCAGCTCCATAACCATCATTTATTCTCAGGATCTTGGGCACTCACACATCTCCGCATTCATTGCTGGTCATTGCTAAAAGATGCACTTCTGATTGAGGCTGAGGCCAGCATTTGTCTATGGTTTACATATAAATATGAATAAGCCATCTTGGCGCCATGGTTGTTCAGCTAACCAGTGACGGCAATTCTGTTTGGAGGGCCTAAGCCCTCTTCACCTGTGGGTTCTGATTACATTCAGGAAGAGTCCTATTGTGGGCTAGGTCGCTACATGCTTGTGGCCCGATTGTACCTCTGGCCCCTGCACAGCACAGGGAAGGATGGTGTACAGTACATGACAGCACTGTGACCTGGGGACAGGAAGCCATGAGTACTGTCGTTCATCTTGCCTGGCAGTGTCATTAAAGCAAGCAGAAACAGAGGTAAATTTTAGCCACATAGGCTGCGCACCTTGGTTATCCAAAGCATGGCCCTTTCAACATGTAATTCATATGAAAAAGATGTTTTCTATTATTTTGTTCATACCATATTTTCTTTTCCAAAACTGAGTATTTGTTTATTTTAAAGATTTATTTTTAATTATGTGTGTCTGTCTAGGGTATATGCACATGAATGCAGTTGTCTGTAGTGTTCAGACGAGGGCACTGGATTCCCTGGAGCCGGAGCTACAGGCGTTAGTTATACAGATGTTAACTGCTGCATGGGTGCTAGAGACAGCCCTTGAGTCCTCTTCAAGAGCACCGGTGCCCTTAACTGCTGAGCCATGTCTGCAGGCCCTAAACCTGGCGAGTGTTTAAATCCACTCCTTTACTCTGAAACCCATGTAAAGAGCTTAATGTGTTGGCATGCTTCTATAATCCCAGCATTCCTTTAGGGAAGTGGGAGGTGGAGACAGGAAGGTCACCAGGAGCCCACAAACTAGCTAGGCTGGAGGAGGATGCATGATTTCAGAAACAATGGGGGACCTCGGCTTGACAAGGTGAAAGGTAAGAACTCACCCTTGAGAAGTTGACCTCTGACCTCACTGGTGAATGAAAGAATGAAGAAATAAATAATTGATCCATTAATTCTGTCATTGCTATGCAATGCTGTATGTTTGGGTGGCTATTAGCCAATGGGATCAGGAGTGGGTTTCTGGGGTTCTGGTAGACCTGGAACCTTTTTCTATAAGCTTCTTCTAGTCTTTGCTACTTCCTGTGGCAGGGATAAAATTGTTTCTCAGAATTACTCCATCTTACACACTCCTTAGGGGCCTAGAGTCCTGTGTGTAGGGAGGTGGAGGGAGGAGCCCTTCCCTTTCCGTGCCCCTGGCAGACATTAATAATCAATCCCAGCTCCCTCTCAAGGAATCTTCTGTGACAGTCTTCCCTGTGCTCCATCTCTACCACAGTAGACAGTCCTGCCAGAGTAGAGACAGTTTTCCATGTCTGCCCGTTCAGTCTCCCTGTTTTAGGTGTTAGCCTGTCGGTCCACACCAACTCTGTCTCACTGTGTCCAGCTCCCTACGAATTCACATCGGAACTGATAAATGGCTTTTCCTTTTCTTGAGCATCTGGGGTTGCTGCACTGTACAAGAGCTCCAGGCCAGGGTTGAGTAGGCACGTCACCCTTCCCAGGGCTCACTCACCAGGCCGTGCCCCTTCCGAGGCACCTTGCGATACTGATCTGGGAGGATCCAGTGTCTGGACTGTGTCCATACAGTCCTCTAGACCCAGAATACCCCCTCCCTGCTGCTCTGTCCTTCTCTGATATCCTGCCCTTCGCCCTTTCTACGTGGGTTGATTGGCACTGAGACATCCTGGCATCTGGTAGCTGTAGCTCAGCTCACAGTCCTGCAGAAGGGCAGAATAGGGTGAAGCTTGTCCACCTGGACCCCCGAGCTTCTGGAATTGCTGAGAGTGCTGTGGTTCCCTGTGCTTGGCTTGGGGCCAGGTGCAGCTGCCAGAAGCGGGGGTTTGACCCAAATCAACCTTTGTAATAAGTTGTGGGACCTGGCAATAGGGGCCATGAACAGCTAGAAATATGGATAGGGCAATTCCCTTAGGCTTTGAACACAGTGTGTGTGTGTGTGTGTGTGTGTGCTTGCATATGTGTCTGTATGTGTGTGCCCGTGTGCACATGTGGGTACATGCATGCATGTGTATGTGGGATGTGTGTGTGAGTGCATGCATGTGTATGGGGGTATGTGGAGGGTGCATCCATGCATGTGTGTGTATATGTACGTGTGTGACTATGTGTGCGTATGTGTGTGTGTGCAAGTGTGCGTGTGTGTAGATCAGACAACCTCGAGTTATTCCTCAAGCGACAGGGTCTCTCACTGGTACCTGCAGCCTATTGGTTAGACTGGTCTTGATGGCCAGCAAACCTCAGAGATCCTCCTGCCCCCAGCTCTCCTGTACTCTATTTTACAGGTGTGCACCATCACACTTGGTTTTTGACATGGGTGCTGGGCTAGCTAGAGTCGTGTTCAGCAAGCACTATCATTGATTGTGCAAGCGCTATCTCATTTCATGCTTGTCATGCTGCTGTGAGTTGGGTGGGGTGCAATTCTTGCTGCTCGTCGTTAGGTGTGAAGTTAGGGGAAGGGATGGTTCACGCAGAGGCCCTGCACCGGTCCTGAGCCATGGTCTGGGTGTGAAGGCATGCGCATGGACAGCAGCCGTCTGGACTCTCTCACTTCCCACTGCTGATGCTTCTGCTTCCTGGAGATGGAGGCATGGATGTGAGACTGTGTTTGACCATGATCTGGGCTGAGAGCTGCTGTAGCCACTCATTGTTTGGGTCACTCTTAGGTGGGCACTGCTCTAAGTGACTTCTATAGTCCCTGGAACTGTCTGTCCCTGAGCCTCACGTCTTGCACATAGCTTGTGGCCTCTGTCTTTACTTTGATGGGTAAACTGAGGCCCATGTTCTCCCAGCCTCCCAGCAAGCATCTGGACTTGCCTGGGTGGGGCTGGCTTCACTGCTTAACACATTCCACAGACCGCGTTTCTCAAAGGCCTCTCCCCAGGGAGCATCTAGGAGGTTCCAACTTGGCTAAAGGAATGTAGCCCGCAGCGTGCTTTTGCACCCCAGCTTTGCCACCTCTTTTTGAGAGCCGTGGTGAGTTACCTAATCTCTGTGCCTTGGTTTCCTCAGCTTTTAAGTGGGTACAGTGCAGAACCTGAAGCTATGGCGGCATAGAGGTGGAAGCTGACTCTGGGGAAGGGTGCTTGGCCAGATGGTGGTTGGCCTCAGCGCTGGGGAGGAGACTGGTTTGTGCACTGCAGTCCCCAAAACTGGTCTAAGGTTATGTGGCTCCTGCTTCAGGTACACCCCCACTTGCTCTGGTTCACCCCATGAAGCTGTCTGCCTTCCTTACTGCAGTCATAGCAAGAGCTTGGGGGAAAAACACATTCCTAAATAAATAATAAATACGGACAGAGAATGATCCAGAGAGCGCTCGCCTGGCTCAGGACTTTTGACAGGCCTGCATGCCTCGCTCTGGGCTCTCTGTCTCTCCCAATTACCACCCCTGCTCCCATGTGTTGCCGTTGAAACATGATGTCAGCTTCCCACAGTCGCCATGGCTGGAAACTTCTCAGCCCTCACCTTTCGGCTCTTCTCAACACCTCTGGTTGTTCTTGGCTACTCTGGAGTTCTCCCCAAGCTCCCAGACAAAGGGGAAGCCCCCTAACCAGAGGCCTCGATCGTCAGGCTGCTAAGTCTGTTTTCCAGCCTGCTTCTTCCTCTAGCATTGGGCGGATTGTAGAAAGCAGCCCTCAGGTGTCAGGCCTCTCAAGCCTCAGGGTTTGGAGTAGTAGGATCACCAGTGTTTGCTTCTATGCCTGGCTCATGCAATGTCCTCCTTGCTCTACTGCCAATCTTTCCAGACCCAGAGACGCTAAGCCACACAGCTCTGGAGCTGGTCAGATTTGCTGTCACCGCGGGGCTGTCTCTCTGGTGACCTTTCTCCCCTGGTGTCCCCCTGGTGCCCGGTCACTCTGTTTCAGTCTGTTGGGAAAATGCCCTGTGAAGGAGGGAAGACATGGAGCATGTGTGCTTCTCTCTGCCGGACTTTTCATCGCACCTGAGCAACAGACAGTGCTGGGACTGTCTGAGAGGGAGAAGCAGAGGCCTCTGGGCTGTGTCCTTTCTTCCTCATCTCCCTATCCCTGCAGTCCTGTCATGGGCCATGGTGAGAATTGACGTGAGCGGAGGCCAGAGAGTGACAGCCAAGCTCTGAGTTGTGCAGGAAAGATAAAGTCTGGGGATGAGCGGGGTCCGTCCTCTTCAGACCGGTCTTCCTTCTGTGTAACTATGATGAGAGATGGGGGAGCCTGGTCCTGGAAAGGGTGCTGGGCTCTTCAGGGGTGTGTGCTCAGGGAGGAGGGGAGAAAGAGAGAGCAGAGAGAGAGGAGGGGCCCAGGAAGCAGGGAGGAGAGGCAGCTCTGAGTGTTAAAATGACAAGCGCCCTGGTGTAGAAGGTGACAGTTTGCCTATACAGTGCAATGGTCCTGTCAAGGTGTCAGGGTACTCGGGGACTTGGATTCAGAAGGCAGGAGCCTGGAAACGCAGCAGCCAGGAGCACCTTCGTCTGCTCAGGCTCCAGAAGTGATGGCTTGTAATTTTGCCTTATGATCTGTACGGGTTTATCATGGCGCTAATCGGCCTAATGACGACGGGCACTCTGTCATTCCCACTCAGATGCCAGGTTTTAAGTAATAACTCAGGCTCAGCAGGACCTGGCGGGCCTGCCCCTCGATGGAGCTGGTAAATGAATCCAGCTCCCGCCAGGCTGCAACTCCTGGGGTTGTACAAACAGCCCCTCTGGCTGTCCCGGACACTGCCTGACTCCTCTCTGTCTACTGGTCCACTTCCCTGGTCAACCCATTGGGCTGGGCTCTTCTGCCCCCGGTTATTTGGGGCTCATCCTGCCCCTCCGAGTTGCTGCTCTTACCGGAATAATTTAAAGACGATGTTTGCGCTAATGCCGTTGTTCCCATGGACACCAGTGAACCACACAATCAAGATTAATGGAGAACCGTAGAGACTGGTCCTAAAAGATGGTCCCTCTTGCAGATTATGGCTTGTCACGCGGCCTCCATTAGCGCAGCGAGTGCAGGGCCCTCGTAGTGTTGGTATCATCGGGACCGATGCGCCACTGCAAGATGGCATTTTCCACTGCATATCCACACATCATGCCACCACTGCTCAAGGCCTCGTAAATTGGGCTTATAGCTCAGCTGCTGGCATAAATAAGTCCCTTTGATAGTTAGTGGAAGACGTTATGACACCCCAGGGTACAGGAGGGGACATTGGCACTGTCATTTTTTTCTCCAGCCCTGGCACCCTGGTGCCTGTGATCTTTCTGAAGATTCAGGGCACGTGCTCTTCATTACGGCTTGGGCACCAGGGACTTGTTTTTTTTGCAAGATTAATGAGCGCCGCGGAAATTCTCCAGCGCATCTCGATAATTAAGTCTTTGTTTATCAAAAAACAAGTTATATTAGGAGCAGAAAATTCGCAGTAATTATTCATAATTCTAACAATTCAAGTATAGCTACCTCATTTGCCTGGGTAATTCTGCTTTTTAATTTCTTGCATACATTTGCATATTAATTTTGCCCGTCGGCTGCAGCAGGCTTGACAGTTTGCTACCATGTGATGGTTTTCACAGGGGTGCGACGCAGTTGGGTGGCATTTCGACTGGGTGCAATGATAAATTATGAATTTTCTAATTTGCTGCATAATGAAGTAACCCCTTCCAACCCAATTAAAAAGAATCACCAGGATGGTTGGATTTGGGGGGGGGGGGTGGACGTAAATATATATTTTCCAGGTATTTCTTGTTCTTTTCTTTGTTGTTTATAAACAAGTTGTGTGTGTATGTGTGTGTGTATGTGTGTGTGTGCATATGTGTGTGTGTTTTCTCTTTGGAAAAAAAAATGCCCCCATTTGCGTTTGAGGTTGACGTGCGATTCCATGCAGCAAAGGTGACCAGAGATTCAGGCCTGAGGCCGGTCCTCCTCAGTCTGCCCTGCCATTTATAGGGTTCAGTTTGCTGGCCAAGTCTCTGAAGTTTGGGTGACAGTGATGTGTGTGGTGTTGGAGGTGACAGGAGTAGGGGGTGCAGCCTCCCCTGTCCAAGAGAAGATGGTTTGAATCTATTTCTACTTCTGGTCAATTAATTAACCAACCCCTCCCTGCTTCTAATTTCAAAACACGTCATAGGCATCGTGAAGGGCCTGTCTGTCTGAAGCAGACCCATGCAGCCTCTCTCCAGACACAGTAACCATAAGCCTAAGAGGAGGATGCGGTGCTTGACTGATGGCCAGGTCAGGGTAGAATCTGGCCTCAGAGTGTAGTGAGGAGGGTCCAGTGTGGCTGGCGAGGGCTGCCGGCTCCTTCTCCAAGCCAGGCCTACTGAGCTGTGTGGAGGCAGGCAGCAGGCTGTGTGCCTTCCTGCCTTTCCAGAGAGTGTCTTATAACGGTGAAAAAAAAAATTAAAAGCAATATAAAAGCATTGGGCAGCCAGCCGTGTTCTGACTCTGACGGAAGTTGTCTCTGTGAGGGTGAGTTCGGGGCAGACTCTCTGCTTCTTTAGAGGCTCAGGCAGTCCCAAGTTGGGAGGAGAGAAACTGTTCCCTACTTTTTTAAAAAAGAGGTTGTCCTTTCTCTGTTATGTTTTTTGCATCCCTTGTCAAGATAGTTGATGACGTGTGCCTGGGTTTGTCTTGTGGTCTGTTCCATTGGGCAAATGGATCTGTTTCTGTGCTTGTAGCATAAGGGTTTTACAGTATTCAAGGTGGAATTCAGAGCCAAACATGTGCCAAACATGACCTTTGCCACTGGGCTGTGGCCTTGGCTTTGTGGTATTCGTTAAAGGAATGAGCCTCCAGCTCTGGTTTGCTTGCTTTCTCAGAAGCGCTTTGGTTAGTGGGGTCTTTGTGGTCCCAGAATCTCAGAATATCTTTTCTATTTCTAAGAAGGGTGCTTTGCAACTTGGAATCTGCCTTGGGCAGTGTGGACATTTGAACAATGCTAATCCAAAGCACAGACAGGGCATCTCTCCGTTTATTTGTGTCGTCTTCAGCTGCTTTTGTTAGATGTCCATATCTTTCATCTCTCTGGCTAAATTCAAGTTTTATTTTTTGATTTTTAGAATTAAAATTTTAATATAAAAATTGTATTTTAATATAGATTTTTAATGTAACATAATTAAATATAGTTTGTAATAAAATTAGTATTTTTAATTGTTTCAAATTCTATTTATTTTAATGCTGATGCTGATGTGCGTGTTTGTTGTGTGTGCACGCGCGCTGGCCACGGTGTGCCTGTGGAGGTCAGAGGACAATAGACAACTTGCAGGAGCTGGTTTCTTCCTTTCGCCTGTGAGTTCAGGGGACGGCACTCAGGTGGTCAGGCTTGGCAGCAAGTACCCTTACTCATGAAGCCCTTTCTCTGGCCTACACTTCATCATAAATGGGATTGTTTTATAGATTTTTTTTAAGTAGTCACCATTTGTATACACAGCACGATTCCATGTATCACGATTACAAATGTCAAGTTGAGATTCCATGCCACAAGCCTAGAGATCTTCTGATTTTATTTTCTGTGTATGAGTATGTTCATTGTGTCCTGCAGCTTCCGGATTTTATGTATTGGTCCTAACAGTTGCGTGTGCGAAGTCTTCCAAGCTTAGTTCCAACTGGGTCACAGCATCTCATTTTGCACACAGAGAGGAAGGGAAAACTGAATAGAAGGTCTCCGAATAAGACCCAAAGCATACACCTTCCAGAAAGAAACGTGGGAGTGAGATTGGCATTAAGTGTGGACTGTGGTTTTTAATTTTTAAATATTGAACTAAAAATTCAGCTGAAAAGCAAAAGCAAGCGAATGGAGCTGCAGTAGACAGGCTGCACGGTGAAGGCCAATAGGGCGGCAAGGCTGCCACACACAGAGAAGAAGTATCTGTGAGCCGGGTACTTGATAGAACTCAGCAATATCAAAACAAAGGATTGATAGGAGGGAAAGAAAAACAAAGGAAATCTAGACCGTAAAATGGGCGAATGGCTGAAATAGAGAATTCTCTAAGAAGGCTGTGAGGATGCTGCCAGGTCTGTGAAAGACTATGCCCATCACAATCACTGAGAAATACAAGTAAAATCCATGGTGGGCTGCCACTGCCCTCTGCTAGGGAGAGACAACAAATATGGGTTTGATGTGCTAGGGACCACTTGACCAAATGCAGTGTGAACAGGTCTAACCTGATGCCTAAGCCCATGGTAGGTACACCATGAAAAACACTAATCTCCCTTCCTGCTACTACCTTCTCTTTGTTTAACTTCATGGCTTCTGTGGACTTTAATGCTTATCAATCATATCACACCTAGTTTTCACTAGGGTTGAGCACTGGCCTGTGTTTTTATTCAATATTTTCCCTTAGTTTAAACCTGAGATACTACTTATTTTTAGAAGAAATCATTATATCACGATTACAAATGTCAAGTTGAGATTCCATGCCACAAGTCTAAAGATCTTCTGATTTTATTTTCTGTGTAGAATGTTTGCCTGTATGTTTGTAAGAGCTGCATGTGCATGCAGTACCCAGAGAAGCCAGAAGAGGGCATCAGATCCCCTAGAACTGGAGCTCTAGGTAGCTGTGGGTTCTTAGCTGCTCACTTCAGCCCCTAAAGCTCTAAAGTTTAGAAAGTCTAAAGTTCCCCCACAGAAATATGATGTGTACTCCTGCTCATGAAGAGACTGGGAAGGTGAGGGAGATGATGTCCCACTAGCAAACCCCAGAGACTTCCTGTTGGACATGACTAGGGTAGGAGAGATGTGTGAATTAGTTTTAATGCATTTGTAAGTCACACAAGACCACTCCTTGGTCCCTCTGGAGGGAAATGCCCTCACATGAAGGGAAACTCTTAAATCTGGGACCTCCTGACTGACAAGCCCAGAACAATGGACTGTGTGTGTGACCACTGCTGGCTGCCACTCTTCAGGTTGTTATAATATTGTCGAGACTGTGTGAGCTGAGGTCACTGAATGAGTGACCGTGACCTTTTGGCATCTGTGTCTCTTTCTATCCTGACTGTGCAATGTTTCTTTTTGGACCAGGCCAGGCTCAGCTCCAAAGTACTCTTGAGTACTAAAGAGGGAGCCGAGGCCGGGGGTCAAGGTGTTTTCAAGTGTGCAGTCTGGTGGGCTATGACTTAACTTCCTTTTCCCCAAGGCTGTAGTTAGGAGCTACGCTTCTCCCATCTGGAACAGAATTTCTTCACCTTTCCGTGTCTTCTTGATCGCTCTCTGAGGGAGAAAGTCTGTCAGGTAAAGGGCTCAGAAGATCTATGGAACTTCGGGAACAGAAACAAGGAAACAGTGTCACCCCAGGCTGCAGAGGACCCTGACTGTGTCTCAGCTCCCCAACAGCCCGGGCTTCTGCCTGTTGGTTCCCTGAATCCCATCTTCAGATGTGCATCCTGGGGGGGGGGAGGTCACAGGAGCAGTCAGGACCTCGTGACCACACTGGAGCTGCAGTGAGGGGCTGTAAACGTTCAGCCCAGTTCCTCCCGGGCACCCCTGAGTGGTAATCAAAGGAGCAGGGTGCAAGCCAGACAGCCAAGATGAGGAGGCTGAGCTAGGGAAGGGTGACATGGTACAGGCAGGGATGGAGACTGACCAGGGAGGCAGAAATAGTGAAGACCGAGCAAGTTGGGAGTGGTAGGGGTAAGGGGGAGCCTGAACCCCTCAGCCCCATTGGGCAGCTGGGAGACCAGCAAGGCTGCCTGCAGGAGCCCCATCCCATAGCCTGTTTTCCACAAAAGGGATTTTGTAGTTCACAGTGGAGACTGGGTTAGAATGGGGAGGGGTCGGTCTGAGCCTAGACCAGGGCTTGCAGTTCACCTGGAGGGAAGGGTGTTCTGAGAGAGGGATTCCAAAGGGAGAATCAGATGCACAGGGGTGTCACAGATTTGTGGCTCGGGTGCCTAGGTGGACATGGTGCCAGCCATTGATTGAGGTCAGGGACAGGGTGGGCACCTGAGTGGACATGGTGCCAGCCATTGAGGTCAGGGACAGGGTGGGTGCCTGAGTGGACAGGTAAGGGAAGCTCTGCTTGTGAATAACCTGTATTATCTGAGGTGATGTCAGGCGTAAACACATGCTTCCTAGTTCATGGAAACGCAGGAAGCTCTGTGTTAAGGATGCTGTGGCCTTTTCACCCCTTACGTACGGATCCTCATGGATGCCCGAGACGGAGAAAGTTACTGGACTCCACGTACATGTTTGTGTGTACACATAACCGTGGTCCAGGTTAATTTATGAATTGGGCGTAGTAAGAGTAACAGTGCCTAATAATAGACCCAAACAATTGCAGAGTGCTCTAAACCAAAGTTATTACAACTTATTGTTTCTTAACTTTCCATTTAATGTTTTCAAACTTCCGTTGGCCATAGGTAAACAAAACCTTTGAAAGCAAAATCAGAGTTGGGTTGGGGGGTGGGGATGGAGTGAACTGCTAACTAACCCTTGTGTGCAGTCTTTGAACTACCGTTCCCATAAGCAAAGCCACATTCGTGTTAGAAGTTCCAGAAGCGGGATTGGCGGGTGAGAGCTGCGATCACAGGAACAGAGTGCTACAGATTAGGAGTCAGATAATCAATCGCCTTAATTTCCTTCTCAGCTATTTCCTGCATCTGACTCCACATCCATGCGACTGTCTGGTAAAACCTTTGAAATGTATCATCTTAAAAGACCTTCGCTTCCACTCACACAAGAGTCAAGAATGCCATCAGATGCCGTCCAAGGCAAGGACTTCCCAGTTTTGATGTGCCTTCTGACCGAGCTTATGACCAAACTGTTTGAAAGGTGCCTTCATTTTATGACTTTGTTCTGCTACCATAAAAACTTCATGAAACCATTTCCAGTTGGAACACAGTATTTAGGGTGACCTGAATCTCTTCCTGGTCACTTCTATCTGGCTCCAGAATAAGGTATCTCTTATTCCCTTGGAGCTGTGCCGTGCATTACTGATACATAACTAAGATGCGTGCAGAAGACACTGACAGCTATGTCCATTCTGGTGAACAGAAGCAATAGCAAATACGCGTGCCTTCTGACTTTCCCTGATGCTCAATCCACAGGGGACCCCGATGACACACCAAAGAGAAGAGTCCTTCCAAGACCAGCCTGGTAAAACAATGAGTGTGTTAGGGTCTCTTACGGGAGCACAGATGACTCTCAGCAGCTGGATTACTGAAATGTCCAGGCCAGCGTGGGCGACGACTCCCAAAGCTGCATCGCTGGAACCCACCCCGTCAGCCTTAAGCCTCTCGTATACCCTATGTTCCCAAGACCATGTACGGGTGGGGTAGAGGGACTGGAGCCTGGAGCTCAAGTCAGCGCCTTCTAGAGGGAGTATTCACAGCCTCTTGCTGTTATCACAGACCCAGCTATTACTGCCAGTCACTTGCGACTGGGGACGATGGTATCCTGTGGGTCACCACACTGTACAGCCGCAGTTCTCTTGTCCTTTATGGATGGCAGCTTAGATATGTAAGTCTATCTAATCCTCCCCATGGCGTTGCAGGCTCAGCAGGATGCTGTCACTCTCATTTTACAACAAGGAAACTGAGCACAGAGAGGTTAAGTAACTTCTTAAGGTCACTCAGCTCCTAAGGGTCAGAGCCAGGATTTGAACCTATGAAGTTGTAGCCAGAGCTTTTTAAAAAATGCTTAAGATATTGCATGTGCTCAGAGGATACAAAGTGAGAAGAAATGATGAGAACTCAATTTAGACAAAAGGTTAACTTTAGGGTAGATATAAGAGAATGTTGGGAGGAAGGACACGATGAAGCCTAGTCTGGGTCATGATGCTAATGTTTGTTTGAGGCAGGTGTTAGGGTGGCCTTGAACCTGTGGTCTGCCTGCCTGGCCTCCTCAGTGCTGACACTGCAGGGTGTCCACAGGCTGGGCTGGCTGGGCTGTGTGTCAATTGTTTTGCGATATTCTAGAGCTCTCAGGGCCCCTTTGCACTACATGCTACTCACGTGGGAGGCGACCCTCCCGTCGAGGTCTTTAAACTAGTGGCTGAAGCGAAGTGAGTCCCGTGCTGAGACTGTGAAGACCATCTGACTCCGCAATTTCAGCTTTGTGATTCTCCTGGATTAGGTGTGTTAGGAAACTCACCACTCTCTGCTGAGAAGCAAACCAGAAAACTAAGAATCTTGAGCCACTTAGGAGTTCCAGGCAGCAGAGGCTAGACCACTGTGGTTTAAGCAAGTAAGGTTTTTAATTTTTTTTTATTATTATAAGATGTTTTAGAAGGAAGGAATTACTAGCATGGGTTCAATCGCTAAAGGATGCTGGGATAACTGTGTAATTCCGCCTCATGGTGCCAAGGTGGCTGCTTGTATCTCCCGCTTTGAGATCTGCCTTTAGACACAAGGCTTAAAGAGCATTCTACACCTCTCCAGCTAAGCCCATTTCCTTTAGCGAACTTTCCAGAAAACCCATTCAACACTTGTCACTGGTATGTTGTATACTGCTCCAACCAACCAATGGAAAATTGGAACTTTTTTTTTAATTGACAGATTGCCACTTGCTGAAATGCAGATATCTTCCAACTGAGGAAGAGAGAAGAGACAGTTTTGAAGTTGGTTTTGAATATTTATTAGCAGTCTCTGCCATGGGCCTCCGTGACACCCTCCCTCCCTCTCTCTCCTCTCTTCGCCTTTCTTTAGTCTCTCTCCCAGTGACACAGAATAAAATAGCCATTCAGACTTCACTTTATTTTCTCTTGCTGCTTGTTCTCATCAAATGCCCTTTCCACGTGGAGCCCGAGGAAGCTCATTCTAGAATGTTCTGGGAAAGAAAAGTCTTGGGAAATCCTTGTCGCAGAATATACCTCTAGCATCACAATGGAAATGGGGCTTTTCTAAAGGAGTGAATGGCTGACTGGATGGATAAATAAATGCACAGGGCCCTGCCTCCTTCCCACTCCCATGTCCCATTGTTAAAAGCTACCTTCCGGCTTTGTCACCATGGAAGGTTCTTGGTCTGGCGCTTTTAAGAAAGACCGCTTGTGGGCTGTTCTCATCTATTCTTGTGGTTCTGTCTGTTGTAAGGAACATACCGCATGAGCTTTGGTTTTTCCATTTGTTTACTTATTTCTTCTGGGGCTCCCTGTGACCACAGCCATTGTGTCAGGAGAACACCACTTGTAAATCCCTGAAGAGCTCCAACTGAACTTTCCATGTAACTGTTTATTATTTTTCTTCCTAGAAGTCAGAGGCACTAAATTTTAAGGAAATTTTAGACAGAGAACGCAATAATGCCATCTGCCTTGACCTGTGGTGGAAACACAAAAGGAAGTTTCTTTTCTTTTCTTTTATTCTTTTCTTTTCTTCTCTCCATAGGAAATCTTAGTTTTGAACCGAGCATTCTGGAGCACACCCAACCCTGTGCTTGGGAGGTGGGGTTCGAGGCAGGAGAATCAGGGCTTCAAGGGCCATCTCTACATAGGGAGTTCAAGATCAGCCTGGGGTACTTGAGAACCTGTCTTAAAAAGCAAGCAAAAATCATATTTTTGAGTCAGATGTGCTATAGAAGGGCAGAATAGAAGTCATGTCCTTTTGTTAAAGCAATGGTTATTTTGTTCCTTTGACCTAGGAAAGAATCTCTTCCCTTGCTCTCCTAACTTCCAAACTTTACCCACATACCTTGGCTTGTGGGAACTTCCTCCATCTTCAAAGTGAATAGCACTGATTCTGTCGCACCCTTCTTGCACACCCTGCTCTGGCTGGAGAAGATGCTTCCATGCTTCTGACCCATGTTGTCCCTCTCCCTGCTCCCTTCCCAATGAGATGAAGTATTCACAGGGCTCTAGGGATTCAGGGGCACTTTCTATTCTAGGGAGTTTGATCGTGAGTCTTAGCCCAGCACCCCTGAGGTGTTTGCTGTTTCTGATACCCCCTACCCATGCCCAGGACTTCTTAGCAGATGAAATGACTATTGCTTCTTGGTCAAGCAGAAATGAGAACCAAGAGCCTGAGGTTTCTCTTGCTGCTCTTTGAAAATAGACCTTTTGATGTTGATGTTTTTACATGCCAAGCCTTGTGCCTCGACTGTCACTTCTCATCCCTCCTGGGGCCATTCAACAACTCTGCACCCCATCCCATTTGCCCAAATGCCTCTCTCTATGAGGTACAGACAACAGCTGCATTTTACAGTTGGAGAAGCTGAGGACCAGATAGGCAGGTAGTCGATGATGAACACTTCTGCCTGTGCTCTGCGGGCTGCCTGTGCATGGCCAGTGAAGACTATGAGAGTCGCGTGAACTGTCACCAGGCTCTGCCCAAGACTGTGGGTGCTGGGGGCAGTGTGCATTGTAGCTCCGCAGTGCACTGGAGGATGGACCCCTTCCTCACTCACAAGGTTTGGTTTACTGGGCCGTGTCCCAGCATCGACCAATTGCTATGGAGATGACAGTGGCCAGGTGTATGGAGGGCCAGAAACAGGTTACAGATAGAGTCCTGAATGTCGTGCAGTGAACTCAGAGGAAAAGCCACATGGCTCCCATCGTCACACGTGTGCATAGGTGTCCTGTCACTCCCGTTTCTCTCTGACTCCAGCTCTTTTGTAACAGAAACCTTGAGATGAGGGCTCCGACAGAATGACGATGGCCTTTTATGCACTTAACTGAGTGACTCTTTGTGAGTGATGATCCTTTTATGTGTGGCAAGTGGCCTCAGGTGGCTCTTGAAATTTTGAAGTCACTGAAGGACGCTGCAGCACAACTGAGTGGCCCATGACATTGTGAAATAGGGATAAATAAAATTCAGTGGCAAACACATACTAATAAATCAAAACAATATAATCCCTGGCTTTGAACTGGGAATGCTTGAGCTCCATCTGGAGTGGCAAACCCCAGGTGCTGGGCTCTGTTCAGATGTCATGAGTCACTCAAGGGCGAACCTTTAAAAATTGTTATTTTGTGAGCTCCAAATTAAAAGAAAAAAAAAACCCTCACAGAAATGAGTTTTGAGACACAAAGCCCATTTCATGTGTGGTTTCTTGGTCTGACTACCATAGGCCCATCTTCTTCCTATTAAGAGATTTCTTCATTCTTGTTTGGTTTGAAGAAGACGAACCAAATTGATTTTTGTATTTGTTGGTGGAGTTTGGAAAAGGTGTGTCACACGCTAGTAGGTGGCGATCAACTCTGTTTCTCATGTTTCTCAGGCAGATCCCACTGTCGTGTGTCATCATGGAAATGACCTCGGTCTATAGTCTAAGATCAGGTCAAGAAGGGAGACCTTGGAAGACAGTGAAACCATTTTGTCCTGCACTGTATAACACATAGAGCCACAAGACCATTAGGGAAGAGAGACCAGAAGCAAGTCCTTCTATGTCTGAACACTGAATTCAAAAGTAAGACTCGGGAGACAAAGGCAGGAGCATCCCTGTGAGTTCGAGGCCAGCCTGATCTATATAGTTCTAGACCAGCCAGGGCTGCAGAGTGAGACTCTGCCTCAAATGTAAACAGACTAATGAATGAATGAACCCAAGACCCAATTCTTTAAGATGATCAGCAAGACTTTGGAGTTCTAGTTCCCGCCAGCTCTGCAGCTGAGCTGGTGTTCACTGTTTCGTTCTCCAGCTCAACCTTCCCCAAAAGCTTCAGCGTTACGCTCGCTTCCACCATAGGTCTGTGTGTACAGTGGTACTTCTTTCTCACTTAGAACCAGGTCTGTGTCCTGGTTTGTTCTGACTGTCAACTTGACAGCATCCAGAATCACAAGAAGCAGCTCTTGGCATGCCTGTGAAGGAATTTCTTTTTATTTCTTTTTAATCTTTGTGTATGTGTATGTGATGTGTATGTGTGGTGGGGGAATACATACATGAGTGTAGGCACAGAGCACATGCAGAGTCCGGAGGACAGCTTTGAATGCTGGTTCTCACCTTCTATCTGTTGAGACAGAGTCTTTGGCTCCCTGTCACTGCTCATGCCAAGCTGGCTGGCCAGAAGACATCCTGGGACTCTACTTTTTTTAAACTCCAGTCTCTCCAGAGGAGTGCTAGGATTACCAGAGTGTGAGACCCTGCATCTAAGCATGAATCCTGGGGATTTGAACTCAGGTCTTCACATTTGCATGGTAGAATCACTTTTCCAATCAAATTGCCTTATATTGCAAGTATGTGTCACCATTAAAGTGGTCCTTCTTAGAGGACTTGTTCTGTGTGGTGGGGACACTTAACCAGCTTCCCAGACTACTGTTGGGCAAGACTAGCTGTCTCAAAGTGGAGGCCCTTACCCATAGGAAGGCACAGACCCAGCCTCTAGGACTCTTACACAGAAGCCTGAGAGGGTGGGGCTATCTTTCCGAGCACATGACTTCACTAGGTTGCAGCCTCTCTCCGCCTTGTACCACAGAGACACATGCTGGAAGTCTCTTATTTCCCAGGCACCAATGCCACGTTTCCAGGGACCCTTGTAGTAGACTCTCTCTCTGTCTGTCCCCACGGTGACTCGGTTCACTCTAAAGGAGCAAACCAGTCCTGCACATCTGTCAGCCCCGCATTCACGGGAGCTATTTGGACGCGAAATCAAGAAAAACAAAACTGATTAGGGAAAGATCTGCTTTCAGAAAACCTATTTCTGTCACAGGGGGATGGAGAAATAAAATAATGTTTCAATAATTTATGCATGCGGAAAAACCTCCACTGGAAAGGCGACGTGAGGAGGGCGCTCGGAGAACAACCGAGGCTGGCGGCCGCCTTAATCAGCGCCGAGGATAATTCTGAAATAAATTGGAAAAACCAGTCTTGCTTTCAGATTTTGAGCGATGATAGGATGGGGATTCTTTCTCTTGGAGAATGTTTGTTCTGGCTGGCTCCCCCCGAGGACACTGTTAGTTGTTGGTCCGCACTGGATCCCGTCTCTGGTTAGTCGTCTTCCTTCCCACCCAGGCGCCGTTTGCCCCCTCAGTCTCTAACCTGCCCGGCGTGACTGACTTCACAGGATAACTCAGCCCCATGCACGTGGGTCTGTCTCCTTCAGCTTGCTTTAGTCTCCTGGGTCAGTACTGGGAGATGGACCTGAAGCCTCAGTGGAGACACGGAGGCTTCACAGTTCAGTTCTGCAGACTCTTTCCCACGCAAACCAACCTCCTTAGGTGTCAAGGAAGCAACAGATAAGAGCTGGGTCTTGCCCTTGAGGAGGGCACTGGCTGCCACATCAGGTCCCTTTCAGAAGGTGGGACCTCCAAAGTGACTTTTTTCAGCACCCTGCAGTCTCTAGGCAGCCTGGTTGGTCCTTTTCTGGGGGTGTCCCTTGCTCTTCCTTATTCTCCCACTCATCCCATCTAGGGACATTTTCTGGAATCAAGGGAGACTACTGACTTCTTTGAGAAGAGGCCAAGGGAGAAGAGGAAATTCTGTGACGTAACCAGGGTCAACGGATCCCATAATGACTCCAACACTCCCTCTAATACCCAGGGAACATGGTGGAGGAGAGACTGTGTGTGTGTGTGTGTGGGGGGGGTAAAAGCAGGCAGGTGGGGAGGAAAACCAATGAAGAGCTGTCCGCTACCTAGGATGTGGCTGTTGCAGGCATGAGCACACTGCAGCTTTGACTGTCTTCACAAGACCCGCATGCGCCACAATGGTAGCAAAGTAGGGGAGGCGAGTGGGGATGGGGGCTAGAAGAGCGGATCCTTAGGAGTGGGGACAGGCTCAGAGAGGGTACTGCAGATAATATGATCACAATGCATTGTCTACTCTTCTGAAACTGACAGTAAATATGCTGTTAAAGTGCGAGAGAGAGAGAGAGAGAGAGAGAGAGACAGACAGAGAGAGAGAGACAGAGGCGGAGTCCCACCTCTGTCTCCATTACTTCCCACCTCCATGGTAAAACAACTGACCAGAAGGGCATCAGGAAGCTCAGCACCCGAGACTGACAGTCTAATGTCCCAGAGGGCAACTACACACTTCCCAGCCTGCCTCCAAAGAACAAATGCAGGCAAGACCTTCCCTAAGGTGAAGCCTCATTGGCCTGTTGCCAGCGACCCCATTCTGCCACCCTATCACCATAACAACCAGCATCCACAGCCGGAGAGCCTGAGGGAAGACATTGCCTTTGCCTTGGTTTGGTGGAACTTCTTTTCCCGAGGTCACATGCTCCTAGCATCCTGCATGAGTGCTGGTGACTTCCAGGTGTCGAGGGGGAGGAGGGTCCTCTTGTCATGACCTCCTGAGTCTTCATGGATGCTATCTAGCACAGAGATCCCGTGTGCCCTATGTGGCTGTGCAGCTTCAGAGCCTAAAGAAACGCCTTGCACAGGCTGCCCAGTACTGGAGAGAATGTGCCAACAGAAGGAAGAGTAGTTCAAGACTAGGGGGACTCCGGGGGTTTCTCTGTGTGGCCCTGTTTAGTGGAAGTAGGAGAGAGGACAATAAAAGATATATAGAAGGCAGGTTTTGTGTGTATGTGCTGTTGCATGTCTATGTACAGATACTCAGCATGTCTGTGCCAGTGTGCATGCAATCTATAGCATCCACTTTGTTTTTTGAGACAGGGTCTCTCACAGGCTGGGAGCTCACAGAGGAGGCCAGGCTGGCTAACCAGCCTCAGGGAGTCTTCTCTCTCTGCTTACAGGCAGGCATATGTCATCATGCCTGGCTTTTCCCTGGGTTCTGTGACTCTACATTCTGGTCCTCATGATGACGCAACTGGCACCTTACACATGGAACCATCTCAGCAGACCAGAGATGGATCTGGAATCATACTCCTGCCTGTCTCCTCTTTCCCCAAAGCTGTGCTTATTTGGATCCTAGCAAATGCTCTCAGCAATTGCAGAATTGTACCTTCCAGTGGTCTGTGAGCGACCGACTAGCCTCTGCCATGCTTGCTGTGGCAGGGAGCTCATTGCTTTCCAAAGCAGCTGGGTCTGGCATTAGCTACACCTCTGTGGGAGGCCCAGGAGTCTGACCCAGCCACGTTTGTCACTTGGGTCTGAATCTGACCTGCAAACCTCTCAAGGAGCTCAGTGTACCTTAGTCGACCCTCAGCTCTCAATGGCCTTTTTTAGTTTCCAGTGACAGTGCCATTCTTGATCATGTTTGTGTCCCAAAGCAATCCAGTTCTTTCCCAGTCACACACGCTTTCTCTGTTGTATATGTGATCATGTATGTGCATAGGTACATGTACACACGTGTGAGTCAACATGGGGAGTCCACATCCCAGCTTCTTCTTGTTCTTGTTGTTCCTCTTCTTCCTCCTCTTCCTCTCCCATTAGTCTTTGTCACTGTTCTATTGTTGTGAAGAGATGCCATGAACATGGCAATTCTTACAAAAAATGCATTTCATTGGGACTTTTGCAGTTTTAGAGGTTTAGTCCGTTATCAGCAGCATGGTGGCAGAGTGGCAGGCACGGTGCTGGAGAAGCATTTCAGAGTTCTCCATCCTGAGAGCTATATCCTGATCCACAGGCAGAGAGAGAAAGACACTGGGCCTGACGTGGGTTTTTGAAACTTCAAAGCCCACACCAGTGACACACTCCTCCAACAAGGCCACACCTCCTCTGACAAGACCTCCTAATCCTTTCCAAACAGTTCCACTCAATATATATGTCTGTGGGAGTGCTGGGGACCCAAACTCAAGTCCTCACACGTGTGCGGCAAGTGCTCTACTGCCCGAGCCAGTCTTCCATTCCCATTTTCTTTTTTTTTTTTTTTTGGTTTTTCGAAACAGGGTTTCTCTGTAGCTTTGGTTCCTGTCCTGGAACTAGCTCTTGTAGACCAGGCTGAACTCCCAGAGATCCGCCTGCCTCTGCCTCCTAAGTACTAGGATTAAAGGCGTGCGCCACCACCGCCCGGCTCATTCCCATTTTCTTATACATTGTGATCTGGAAGGGTTTCACCTCATGACCACCTCCCATTAGTCCTGAATCTTTCTGTCCTACCAGAGGAACCCTCAGAGTGGCATGGGGTACCTCAAGGCTTGGGCAATGGCAGGAGGAGTTGCCTGAGCCTGCTGGGCTTCTACTCTAGGGAAGGACCTTTGTTTAGTCACTAAAGCCCTGGTGTCAGCACAATCCCTGTCTGAGCTTGGTCTGCACATGTCCTCCTGGGAGATGCGGTGGAGCTTACTGGAGCGGTAAGGAGCCATCCTGTTTTACACCCATTGCTGGGCATTGACTGGCTCAAGTGGGTTCTTTGCAAATGCCTGGGGAATGAACATTTAGCTGCAAAACTGTCTGAGAATGGGCGGTGAATAAGTACTTTAAATATCCATGCCCGGTCCTGGAGCACCATGCTCACCTAGCAACAGTCTGCCGGGATGCTCACCTCCTATCTCTTACTCCTTTCCCTCTGTCTGTCTGTCTTTTCTCTCTCCTTTGGAGTTCAGCTCCCTGCTCCTCTCCCAGCCCCCTCCATCCCCAGGCCCCTTTGTCGACACTTGATCACTTACATCAAGTTGACATTCGCAGAGTTTACTCAGGGGTCTGTAATTGTATTCTTTCCCTGGTTCTGCATTACCAACCATGAAAATGGAATCTTATCATCCCTGACCAATTTTTAATGTACAAAATGATTTGGCTGAGGTTCAAAGGGAGGCACAATTGAAATCAGGTGAATGATACATGGGTTTTTTTTGCACTTCCTCCGTGCTTAGATTTGATGTTTCCCCCCCAGTATAGCACAGAAGAAGTAGATTATTTTTGCAAGCTATATAAGTGCATCGTGCGCTGTGTAGGTGTGAATCTATATGCATCCGAGGGCACAGACAGGTGCAGGCGCTCCTGGTGGCTTATCTTACCATGCTCACATTTCACATGTGTGCACCTATTTAGACACAAGCAAACAAATATAATTATATTGTTTGCAATTTTATTGATGGCAATCAAATTTGCAATGATCCTTAAAATGTATTCAAAATACCCAAAGAGCTGAAACAGCCCTGCAGCTAGTGCCTGGGATTAATGACTGGAATATTCAAATGAGACCCTGACACCCTTGTGGTAATTAGGAAGGGAACCCCCAGGGTGAAGTGGGACTCTGGCCCTGGCCAGAATTATCTCAGGTTTCAGATATACTCATGTATCCTGTCCTCATGTCCTTTGACAAATGCCATTTTTTGAGGATAGTCAAGACAATAGAGCATTCTGGAAAGAAGTATTGGTGATTTAAGAAGGGATGTGGTAACAGTCCCCAGGGCTCATATCTCTTTCTTGCTTTCTGAAATCTGCTGCTTTACAGAGTCGGGCCTCTGGCTTAGGAGGGCGGAGGTGTGACTCTCCCTTCCAAGGTCCTGGCTAGGGGCTGTCCTGCGTGGGTAGAGGTGCCAGTGCTTAGCAAAAGCCAGGCCTGGAACAGTTTAAGATTCACAGTAATACCTCACCAACTCTTCGGCAACTTTCTCCTTTTTTTTTTTTTAAATTTATTTATGTTTGCTTAATGCACATTGGTGTTTTGCCATGGGTGTTGGGTCCCCCGGAACTAGAATTACAGACAGTTGTGAGCTGCCATGTGAATGCTGAGAATTGAACCCCGGTCCTCTGGAAGAACAACCAGTGCTCTTAACCACTGAGCCATCTCTCCAGCCCCAACTTTCTACTTTTTAATCAAGAAAACCGGGGCCTTTGAAATGTTTGTGATCTTGGTCAAGGCTTGAACCTCTATGGAGCTGCTTGAGAAAAGCTTGCCTGGCAGTGGGAATCCCTCACTGGGTCTCACTGAGGAAAGTCTGATTGTGTTTATCTTGGGGACTTTCATAGGCATGATGGTTGTTGGAATCCTTGATGCTGAAGTCCACATGCCACAGGAAACCTTGTCAGATGAGGTGAGTGTGATAAGCTCCAGTTACTAGAGCAAAATGTCCAATGCGGTGAACTTATACAGGGGGGGGGGGGGATCAGGACTCACAGTGTCAGAGGTTCTGGTCCAGGGTCAGCTCCATCGCATTAGCTCCGGGATGAGGTGGAGTTCATAGGGAAAGACCCATGACAGAGAAAGATGGCTCACCCAATAGCCATCAACAAGAGGAAGGGAAAGCAGAAGAGGAAGAAGAGGAAACAGAAGAGACGAGATTTCACAACCTCCTTCAAGAGTGTGTCCAATGCCCTAAAGATGTCCATTAAGCCCTGCATCTTCAGGGTGCCACCACTTCCTGATATTACTGCCCTGGGGACCAGATCCTTGACACAGGGGCCCTTAAAGCACATGCAAGATCCACACCACAGCTATGAGTATGAGAGGAAGTACTGGGGTTGTTAAGTCAACCCCTGTATCCAGAAGAAACCAATGATCAGACAAAGCCTTCACACAGGGAGGGATGCAGCTTCTTCCAGGCCTCTGAGCTAGCTCAGTCTAGCCGGCCATTTTGCTTAACTGCTCAAAGGAAGGGGTAGCAGACTTGTACCAGTGACATGAGGAGGGGCTGCTGATGCACTGGCTGCCTCTTCAAGCCTCAGAAGGATCATGATGCTTGGTGTTTTAGCTCTAAATTATTCAAACAGTTTACATACTCCCCAGAAGTTCCCTGGCTTCCTGTGATACCTGCCCCCACCCCGCAAGAATGTCAGCATTTTTATTAAAATTCAGTTTGCACTAAGGAACGGACTGTGGAGACTGGCAGTTTGTACTTAACCATGTGCTTTCAATAGGCCAGATTCTTAAGAAATTTTAGTCTCTTTGAATTCAACCAACCTTGTCTCCATGAAAAGAGGATACGTCAGCCAGGCGGTGGTAGCGCACGCCTTTAATCCCAGCACTCAGGAGGCAGAGGTAGGAGGGTCTCTGTGAGTTAGAAACCAACCTGATCTACAGGACCAGTTCCAGGACAGCCAAGGCTACACAGAGGAACTTTGGAGATAGATAGATAGATAGATAGATAGATAGATAGATAGATAGATAGATGATAGATAGAGAGGATTAGTCACATGCAATCGAGTGGAGGTACTATGAGAGCCAGGCTGGAATCCAGATACCTAGGCTGAACTTCATTTTCCTTCCACTGGGCTGTAAGGTCTTCAGGATTCTAGCTCCAATCTCCTCTCCGCTTGAGCCCAGCTCTGGGGGAGGACCTGGGAGGGAGGAGGGTTGAGAGACAGAATCGCAGCCACCTTGAAGATGGTTCTGCAAGTTCTGGGTCTGTTGATCTTGGGTTTTGTCTCTGCAGCAGTCCCTCAGCTATGGCCACTCTACTGTAGCTATCCATCCACAGACAGGGCAGAGCCCTCTTCCAGCAGGAAGCTTCCTTAGATGGCTCTATCTATAAGAGCCAGCTAGCCAGCGCTCTACTGAAGCTCAGGATGCCTTGGCCCTTCCGACCTCCCACCTAGCGGCCCAAGGCACATTGTGCACAGTCACGGGTGGGCTCATGGGTCTTTCGCTGACAGAAAGGAACTCTATCATGTGTCTGCAGAGATGACAGAGCTACAAATGCAGGCCGCTAACTACTCTTGCGTAAAATGTGGACTAGACACACATCCTTCCAGGAGGAGCAGAGCCATCAATCATCGCTGTCACTCTCTGTCCTGGATGAACAGCTGGCAGTGCTGACCTGGACAGAGCATCCTTTATCCATGGACTGTCCAAGTACATGGAGGTATACACATGTGTGGGGTATATATGGACACATGTGCTTGTCGGTGTGGAAGCTGGAGGACATTTCTCAGGCACTGCTGCTTTTTAGGTGGGGTCTCTCATTGGCCTGTAACTCACCAAGTTGCTGCAGGAGGACCTTCCGCCCCTTCAACCAATAGCTGCTGAAGTACCAGCCCACTGGGACGTGGTCTATTTATCTTTAAAAAAAGAGCGGCAAGCCTCGGCCCGCTGTCTTGGTTCCGGTGCTTGGTTCCGGCTCCTGCTCTGGTGACTAGGCTCCTTTCCTGACGGTTGGTGTTTCGTGAGTTTTACCCCCCCAAATAAATACCCCTTTAAATCCTAACTGGTGTGGGATTGTTTTGCACATTACCAAGTAGGCTAGACTGATAAACTAGCCCATGGAGCCTCAGTTCTGTCTCTCCAGTGCTGGGATCAACAGAGCATGCCACCAAACCTGGCTGCCGGGCTTTTTATTATTATTATTATTATTATTATTATTATTATTATTACGTGGAAATCAGTTCTGGTGAATTGCTCTAACTGTGGAAAGAAAAGAGCGAGTTATCATTGTACTGAGTCAAGCAGCAGGTGAGTCCATTCATGCTTGAAGATCAGTATGCACCAGGCTTCGATACACGCGCCTAGGATTTGCTACACACTTAGGACCATGGAATTCCTCCACACACACAAACGTTTATTGCCCCAAGTGCAAATTCTTCCACTTGTTTGCTTTGGACTAAGATCCACCCTGATTTAACCCATATTCCAGCCACCTTCTTGATTCCTATTGTGCACACTGGACTCAGCAAGATCCCTTCTCTCCCTTCCTGTGAGATCCTGTCTGTGATGTCAGGCCACTTTGTCTGTGTTGCTCGTTAGTTTAACAAGGGTCAATCCTGGCTCTTTAATGCCTCTCAAGGTCCCCTCCTCCTGCCAGTCACCAGCCCTCTTGATGAGATGCAGATGAGAACTGAGGTGCTAAAGAGATGCCTCTGTGGTTGGGAGGGCACTTGCTGCTCATTCAGAGCACTTGGATTCATTTCTCAACATCTCTACCACCTGCTGCTCACAACGGCTTGTAATCTGAGTTCCAAGGGATCAGATGCCCTCTCCTGGCTCCCTTGGGCACTGCACACTCATGATGCATAGAAACTCACGTAGACACACATATACATAAAATAATAAACAAATATCATCAAACAGATGTTAATTATTTTCACTTTCATATCCTTGAGTACCTTGTCTCTGTCTCCTATACAGCAAACTCTTCCTGAGAGCTCACTGGCTTTGAAGCTCGCCTGTTTCCAGTTCTGTATGTAGTTGCTAGTAGGTACCAGAGGGTAGGTTATTGACCTTCCTAGAGTATTACTTTCTGAACCGGAAGATGGAGGATCCAGACCACATTGTAAGGTGGGTGTGGTGGTGGCATTCCTGTAACCTTGGAGACTGAATGAGGAGGATCACAAGTTCAAGGATAATGTGGGCTATATTGAGAGTTCCAAGTCAGCCTGAACTGCATAGTGAGACTATCTCAACAAACAAACAAGAGCATGCTACAGGTTGGGCAGGCACAGTATGAGACAACATACGTCAAGTTTTCACTGTAGTGCCTGGTGCACCGTGAGTGCTCCTTACACCCCGTGCACCCTCCTGTTTGAATGAATGAGTGTCTCAACAGCAGCAGCAACTGATAAGCTCTAGACATAGTCCCTGCATGAAACCCCAGTTGAGGTCCAAAGGTGTGTCATCTGGGTTTCCCTTAGCCAGTCGGCCTTTTGCTGTTTGTCAGCTCTGTGGCTCCCCTGGGCTCTGAGTCAAGGGAAGGGTGAGAAGAGAACTATTTTGCACCCCATGCCTTGCCTGGCATTAGAAACTTCTGTGCAAGTTCTCGGGAACCTTGCTGCATTCCTGGCAAGGAGAGCTATGCATGCAGTGCAGCTCAGCAACCTTCAGGAGAAAGAAATGGACTCTGGTGTAGTGCAAATCATATAAAAAGCCCAGAGACAGATACTGGGGTTCAACCTGAAGATCAGAAAAGCAAAGCTCTAGAGAGCTCTTACCTCTACAAACTCTTCTGACTGAAAGAGAACGAGTTCCTGTCTTAGCCAGCCTTGTATTTCTCTCCAGTGCTGGGATTAAAAGTGTGCACCATTTGCATGCAAAATTCAAGAAGTTATTGTTTTTTACTGCTTAGTAGTACTCTAATATGTATATATTCCATACTTTCTTCATCCATTCTTCCATGGAAGGGCATCTAGGTTGTTTCCAGGTTCTGGCTATTACAAACAATGCTGCTATGAACATAGTTGAGCATATGCTTTTGTTGTATGATAGGGCATCTCTTGGGTATATTCCCAAGAGTGGTATTGCTGGGTCCTGGGGTAGGTTGATCCCGAATTTCCTGAGAAACCACCACACTGCTTTCCAAAGTGGTTGCACAAGTTTGCATTCCCACCAGCAATGGATGAGTGTACCCCTTTCTCCACAACCTCTCCAGCAAATGCTATCACTGGTGTTTAAATAGAAAACACTATCCTGAGTGAGGTAAGCCAGACCCAAAAAGAGGAACATGGGATGTACTCACTCGTATTTGGTTTCTAGCCATAAATAAAGGACATTGAGCCTAGAATTCGTGATCCTAGAGAAGCTAAATAAGAAGGTAAACCCAAAGAAAAACCTATAGGCATCCTCCTGAATATTAAACTTCATCAGGCGATGAAAGGAGACAGAGACCCACATTGGGGCACCGGACTGAAATCTCAAGGTCCAAATCAGGAACAGAAGGAGAGAGAGCACGAGCAGGGAACTCAAGACCGCGAGGGGTGCACCCACACACTGAGACAATGGGGATGTTCTATCAGGAACTCACCAAGGCCAGCTGGCCTGGGTCTGAAAAAGCATGGGATAAAACCGGACTCGCTGAACATAGCGGACATTGAGGACTATTGAGAACTCAAGAACAATGGCAATGGGTTTTTGATTCTACTACATGTACTGGCTTTGTGGGAGCCTAGGCAGTTTGGATGCTCACCTTACTAGACCTGGATGGAGGTGGGTGGTCCTTGGACTTCCCACAGGGCAGGGAACCCTGATTGCTCTTAGGGCTGATGAGGGAGGGGGACTTGATTGGGGGAGGGGGAGGGAAATGGGAGGCGGTGGCAGGGAGGAGACAGAAATCTTTAATAAAGAAATAAATAAATTAATTAAAAAAAATAAAAGTGTACACCACTACTGCCTTGCCTCTATGGCTAACTAGTATGGCTAAGGAGATTAAAGGTGTGTGCCACCACTGCCTGGCCTGTATGGCTGACTAGTGTGGCTTTTTTGTCTTCTAATCTTCAGGCAAACTTTATTTATTAAAATAAACAAAATACCACTACATTTCCTATTTTGTTGTCTAAAATAAAAAAGAAGGCTATAACTAATATAAGAAAGACTATATATATAATAAATACAATGACTATATGCAATATATATACAGGCAATAAATACATCAACAATGTCTAGTCCATTGCATTTGACAAATTCAGAGAAAATCCATATCTATCCTATCTTGGTGAGTCCCAAATCTTGTACCTAATTTACTTTCTATCATAACTTGCTTTCTGCATCAGGTAAACAAGGAAAACTATAACTATCTAGTCTCCAACTCCCTCAGAGATCTGAGAAGAAAATAATACTGAATAAGCAAAAGTACAAGCAAGTGATGTCCAAAAAATGTGAGCAATGACAGAAACAGTTGCCTGCCTGGACAGTCACCCAAAGTTCCTCTGCAAAAATGGGGCATCTATCTTTGGCCTTCAGGCCTAGCATAGCTGACCAACTTTTCTGTGAAACTCAGACCTATTTGACAATTAATTATCACTAAAGCACTGAAGGATTGTCCCATCTTGCCTTGACAATGTTTGGCAGTCACTCTCTTTTGTGTCCTGCTTGTCCAATTAGGATAGCATATTGTCTACAGTTGAGACAAGGGTATTTTCTTGCCCAGTGGCTTACTTTTACCACAAAGAAAGTAAACTCCTTATGCAGTTTCTTCAATGCTCATTATCTTCTTTGAATTAGATTGGTACTGCCAGGAGCAGTCCCAATTTTATGTCTCATTGTCATAAAAAAGAACTTATGTTATTAAAACATCTTAAATGCCATATTCTGTAGATCTCTGAAGTGTTTGAAGATGACCTATCTAAAATATAACTTTGTTTGACCTTGAAAACATACCGAAAATGACTGTAGGCTTGATTATAATAGGTGAGTAACTACTAACCTGTGTTTCCTTATTATCCTAAACAGTTGATAATAATAATTTTCTTTTTTTTTTTTTTGGTTTTTCAAGACAGGGCTTCTCTGTGGCTTTGGAGCCTGTCCTGGAACTAGCTCTGTAGACCAGGCTGGTCTTGAACTCACAGAGATCCGCCTGCTTCTGCCTCCCGAGTGCTGGGATTAAAGGCGTGCACCATCATCGCCCGGCTGATAATAATAATTTTCAAGGACTAGAAATTTGCATTACATTGTTAAATGAGTTGTATAGGTATAATACCATGAACAAGAGTAGAAAGGATGTACAGTATATTCTAACAAAATTAATCCCAAATTTGTATAAATATACAAAATTTGTATACAATATGAAAAAATCCAGCCCAATGCAAAACGTTTAAAACTAGTAGTTGCTTTTTAAAGCAGATTCAATGATCTATCTTTTAATTTTATCATATCTATATCCTCCTTTTTTCTTTTCAGATAAATTCAATAATCTACCCTTTTATCATATCATATCTATATCTCCCTTTTTTCTTTTCAAAAACAAGAACCTTGAATCTAATTTCCTTTGTTTAGCTTTTCTCCTGACTGTTATAATAACAGCTTGTAACCAATTCCCCTAAACAATGACAAATACCCATAACCCATTGAACAACAAAAAACACCCACCCTACCTCTTGGGAATGTGGGCATTGTGTTCTTAAATTTATTCCTGCTGTCTGGGGATGATATAATCTTTAGAGGATCCTGAAAAAAAAATTGGGTGAGTTGTCAAGTCCTGGGAGAAGTAGCTGTATCATTTGTTGTTCAGTCTCTGCATAATGGGAACGTTCAGGGCTTGTCTCTCTTATAAATCTTATACCTTAAGAAAAGGTATTCAAGAGTCAATATAAAACCAAAGGATTATAAGATTTGTAGCAATATAATAGTCCTTAAATATTTGTTCTTCCTCTGTCCCATATTGGGTGGCTCTTCTGACATGAGATAGAGATTTTGAATTTCACTTTAATAATCATGTTTTGGTTTAGAGGAGGAGAGAGCCACATTCCAACTCCAAGGTTGTTTTAATCTTTAATTGGACTGGGACTACAAAAAGACCATTATATGTCTTTAGAGAACAGCAGAAAGAAACATTTGGGAAGATTTATGAAATTTTATCCTGATGGAAATGTGAATACCAATAGACCAAGTTACTATTTTTCTTGTGACATTTTTTTTTCTGAATGATTTGTCATTTTTCTTCAGTTGTCTCATTGTCAGGTGGTCTTCAGATTCCTTAGCTGGTTATCTTTAATATCCTGAAACGACAGAAACAAAAGCCTTCTCCAACCCCGATTTTGGGAAGATTCTCTTTTGGCAAGTTATATCTAAGCAAATGGAAAGCATTTGTTAGTTGTATAGGTTAAATTAAATAGCCATGCTGTTTGATGAACTATCGTCTCTTCTAATTAAGAGGAGTCTCTTGTCAAATCGAATCTTTATCATGCTGGTGGAGCGGCAGGGCTGCATCCCGCCACCGGGTTAGCTTTACCTGGAATAATTACATGGAAACTGTATTCTTTTAAACACTGCCTGGCCCATTAGTTCTAGCCTCTTATTGGCTAGCTCTTACATATTGATCTAACCCATTTCTAATATTCTGTATAGCACCACGAGCTGGCTTACCAGGAAAGATCTTAACCTGCCTCTGTCTAGAGTGGGAGAATTATGGCGACTACCTGACTTGGCTTCTTTCTCCCAGTATTCTGTTCTGTTTACTCCTCCTATCTAAATTCTACCCTATCAGAGGCCAAGCAGTTTCTTTATTAATTAACCAATGAAAGCAACAGACAGAAAGATGACCCTCCTCCATCATTATCAATTTTGATGGTATCCATAGCTTTTCTTTTCTTGAGGAAACAAAAGCAAGACCCCTTCCCCAATATACACAAATCCTGTTTTCCATTCTGAGATCAGAACATCTTTAAAGTGTATTAGCTGATTTAATTCTATAATTTTTCAATTATCCAATGTCTCTCTGTAGTTGTTGTTCCTTTCTCATTAGCATTTAGAAAATTCAAAGTTAATAAAGCATTATGCAATCTATTTCTGGGGGCATTTATCATCCCTTTTTGTCTATTTAACATATCTTTTAGAATTTGATTTGATCTTTCTGTAACTGCCCAGTCTATAGGATTATGTGGTTTACCTGTAATATGCTTTATATTATGAAAAACAAAAAATTGTTTAATTTTCTTAGAGACATATGCTGGAGCATTGTCTGTATTTATTTGTACAGGTAAATCCATGATGGCTATAACTTCTAGCAAATGTGTGATTACCAAATCAGCTTTTTATAAACTCAAAACAGTTGTCCATTGAAGACCTGAATAGGTATCAATGGTGTGGTGTACATATTTTAGTTTTTCAAATTCTACAAAATGGAACACATCCATCTGTCAGATTTCATTCCTTTGAGTACCCTTCAGGTTACTTCCTGCAGGTAGTAATGTTTGGTTATATAAAGAACAAGGAGGATATTTCCTTATAATTTCCTTGGCTTTTTGCCACATGATGAAAAGCCTTTTTTTTTTTAAACCTTTGCTATTGACATGATGTTTTTAAATGAAATTCTGAGGCCTTCAGCACATTTCCAATCAACAATTTATCAATTTCTGCATTACCTTGTGCTAGAGAACCTGGTAGACCAATGTGGGATCAAATGTGTGTTATGTATATGGGATGATTCTTATTCCTAATTGTATCTTGTAACTGAATAAATAATAAAGTTAACTCTGTATTATCTGATATAAATTCAGCAGTTTCAATATGCAAAGCAACTCTTTCTGTATATTGTGAATTGGTAACTATGTTGAGAGGTTTGTTAAAATCCCTTAGTGCCATAAGAATAGCATATAATTCTGACTTTTGGACGGAATCATAAGGGCTTTGATCCACTTTAATTAAATTTTCTGATTTGTAACCTTCCTTTCCTGATTTATTTGCATTAGCATAGAATTTAGGATTTTCAGTTATTGGTGTGTCCTGTACAATGTGAGAAGGATCCAGTTGGTTCTCTTTATAAGTTGAATTCTCTTGCCTTTGGGATAGTTGTTGCTAATCTTTTCCAGAAAATTACTAGAAGCTCTTTGCCAAGGTTCACTTTCTTCCTGTAATTTGTCAATTTTTATCATTATTAAAAGGTATAATAGTTTCTGTTGGGTTTATTCTTGCTAATTGATGAGATCTCAATTTTCCTTTTAGAATTAACTCAGAGAACATTTTCACATAAGTTTTTAAATATTTTTCTTTTGGTTTTTCAAGACAGGGTTTCTCTGTAGCTTTGGAGCCTGTCCTGGAACTAGCTCTTGTAGACCAGGCTGGCCTTGAACTCACAAAGATCCACCTGCCTCTGCCTCCCAAGTGCTGGGATTAAAGACATGTGCCACCATCACTGGCAAGTTTTTAATTTTTTACTTGGTTTATGTGGTAAAAAGATCCATTCTAAGAGAATATCTTCCTTCTGCATTAAAATTCCTGTAGGGGAATATTTGGAGGGTAATATGACCAGAATGCAGTTAAAATTTGGATCCACATGATTAATATGTGCCTTCTGTAATTTCTCTTCAATCAAAGTCAATTTTCTCTCATCTTCAGCTGATCATTCCCTGGGACTATTTAAGTCCTTGTCACCATCTAAAGTTTTGTTTAAATTGTTCAGTTCATCAGATTTTATCCCAAATAGTGTGCCATATATGGTAAATATCTCCTAGCAATCTTTGGAAGTTATTAAAAGTCTACAATCAATATTTCCTAATTCATACATTTTGGGGTCTAATTTTTATAAACCTATTTCATAGCCTAAATAATTAATAGGATATCCTCTTTAAATTTTTTTTCTGGAACAATCTGTAATCCACAACAAAAAATTTCTTTACTTCTTCAAACATTCTTTCTAAAGTATCTACATTTGAATCAGAGTGTAAAATGTCATCCATGTAATGATAAACTATTGATTCAGGGAATTGCTTATGTATCATTTCCAGTGTCAGACTTACAAAATATTGGCACAGTGTGGGCTATTTAACAGTCCGTGTGGAAGAATCTTTCATGGATATCTCTTAGCAGACTGAGAATTATTATAAGTAGGCAACGTGAAGACATTTTTTTCTGTCTTTTTCTTGTAAAGGTATAATGAAGAAACAGTTTTTTCGATCAATAACTATAAAAAGGCCATCCTTTCAGTAATAGAGAAGGCAAAGCAGTTCCAGATTGCAAAGAGCCCATTGGCTGAATCACCTTAATAGCTCTTAGATCTGTTACTATTCTCCGTTTTTCAGATTTCTTTTTAACAACAAAAACTGGAGAATTCCAAGGGTGGGTTGACTCTTCAATATGCCGAGCATTTAGTTACTCCTGTACCAGCTGTTCTAAGGTCTGCTTTTTCTCTGTTGTTAAAGGCCATTACACACCCATGCAGGTTTGTGTGTCAACCATTTTAAAGGTATGGCTATTGGTGCCTGTAGAAGATCAGCAGTTGTTGTGCCCTGTTCTTGTACAACCTGAATGGTTAGTGACTGCTCTTTACAATATTTTGTAATATTTTTCCCAGAAACATATGTTAATTTATGATTTGTTTCTAAGATTGGGAGAATGTTAATCTGAGTATTCTAGTGCTGTAACAAATCACATCCCCACAAATTCATTGCTATGTTAACCACATATGGTTTTAATATTCCTCTATGTTCTTTTGGCCCTACATTCAACCCATATCATGTTCTGCTTTACCTGAGATAAAGTTTCAGTCACTAAGAACTGAACATTTACATCCTGAAGAGGCCAATTTGAATGCCAAGATTCTGATGAAATTATTGTTACATTTGCATCTGTGTCTGACTTTCAATGACAATGCCATTTATTTGTATTTTTAATTTTGGTGTTTGTTCATATATAGAAGTTTGCCAAAATTTTGTGGTTTCTCCTGAATATTTTGTTCTCTATTCTATAGTTATTCTATTATACAGAGAAGTATGATTTCTTACAATAAGCATTAGGTTCTTTAATTGCTCTTGGAAGGAGTTTCCTTTATGATAGCAGGAAACAAGTGAACTGGATTTGTCATAGGGACCTGTGAGAGGCCCCTCATGGAATTTCCCGATAGCAAAGGAGTACCATGAACACACCTCATTGGCCTACATTCATTAGTCCAGTGCCTGTCTTTGCCACAACTTCTACATAATCCAGAAAGGAGGATCATTTGGAATGGATTATTCTTAGGAAAAAAAATCCATTCTTTATAGGAATGCCCTGTCTTTAATCCCTTTTAAGGTGATCTTGTTTACCACAATAATAAAATCTGGCATTTCAATTTTCCCTCAAACCTCTGGAAATCATCTTTCCTATCCATGCATCATCATGGTCTGAGATTCAATATTAATTGTATCTTGAATCTATTCCTCCAAAGTTGCTGACTTTGCCTTTAATAGTTTAATTATTTTTTGCATAGAGAATTGGCATTTTAAAAACCCAGAGATTCAATTATTATTTGTCTAGCTTCTGAATTTGATATCATTCTATTTACTGCTGAAGTCAATCTTTGTAAGAAATCTGTACGGGTTTCCTTTGGATCCTGTATAACTTTAGTAAATGACTCAATTTTCTTTCCTGTTTCTCCAATTCTGTCCCATGCATTCAAAGCTGCTGCATGGTATAAATCCAGGGTGTGGTCATCATATACAGCTTGTTTTTCTATACTAGCATAATCTCCTTCTCCAAGAATTTGATCTTGGGAGATTTCCATACTTCTAGCTTTACTCTGTTGTTCAATAATCTTAGCCATTTCTCTGAACCACATACTCCATTGCAATGTGGATCAGGCTCTAAAACATATTCAAGCGATTCTTTAGGGATAATTCTATTACAAACTGACTACGAATTTAACATTTGCTCACAAAAGATGAATGCATGCCATATGAGACTATTGCTTCCTTGAATTCTTAAATCTAACATTACACGGCAGTCCAGTTATCTATAATAGAGCCTCTGCCATTTGGCAATTTCTATAAGGTTACTGGATATATTAAGGTTGTTTGTTTGAAAATCTTAGGCTGTTCCTCTCTATTCTTAATATGCAAGATTGAAATTGGTTTTCCATTAAACTCCTCTGTCTGTATTTGAATATCTCTGTGATCTATTTTATTAGTTTTTTTAAGGACTGTATCTTACTTAGCACTCAGATTAACCAACTTTTTTAGTGATAAGACAAAAATGATAAAGCTAATAATGTTTACAATCAATATTACATAAATCCCATCTAAATTAGATATCCTTTCATTTAATCATTCCATTTTCAAGCTGTCTAGCATATTATCATATGGAGACTCAAATCCCTCCATTGTAATGTGTTTTTTTCCCTATTTTTAATGTGGGGAAAAACTCTCTCTTTTAACTAAATTCTCCCTTTAAGAATTCCCAATTGTCTTACCAAATCCACAAATAATGTTGATGAAGATGTGAGGCTTATTGCTGCTGCATAGAACAGTAAAAGCCTGACTGGATTTCAAGACAGCTACCTAGTTTGCCAGCATCTTGAGAAGGGGGTTCAGGGAGAGTCCACAACCCATGGTGGAGAGAGAGAGACAGAGACAGAAACAGAAACAGAGAGAGACAGAGAGCTGGCTGTCTGAAAAATACATAGGGGATTTTTTTTTTTTTTTGGAAAAAGCATATGTGTGAGGGTGAGGGGGCCGCCTGAAGGCAGAACCAACTAGTCTAGTGTGGGTGAGTCTTGTGGCATTTGGAGCCCAGATGCTTCTGGAGTTTGGGTGGCAGCTGGAGACTGTATCAGAGAGGCTACAACAGGAAAGTCCCAAACTTGCTCAGAAGCTTGGGGAGAAAGAAAAAAAAGCCTAACTGGGTAGGACTGGAGTCCCATGTGCAGCTCTTGTCTGTGCTGGTGGCTAAAAAGCCACATGCAAATGGCTTTTTTTTTTTTTTGTGAATTCATACTCCAAATGTTGGTCACCAAATGTAGCATGATTAATAAAAACCTAGAAACAGATATTGGGGTTCAACCTGAAGATCAGAAAAGCAAAGCAGCATGCTACTAGAGAGCTCTTCCCTCTATGAAATCTTCAGACTGAAAGAGAGAGTTCCTGTCTCATCCTACCTCCTATTCCTCTTCAGTGCAAGGATTAAAGGCATGCACCACCACTGCCCAGTCTCTATGGCTAACTAGTGTGGCTGCTGGGGTTAAAGGTGTGGCTGACTAGTGTGGCTGTTTAGTCTTCTAATCTTCAGGCAGGCTTTGTTTATTAAAATACAAATGAAATATTGCTGAATTCTGGGGTTTCTATAGCAGGATTTCATGCTTTCTGTGGGTGTCTGGGCTACATTGTTTGCTCAGCTTCTTACAACCAGTGGGTGGGAACACTGTATTGTCAGTGAGGACTCCTCTTGAAAACTATCAGGTATCCAGTTTACTCAGGCTGTAGGAAGAATTCAGCTCTTTTCCAAAAACCAAGGAAGCCAGCACTCCTCTTGTGGGATGGTGAGATTTAAATGAGATGATATGTGTGAGCCATCATTGTCGATGCAAAGTCTGGGGCCCTAGACACTTAGAATGGAGGTTGGGCAAGTAATAATCAAAATCCCTTCATGTCCTAAAGCCTGGTGATGAGAAGTGGGCAGGGTGTACTTGCCTGCTTAGTAATGCTGAGGGCAGGCACTCCATGGGCAGTTGTGGACCCTGGGATCTTGTATTCTCCTTGGCTATATAGAATAGGTGGCAAAAAAATAGAAAAGAAGATTTCCAAGTTATTATAGAAAAACAAAAAAAAAATGAGAAGTTTCAACTAGCTGTTAATTCAACCAACAGTCAACTTAAAAAACAAAATAAAAGCAAAAACTTACTTCCTTCCTCCCTCCCTCCCTCCCTCCCTCCCTCCCTCTCTCTATCTCTCCCTCCCTCCCTCCCTTCCTTCCTCTCTTCTTTCTCCTCCTCCTCCTCCTCCTCCTCCTCCTCCTCCTCCTCCTCCTCCTCCTCCTCCTCCTTTTGGTTTTCCAAGACAGGATTTCTCTGTGTACCTGGTTATCCTAGAACTTGCTCTATTGCCCAGGCTGACCTTGAACTCAGAGATCTGCCTGCCTCTGCCTCCCACGGGATTAAAGGTGTGTACCACCTCTTTCCTGCTCTTTTTTATTTTTTAATACATTTTTGAAAGTATTCTTTTCTCTGTGTGGCCTTGGAACTCACTCTGTAGATAAGGATCTGGAACTCAGAAACCTGCCTGCCTCTGCCTACAAAGGGCAGAGATTAGAGGGGTGTGCCACCACACTTGGCTATGTTTGTTGAAATAGAATTTCATCTATTTCCAATTTCCCCCTCCCTATCTTCCTCCAGCTCCTCCCAGATATCTTCCCTTGAACCCCTCCCATGCCCCCTCAAGTGTTTAGCCTCTTTTTCTTTATTACATTTGTGTGTGTGTGTTCTAATCCTCCTCCCCACAGTCACTTTTTTTCTTTTCTCATTGTTGCTAGTGTTTGCTTGATCAGCCCTTGGTTTTGGAAGATGTACAAGTATCACTGTGGTTCCTTGAGGAACAGAGTGAAGGCCCAGCAGGAAGACTTTGGTCTCTTGTAGGATGTTGTGATGTTGAGAGACCGGTCGGGAAGGCTGTGAGAGATGTTGTATAGTTAATGTATCAAACACCAGATGTGGTACTGATTTAAGAAACTCCTAGCAATATCAGGCCCTGCTTAGTCCTTTGCCTTAGGAAATGACTTTTTCTGTTGCTGCTAAAATACTCTAACCAAAACTATATAAGGGAGAAGTTTTATTTCAGCTTCCAGTTCCAGGTACAGTCCATCACTGTGGGAGTCATGGCAACAGGGGCCTGAAGGAGCCGGTCATACTGCATCTGCAGTCAGGGAGCAGAGGGGTAGACTCTGGTGCTCAGCTCACTTTCTCCTTTTCATACAGTCCAGGGCCGCAGCCCAGGGAATGGTGCCACTCACAGTGGACGGCTCTTCCATCTCAGTGAACTTACTCATCACACTTCCTTTGGTTGGGAGAGTATCCACATCACTGACTTTTAATGTCTGAGCTCAGTTTACCCTTTGATGTTGGATTTATTCTTGCTGTCAATGGGCATCCTCTCTACCAACAAGAAGGACTTTGGGGAATGTCTCAAAAGCAACAGCTTTATTCCTTCTGTGGAAACCTGAGTTGGCTCACGCAGGAAACTCATGGCTCTCGAACCCTCTGCTCCTTGAACCCTGTTTAATTGTAGATAGCAAATAAACATTGCCCAGCCTTTGTGCCCAGAGGCTACTGGACTCATTAAAAGGAGTAGTGGTCAGCGTTCTTACCATCCACATGGGTCTTCCCACCCATGGCATGAGATGCTGCCTCAGAGCTGCATTAATTTTTATCATTCCTTAGTAATTAACATTGTATTTCTGCTGATAAACCCCGTCAATAGGGTGACTTGATTAGCCAAACATAAAACTACTCATTAACTCCAATTATGCTGTGCAGGTATAATCTCATTTTGGTTGGTTGGAGGACGGCTGTTGTGTCCCCGCCCCTGTGCTCCCCTTTAAGGTCCTCAGTTAAGTGTGCAGGGTTTATGAGGCTGGCAGAGATGCAGGCAGATTCAGAAGGCCATTGTCACCACCTTACAGAGGATGTCTGGTGTCTAGGTGCTAAGAGTGAGAAGACATTTGTGCGTGCTAACCATCAGAAATACCCAGATTCTGTCCCTTGTGGCAGGCCTATAGGTGGTAGGACCTCAAAGGAATGAAGGGATCCAAGAGGCATCCTGAGTAGGAATGGATTTTTGAATATCGTGAAATGGAAGGTGTAATACCTTCTTCTCCTTTTCCTCCTCTTTCTTCATTTCCTCTTCCACCTTCTTCCCTTTCTCCTTTTTTCTTTTGACAGGGTTTCATGCAGCTAAGTCTCTCCCTGAATTTGCTATTTAGCTGAGGATGTCCTTGTAGTTTTGATTCTCCAGTCTCCTCCTTCCAAGTGCTGATTACAGGTGTGCAGCACTGTCATGGGCCCCTGGTCCTTAGCACAAATGACGCCATGCTGGAAGCACCATGTTGACCTTGGAACCCAGCCTGTAGGTCCCAGCACCTGCCAAAACAGGAGCAAAGACCTAATCCATTGTCCCAGGATTTAGGAAAGCCCCTAAATGTGCTAACTTTGCTTTTCAGTTTCTGTAGTTCTGCTTCTTGCTAATGTTCTTGCTTGATTTGGGCGAGCTCCCTGCACAGCCACTGGCCACCTATACAGACTTTCTATTTGGCTTTGGGAGCATCTGTGTGTGTTTTCTAGTGGACCGTGATGGCTGTTCTTGGTTGGTAACTTGACTACATCTGGAATTAACTAAAACCCAAATGGCTGCTCATACCTGTGCAAGGTTGTTTCTTAATGAAATCATTTGAAGTGGGAAGATCTACTTGTAATTCGGATCTTTGGGGTAGGAAGGTCCACATTTAATCTGGGCCATACCTTCTGCTGTCTGCCTTTTAAAAGGATGTAGAAGAAGGATGTTTGCTCTCTTTGCCTGATGGCCCTCATTCTCACTGGCAAGTCCATTCCTTCGCTGGCATTAGAGCATGCTTATTTGGGATTCCAGCATATACTGAAGAATAGCTGAGATATCCAGCCTTGTGGATTGAACAACTAGTGGATTATTGGGTCTTCTGTTGGTAGACTAACATTGTTGAACCACAGCCTGCAAGTCACTCTAATAAATTCCATATAAATATAATAAATACATAAATACAAATATGTATTTATCACTATAAGTTCTATAATTCTAGAGAACCCTGACTAATACAGATTTTGATACAGAAGAATTTCTACAGCAACAGATGTATAAGGATGAATTTTAAGTATCCAGAATAGGGTTTCCAATTTGCCAAGACCTACAGTTACTGAAGTCTCTCCAGATACTGAAGCCTCTCCTGGAAGCCCAGAGTTTACTGAAAGCCCATGGTGTGAACTATTGTACAAACTTAAGAAGACAAATGAACTTGACTCTCTTGATTTACCATTTGGGAGAAGCATTGGATTTGGTGACTCTGTATATAAAACTTTTGACCATTTGTGAGAAAATAAGGAAAAAGATAATGCTGGTTGGTTGCTCCTGGCATCTCTGGATAAACCAACAAAGGAAAAGAATGAGCTCCATGATAAAATTGACCAACTTCTAGTGTCTCACAATCAGGAACTCAGTGATAAAACTGGTCAGCTCCACATGTGCATAAACAGTCTAAAGGTTTCTAAGTGGGTCTTGGAAGAGAATCTTCTCTCCAGAAGCCACAGAGCTCAGGTTGTGGAAAATCAAACCGAAGCCCTTGTAACACCACCCCAAGTGGTTTATGGAGTGCTGGGGATTGAAACCAATCATGCTTTTTAAAACCCAAGTTTGCGTTAATCCCTTTGGGAGGAAATGTGTACCAGTGCTCCTGTAACTCACACAAGGAACCTGATGGAGTAAGTGATGAAGTCTTTCTCTCGCTGCTTTAGACCTGTGAAAACATTCCTGACTTGAACAGTGGTCAAATGGAACATAAGAGAAGTGGGGTGTGGTCAGACAGGAGCCTGGAATGTCAACATTCGCGGGTGGATGTTCTTTCCCACCTACCAGCTCCTAAATAACTAACTCGGAGACTTAATATGAACTATAAATGCTCAGCCAACAGCTCAATAGCTAAGTCTTGCATTTTAAATCAACTCTTATTTCTTATCTATGCTTTGCCACGTGGCTCAGCACATTTTCTCAGTACGGGATGTCCATCTTGCTTCTCTCTGCATCGGCTGCTGGTGACTCCTCAGACTCCACCCCACCACACGAGCATTCTCAGTTTGGCTTTCCCATCTAACCTTTTTTTGTTCAGCTATTGGCCAGTCAACTTCTTTATTAAGCCAATAAGAGAGACATATATTCACAGAAGTACTGGAATATTCCACAGACATTGAGTTAGTGTGTGTCTGCCCATCCTGCTAAAGGATTCAGCAGAAAGAAAGAAATCAATCACCCACCAGTATTTATGTGACATCTCTAATGGGCCAGATACTGCTGGACTGGGATTTGGGGGCCCTTTGGGATTTGATGGATGTGTTCTCATGGATCTCACACTCTAGCAGGGCAGAGGTCACAGTCCCAGTGGAACCCAGAAGGCTTCTTGTGGCATTTGCTTTCCATAAAACCCATGGCCACAGACTATGAAGGCCCCACCTGATCCTTTTCTGCTTTTCCTTCTCACTCATCACACCCTCCTAGCAGTAGCTGACCTTTGAAGTTTCCAAGTCCAGTTCTGCCTCAGGGCCTTTGCACTGCTGTGCTCTCTGCCTGGAGTGCTCTTCCTGTGTGTGCATTGCTTGCTCCCTCTGACCCTCCATGACTCTACTGTTGTCATTATTCAGAAGTTTGTTCCCCAAGGAGCCAAATTAAAACAGCATGATTCCCCTGTGCTGTGGGAGAATGCTCTTGTACACTGTCAAGATTTGTCACTCGTTTTAGTTTAATAAAAGGCTGATTGACCAGTACACAGTCAAGTAGTATAGACAGGGTTACCGGACTAGGAGAATTCTGAGGAGAGAAAAGGCAGAGACACAGTCGTGAGCAAGATGCAGAGGAAGTAAAATGAGAATACCTTTCTGAGAGAAGGTACCAAGCCACGTGGCTAAACATAGATAGGAATTATGGGTTAATTTAAGTTGTAAGAGCTAGTTAGCAATAAGCCTGAGCAATAGGTCAAACAGTTTATAATTAATATAAGCTTCTATATGTTTATTTGGGACTGAATGACTGTGGGACCAGGCAGGACAGAAACTTCGATCTACACCTCTGTCTTGGCATCCCTCTGAATTCTTCCTTTGAGGATCTAGGTCCTTTGGAATATTTTATTCTTTATGATTGCTTTCTGATGTTCACCAGTGGAAAAACAATTCTTGGTTGACAGTGACTATATCAGGATCATCATTGTATCTATGCACCTGATAGAATGTGGCACCCAGTAGATATGCTCAATAAACAGTATTGAGTGAGTTAGTGTTGAGAATAAGGAGGTCATTTTTGGTAATGAAATGAACTGGGCTCACGTGGAAGTGTCCACCAGTGAAGGAGCTCTAGAGTTAAGCTCCCATATAAAGCCTCTCTTTGGGAAACTGACAGTTGGTCCAAGATCTGAAAGACGGAAGGAAGTCAATCACACTCATGAGAGAAAGAGCAGGCAGGGCCCTGGTTCCAGATAGAGTGAGTGTGGGGTTTCCAGGGGCTAGAAATGAGGCCAGGGTGGGAGGAGAAGATAGAAGAGGAGGGAGTGGAAGCCAGAGGCCAGTCAGGGATCCCCAGAGCAGGGGATTCCCTTCTTCAACATGCATGCTATATCTGCTAGAACTCTGGGACCTCTGACCTGGATGAGCTGATGGATAAAAAATGGGGGGAGCTACCAGCAGGGGATCTCTTTTCCATCTGGGGCTCTAAGTCCTACCCTTCCCCAGCAGTACCAATGGGGCCTTCTCCTGTAGTCCTCACATTCTGAGAAGCTCCAGACATTTGATGGTGAGTCACTTTGCCCTGCCCCCTTCCTGATGGTATAGGCATCTGAATCCATGTTTCAAGAATTAGCCCTTCTCAAATTTTCTCCTTTTGGGTCTTTCTGGGAAATGTCTACCTTCACCATAGGCCCAGCTCACATGACTTCTTTGGGGACTAATCTTGATTGGATGACCAGTCATGCAGGCAAAACTGAGCCTTCTGTCCACCACCAGGACTGTTCATTCGAAGGACATCCTTTGTGACTCTGTATGTGGTGCTTTGACTAGGAATGGCCCCATAACCTCATAGATTTCAGTGCTTGGTCACTAGGGAATGGTGCTACTTAACAGGGATTAGTAGGTGTGACCTTATTAGAGTAGGTATGACCTTGTTGGAGTGGGTGTGGCCTTATTGGAGGCAATGTGTCATTGGGCTTTGAGGTTTCAGATGTTCAAGCCAGGCCCAGGGTGTTTCTCTCTTCCTGCTGCCTGCCAATCTGGATATGGAATTCTCAGCTACCTCTCCAGCACCCTGTCTGCCCATTTGCTGCCATGCTTCCTTCCTTGATATTAATGAACTAAGTAAGCCTCAGAAACTGCGAGCCATCCCCAATTAAATGTTTTCCTTTATAAGAATTACCATGGTCATGATGTCGCTTCACAGCAACAGAACAGTGACTAAGACTCTCTGTCTCTCTGTCTCTCTTTCTCTGTCTCTGTCTCTGTCTCTGTCTCTGTCTCTCTCTGTTTCCAGATCTTCTGGGATCTCATTTAGAGAATTGTGGGCTCCTAGGGAACAGAAGCTGTGTTTCTCTGTCTCTTACCTTCAGAGTATGCCACAGAGTCAATGTCTAAGAAATTACCAATGAAAGGAGTGGACCAGCAGATATCATTCAAGGGACTATAGTGGTCTGTCATGGTGGCTGGGGGAGGAGAGTTCACATGCAGTAGAAATGGAGATACCCTTGTGGGAGAGGGAGATGAGAACAGTCCAGAAAAGCAGGATAGCCATGCCATGGTCTTTAGTTTCTAAACATTCTGGGCATGGAACTTCTCCACTGGAGTGGAAGTACAGTTGGCCAGTCCTGATGCAATGCCTGCTGGGATCTGTGGGTTGGCCAGTCCTGATGCAATGCCTGCTGGGAGCTGTGGCTTGATCATACCACTGGATCTGCCACCCTCCCCTCTTTGGGGAATGGTATCCTAGTTGGTGTGGGATTTCTGGGTCTGCCAACACCAGCTTGCGCCCTCATCTGCACGCAAGTCAGGTCTTGATCGTTACATGATGACAGAAGGCCTCTTGTGCACCTAGATGCAATGGTTGGTTTAGGAACCTGGTTGAAGGCAGAGGCTGTCACTGGCCCATTTCTGCTTGGCCTCATCTTGGAGAGCAGAAGACCAAAGTTGAGGGTTACCTCAATTTGGTTGTCTTTTAAAGAAGAAAGAGTAAGACTGGCTTGGGAAGAGAAGCAGAGAAGAGGACAATTGCAAGCCCCAAAGGTGCCATTGGGTCTGTGCAGGCCTGAGGACTTCCATGTCATGGATCACCTAGATCCCTCCTTCTTGAGTTCATTAGATACTCTGTCCTTGCGATGGAAACAGCTCTGAACAGACACAGAAAGAGGACCCATTGAAACATGTCAAGAGCTCTTTGGTAGTCTGTCATCTGGATTTTTTCTGTCACCAAATCCTTCAAGTACTTGGGGCTCCAGAGTTCCAGTCCTCTGTGGTGCTTCTGTGGCAATCTTTGCTGAGTGAGCTCTTTGGCTGGGAGGTAAGAAAACCATTGTCCATCTGTCTGCCCCCCACTAAGTTCCATCTGGAATGATGGCTGTCTTGGGCATCTGACCTATGAGGAGTGCAGCTGGGAAATAAACATAAAAAAGGGGGAAAAAGTGAACCAGGAAAAGTGGCTGCCTTTCAAACTAAAGGGCATCTAATCCCAACACTGAGTCTCCACTCCCTGAGAATGAGACCATTGAGCAAGAGTATGGGAAGTGCAACATTCTAGAAATACCAGAGGCAGACAAAGTAACATTCTAAAAGCACTGGGTTAGAGTTGGAAGATGAAGTAAGGAAGCCCTGTTGTATGTCTTCTCTGGGGAGCTCCCCTCTGTGTTCCCGTTTTCAGCCACATTTGTATCAGGAGACAGCTGGGCATCACCTGCCCCATCCACAGGGAAGCTGCAGATGAATCTTTATCTTTGGTTGTGACAAGACTTTGGGGGTCTGGATGATACTAGAGAGAACAAGATCAAACTGAACATTTCATGGATCAAGAATGTGGAGGAAGCTGGACGGTGGTGGCACACGCCTTTAATCCCAGCACTTGGGAGGCAGAGGTAGGCGGATCTCTGTGATTTCGAGGCCAGCCTGGTCTAGAAGAGCTAGTTCCAGGACAGGAACCAAAAAAAAAAAAACAAAACAAAAACAACAACAACAACAACAAAAAAAACAAAAAACAAAAAAACAAAAACAAAAAAAAAGAAAAAAAGAATGTGGAGGAGCTGACTCTGTGGACGTGGTAGGTCTCCCCTTAGACGGGCTCATATGGGACTTAAGGGAGTGAAATCTGAAGTTTCTTCTGACCTTGATAGCTCATAGAGCCATATTATTACCATCCATCCAGACATCCATACATGCATGCATCCATCCATCCTCCACTTGTCCATCCATCTACTCACCATCATCCATCCATGCTGACAACTGGAGAAATCATTCCCTGGGGGGTAGTCCTAACTAATTCTACCTCAGTCTCATCCTTACTTCACCTGATGTGCTTCTAGAATATGAGATCTGCAAAGTAGCATGCTCATAGTCACCTGAAGAAACATTACAATAGCTTCTCTGGCTCGTGAAGGAGGAGTTAAATTGAGAAACTAAACCTGACATTTGGGACATCATTTTGTCTCCCAAGTTGACAAAGTTAGATAGCATTGGTCTAGTTGTGGAGTAAGAGTCCATCGTTTGTGTTATTGATCAGAAAATGATTTGCCTCAATCTTTTTTAGATGCACAAAAGTTTTAATTATACACATTTATTAGTTCAGCTACTCCACTGTTAGATTTTTTTTCTCAGAAAAATATATTCTTAGAAGTCAAGTGGTGGGCATGTGGCCATTTCTTGGTGCGTTGTATACGTAGGGCAACCAGAATGAGCCTTGAGTAGGGATTACTTATATATCTGCTCACCACTGTTTCCACTGATGGCTGAGAGTGAGGTGGGCGCAGATCTGACAGGAGAATTCACACAATTGCTTCTTACTATGTTTAAACGTCCAAAAGCCAAACCACACAGGAAATGTTCTTGCTTTCTTCAGGAGAGGAGTGGAATGAACTGCCCACGGTTTAGTTATACAACAGAATACTATGAAGCCATTGTAACCAGTATGTTAGGGGTTGACGGTTTCATATGTTGAAATCCTAATCTCTATTGTGATGACATAGGAGGTGGAGTCTTTGGGAGGTGATTGGGTCATGAGGGTGATACCCTCAAAAGTGAGATTAGTGTCCTTTTTTTCCCATTTCTAAGCTTTACTTTCTTTTTTTATTTTTATTTATTTATTTTTATTTTATTTTTTATTAAAAATTTCTACCTCCTCCCCTCCTCCCATTTCCCTCCCCCTCCCTCTCCAGTCCAAAGAGCAGTCAGGGTTCCCTGCCCTGTGGGAAGTTCAAGGTCCTCCCCTCTCCATCCAGGTCTAGGAAGGTGAGCATCCTTGGCTTCTCAGTCAGCCCTCATTGTCAGCCACATTCAGAGAGTCCAGTTTGATCATATGCTCCATTAGTCCCACCATCTCAGTGGGGGGACGCACCCCTCATGGTCCTGACTTCCTTGCTCATGTTCTCCCTCCTTCTGCTCCTCATTTGGACCTTGGGAGCTCAGTCTGGTGCTCCAATGTGGGTCTCTGTCTCTATCTCCATTCATCGCCAGATGAAGGTTCTATGGTGATATGCAAGATATTCATCAGTGTGGCTATAGGATAAGGCCAGTTCAGGTGCCCTCTCCTCAGCTGCCCAAGGAACAAGCTGGGGACATCTCCTTGGACACCTGGGAACCCCTCTAGAGTCAAGTCTCTTGCCAACCCTAAAATGGCTCCCTTAATTAAGATATCTACTTCCCTGCTCCCATAGCCACCCTTCCTCCATCCCAACCATCCCATTCCCCCAAGCTCTCCCCATCCCCCCCTTCTCACTTTTCTCTCCCCATTTCTCCTTACCCCCACCCCACCCCCACCCCCCGTGCTCCAAATTTTTGCCTGACAATCTTGTCTACTTCCAATATCCAGGAGGATAACTATATGTTTTTCTTTGGGTTCACCTTCTTATTTAGCTTCTCTAGGATCACGAATTATAGGCGCAATGTCCTTTATTTATGGCTAGAATCCACTTATGAGTGAGTACATACCATATTCATCTTTTTGGGACTGGGTTACCTCACTCAGGACAGTGTTTTCTATTTCCATCCATTTGCATGCAAAATTCAAGATGTCATTGTTTTTTACTGCTGAGTAGTACTTTAATGCATATATATTCCACACTTTCTTTATCCATTGGGAATATACCCAAGAGATACCCAATCATACTGCAAAAGTATTTGTTTAACTATGTTCATAGCAGCATTATTTGTAATAGCCAGAACCTGGAAACAATGTAGATGTCCCTCAATGGAAGAATGGATAAAGAAAGTGTGGAATATATACGCATTAGATTAGTGCCCTTATAAAGAGGACCCAGAGATTTCTCTTGCCCTTTTCATTATTTGAGGGCAGAGCTAGAGGATGGCTTCTGTGAACCAGGAAATTGTTCTTTAGCAGACACTGAGTCACCAAATGGCTTGACCACCAGACATCTTAAACTTGGACTTTCTAGCTTCCAGAAACTTGATAAGTAAATGCATGATTAAACCACCCAATCGATGACATTTTTTTGTCTTGGATCTTGAGTTAGCTCTGTGTCAACAAGGACCAGTTGGCATAAATACATTTCTAAAAAGTTCCGGTTGATAGCACTCGACTTACAAAATATTTAACCAGAGATTCACCATGCATTGTTTGTGGATATGGGATCCTGTGACACAAGGTAAAAGTGTAATCACACCCTGCCAACCTTCAGGACAGTGGGCACTTCTGGGGAAGACAGAGTGGCATCTAGAATCTTTATTTATAGATCTGCTGTAAGCGTTGGATTTCTTTTCTTCCTTCTCCATCCCTTCCCTTCTTCTCTTCCCTTCCCTCCTCCCTCCCTCCCCACCTCTCTCCTTCCCTTCTTGCCTCCCTCCCTTCTCCCTTCCTTTACCTTCCTCTCTTTCCCCTCTCATTTTCTTCCCCTTTTCTCCCCCTCTTTTTTCCCTCTCTCCTTCACCTTCTTCCCCTCTTCTTCTCTCCCTCCTTCTTCCTTCTTGGCTTGGAAGCAAACAAAAGAAGGCAAACGTATCTTAAATCCAGATTATACATGCATGGATACTTGTTACATTATTTTCTGTATGTCTGGAGAAACTTATAGAAAGCCAAATACACACACGTGTATATGTATATGTTTCCCTTTTGAGTAAGCATATGTTTGAGTCAATGCTAGAACTGGGGCAAAACATTTATTTTGTTTTCATGACCCTAGCTTTAAGGAAGATGTGAGAAGCCAGGTTTGCAAAGGGATGGAGAGATGCTTGCATCTCCATTTAATCCCTTGCTGGGCTGCTGATGCATTTTACAATATGCACACTGTATTTCCCTTTCTCCTTCCTTCTTTCTCCCCCCACTTCCCTGTATCTGTACCTAACAGGGCCTGTTGCAGCCTTGGAATTTCTCAACAGCAAACATATTCCATGCTGTTTGGATATCATCACCATACACAACCACCTTTTAGCACGAATGTATGACTTGGGATTCTTGACTGACAATTCAGCCCTCTGAGTCTGAGCCACGCTTGGTCTTGTATGTTGAGGACCAGATGATCCCCTTGAGATGATGAATCAAGCACCTCATGTCAGAGGAGGAAACCAAGGCCGTGTGGGCAGGAGTCCACACAGGCTATCATATGGCTTAGCCTCCCGGGGGCCAGAATGATTCCTGCAAAAGGGCCTCTCCCGGGCGGAACTCTGACTTATCCTCTGGAGAGTAGGCTAGCATGACGGGCTCCATGACTGTCTGTAGGTGGTGTGTCTGTCTTGGCTCCAGCTGTGAGAACCCCACAGTGTCACATTCAACCTGTGTGTGTTGACAGGTCCTTGCAGAAGGAGCGTGCATGGAAAGAGAGTGCAGACGGCTACAGCTGCTGTCACTAACACCCCAGAGATGAAGGCCAGGGACCAATGGCTTCATCTTTCTGGGCATAGCAGTGCCAGGCCAAACTGCTCAGAGGGAGTGGCTGCTCTCATTCCTAAGCAAGCCAGTGTCACAGGGCAGGGGCTTCAGAGCTTCCACCTGCAGTGGGCCCTGGCCTGGCACACTTTCCCAGGCTTGGGAAAAAGAGATCAATAAAATCTTGAAAACAACTCTTTAGGAGACAGGGTCAGCAGCTAATGTGGGAAACGCGAGTGGAATCCTGACACACACTGCTTTGGGTATCTCAGGGCTGGGATACTCAGCTGAAGCATCTTTCATTTTAATAATAGCTGTTATGGACTGCAATAAGAACTATCAAAGTACATTAAATGTAATGGGCTGATCCTTCCAGGGACGAGGAAGCAAGTGAGTCATTTGTGGGGTTAGTTTAGTGGTTTTGGCCCTTTCCACATTTCCATTTAGATCCCTGGGGATGGGACTTACAAAGGGAACAGTTTTAGCCAGTCTGGCTTCTGGCTCACAGGGCTAAGACCAGCCTCGTGGGTGGGTGCTGTGTGGGTGGATGGTGTGGGCTGGCTGGAAAATGGGAATTCCGTGGAGAGATATCAAGGCCATGCCGGAGAACATGGATTTCGTGGGTTGTTAGCCGTTTTTCTTATTGCTGTGTCAGGGTCTCCCGACAGAAGCAAGTTAAGGAAGGGAGGGTTTATTATGGCTTACACTTTGAGAGTCCAGTCCATCACGATGGGGGAGGCATGGTGGCAGGTGTGTGAGGCAGCTGGTCATGTGGCATCCACAGTCAGGAAACAGTAAAGAATGCTTGCTGGTTATCCTCTTTATCGCGTCTGGGTCCTCCTACACTAACTAACCTAATCTAGGAAATTCCTCCCAGGCTTGCCCTGAGACTGGTCCCAAGGTGATTCTATATCGTGTAAATTAACATAAGGCTTCTCAATGATCAAATATGAAAGAGAAGGGAGGAATGGAGTCGGAGTGCAGCTTCTTGGCAGCTGAGGGTAGAACAGAAGACCCGGGAGTAGAGGAGGTGGCTCATGCCAGGAAGGGGACAGAGTGTGTGCTGGTTACCTCTGTCCCAGTGAGCCTCCAGATGACTTAATGACTAGGGAGACAAAGATCTAGGAAAACACTAACTTGTTTTGGGTCATGTAACCCTTTCTTACATCAGGGTCTTTTTCTGAGGATATATGATCTTTGTGGGATTTGGAGCTATGCCCAGTCACGTATTTGTTTCCAGTTGTGTCTAGAGGACAACACCCTCTTTCTTAGGAACCCTGCTTGAAGGCTAGACCCTGAGATCAGCCTTAACTTTTTAAGTTTGAGGGGTAACGCTCACTAAGCATTGCCATTTGCTCACCCCTGAGAACCCTCTGCCTTAGGTCCCTCGTGACCCTGACCTGTGCCCAGTCTAAGCTCTGCCACTGGGACTCCTCCGTTGCTCATTGGCCATGGAACCCTTAGGCCTACAGCAGCCCCAGGAACATCTCTCTCTCCTTCCTCTAGCGCCCCAAGTGCCTTTGTGTTTGCTCTCCTTGTGAATTTACTACTCCTGGTGGGATCCTGGATGTCTGTTCTTAGCCCTGAACGAACATCAAGTAGCTTCAGGGAAGATGAGGAAGAGGAACCCCCGCAGGGCACGAAGCTAAAGACCAGTGGGATCGGCTGATCAAAGAAGGGCTGTTACCACAGACAAGGGAGTCAGCGCCAGTGTGGAGTAAACCAGCTTACAGCTTGGGCTAACAGCAGCTGGGGCCCCTACCCCTCTGCAGGGTTGAAAGGAGTGACAGAGAGGTCATGGGCAGAACCAGAAGGGATGGCATAGAGTCAGGCTGCTGAGAGCAAACTGGAGCTGCTGCCACCTCTGTACGCTGCTGTGCTTCCTGCCGAAGCCAGTGGGCAGGGGTGAGTTTCTGAGTCCCAAGGCTGGGTGAGGTTGAACAGACAGGAGAGCAGGGAACTCAAGATGAGGACTCCACACAGTTGCAGGCAGCTGCGAACCCAAGTCCCCCCACACATGGTGTGCACCCCTGTAGCAGAGACCTGCCAGATTGGCCATGGCTCATAGTGCACTCCCTGTTCCAGGCAGGAGCTGGGAAGACATCTGTCTTAGATTCCCCTTTCCTCCTTCACACCAGTTCCTTCCAAAAGCTTTCTGAGCTGAGCGAGAGCAGTGTGCCCAAGGTCACCTATCCAGCTCATGCATCCATTGGCTTGATTCCTAAATGCGCCATCACACGGAGCAGCCAGTGGCCCTGAGACCTGCCTTCCAGAAGTCTTCTTTCCCTGGCTTATGCCTCTGTTTTCTTCTTGCCTGGTGCCCAGATTCTTAAGCATGCCTTAGCCTCCTATTTTAGCTATGGTTTTGCAGAATGACAGAAAAATCTGAGAGGCACGAAGCATGTCAGGATCAGGGGCAGCTTCTTCTGCCCTCCTTTACATCATTAAAAGCAAAAAGCAAGCACACAAAACATGGGTAAAAATATCAGGAAGTCTCAACTGACCTTGGGAGGTTTGCCTCGATGATTTCAGAATATAAATCAAATATAAGATTATTTCTAGGGGACCAGGGAGGTGGCTTAAATGGTAAAGTGCTTGTCAGATGAGCTGGCTAGTTTGCTGTCAACTTGACACAGGCTAGAATCATTTGGAAAGAGGGAGCCTTACCTGAGAAAATAACCCCACCAGATTGGCCTGTAGTGTAAGTCTCTGGGATATTTTCTTTCTTTCTTTCTTTCTTTCTTTCTTTCTTTCTTTCTTTCTTTCTTTCTTTCTTTCTCTCTCTCTCTCTCTTTCTTTTTTTTTTTTTTTTTGTTTTTGTTTTTGTTTTTCGAGACAGGGTTTCTCTGTGGCTTTGGAGCCTATCCTGGAACTAGCTCTGTAGACCAAGCTGGTCTCGAACTCACAGAGATCCACCTGCCTCTGCCTCCTGAGTGCTGGGATTAAAGGTGTGCGCCACCACCACCGGGCTTCTGGGACATTTTCTTGATTGAGGCTTGATGTGGGAGGGCCCCAGTCGCTGTGGGGGTGCCACCCCTGGACTGGTGGTCCTGGGTGCTGTGAGAAAGCAAACTGAGTAAGCTAGGAGGAACAAGGCAGTAAGCAGCACTCTTCCATGGCCTCTTCTTCAGTTTCTGGTTTAGGTTCCTGCCTTGAATCCCTGCCTGCTCTTCCTTGGATGATGGACTGTGATGTGGGAGTGTTAACCCTTTCCTCCCTGTGGTGGTTTGAAAGAAAATGGCCCCCAGAGGGAGTGACACTGTTAGGAGGTGTGACTTGTTGGAGTAGGTGTGGCCTTGTTGGAGGAAGTGTGTATCACAGTGGGACTGGGCTTTAAGGTCTCCTTTGCTTATGCTATGCTCAGTGTGGTAGCAGTCCACTTCCTGTTACCTGTGAGTCAATATATAAAAACTCTCAGCTCCTTCTCCAGCACCGTGTCTGCCTGCATACCATCTGCCAATGGGCTGAACCTCTGAACTGTAAGCCAGCCTCCATTAAATGTCTTCCTCTATAAGAGTGGCTGTCATCATGGTGTCTCCTCACAGCTACAGAAACCCTAACTAAGACACCTCCCAAGTTCCTTGTGGTCCTAAAGTCTTATTGCTGCAATGGGGACCCTAACTAGGACACCAGAAAGTGTGAGGACCTGAGTTTGGTCTCCAGCACCCACATGGAAGGAAGGCCAGGTTTGACATGTTCTTGTGATAGCAGTGCAGGGTGCCTAGCCTACTCAGTGATCCCCGAGTCCCGTGGAGAGACCCCGTCCCCAGATACCCAAACTGAAAACCAGAAAAGTAGACTGCTTCTAAGGAATGATACCGAAGGTTGACCTCTGGCCTCTGTATATATGTATATACATGTGCACAAGCACCCACACACCTGAGATTTCCCCCTCAAATGCTCTCTGAACAATGTTGTTGGTTCTCCTGGTTGCTGATAACCAAGGGAACACTGGGAGTGTCTATGAGTAGCCTAGTTCTGGAAAGAGGGTCACAGGATCTCCAAGTAAATAAATAAATAAATAGTCACAATCTGACAGATTCATGGCAATGTACCATGTTCCTGGCATTGTGGAGCCTGTGCTGGCTGAGGGATAAGAGGCATTACCCAAATGGGCTAAGGCCAAGCTGGTCAGTGGTTTGGGGGCACATCCCCAGGGGCAGAAGAAAGAGTGTTCTGTGCTTAGAATCTTAGGGACAGGGCTGATGTCTCTGATGTCTCTTTGCCTGTGAGCTGCTAGGAGGTAAAGTTGGAAAGACAGTCTCAAGTTTCTGCTAACCCTGGATCTGTCTGCCCGTGTAGGGGAGCCATGAGGACTGTGGCACCCACAGCCTCCAAGGGAAACAGATGACGAAGACATTTGGCATAGTCCCAACCCAATTTCCAAAGAGCTTCCTGTCAGGAGATATGCAGGTGAGGCAGTTGGGGAGGTGTGAGGGAACACTGCTTCCTCTCTTGAGGTGACTTTCATGTATTTGAAGTTTCAGAGACAAAAAGGCAAAAGCCAAGTGCTTAGGGGCAGACTCAGATGGAATTCTCTGATGGGGACAACCTGCCGCAGTCTTCCTGTCCCTGAATGTGAAGGGAGAGGGACACCAGAAATCTGAGGGTCATTGAGTAGGGTGACACCTTCACCTTGATGGTTCTAGATAACACAAAGAAGTAAATTCCATCATATCCAGGACCAACAAGTGGGACTCATGGTTACACAGTGTCGAATCTCTGCCTCTGAGCAAGGTGGTTGTGTCTGTTTGCACACATGGGTGTGTGAGTGTTGGAACACTGTGATTGACAGTTTGGCTGCCCTGCCTACTGCCCTTGGTGGAAGAGAGGATCTCCGCAGTTGGTGGAAGAGAGGATCTCTGCAGTTGCTTTATCAAGAGTTTCTGTCAAAGGACTGGGCAGTGTGTGCTCACAATTCCTGATGGAGTGAGTAGCAGTCCTGACTGGAAACAGTGTACACCCCTTTGTCTCTTGGGGAATTAGTCTATACCACACGCCCGTAGCCTTTACAGAATTCACATTCTGACATCTCATTGGACCTCTGATGGCCCTTCCCTTGTTTTGGCATTTTGAGTAGTGGGGAATCCTAGTCTTTCTTTAGGTGTTTCTTCTGCTCTTGTTCTCAGTGTGCCTCACCCATCAGAGTCAGGGCATAGCCTTTAAGGACAAGCCCCTGGGCATGCCCCCTGAGACAGGTGTAGTCTTAGCTCAGCAAGTCCCACCCACGTCTGACTATCCTCAAATGAATTCTTAAGAGGGATAGTCTGAGGGAGCATAGGTTAGCCTGTGATGGAGGAGGGTCATCTTTCTATCTGTTGTTTTCATTGGTTAATTAATAAAGAAACTGCTTGGCCTCTGATAGGGTAGAATTAAGATAGGCGGAGTAAACAGAACAGAATGCTGGGAGAAAGAAGCCGAGTCAGGTAGTCGCCATGATTCTCCCACTCCAGACAGAGGCAGGTTGAGATCTTTCCTGGTAAGCCAGTTTGTGGTGCTACACAGAATATTAGAAATGGGTTAGATTAATATGTAAGAGCTAGCCAATAAGAGGCTAAAACTAATGGGCCAGGCAGTGTTTAAAAGAATACAGTTTCTGTGTAATTATTTCGGGTAAAGCCATGCGGGCGGCTGGGTGCCGGGGACGCAGCCCCTCCACTCTTATTACTACAAGCCTCGCTGACGTGCAGAGTTGAGTCACTCCATATGGAGGTGTCTCAGTGTCCTCAATCAGTTCTGATCCTGAACATGAGCAGGAATTGCTGTACTGTCCCAAGCCTTGGCTACCGACGCTTGGCTGTGAGAAGGGGGCTTCCGGCTAGTGTCTCCAGTATTTCACTGCTATTTCACTGAGCAACTGCTCCCTGCCCTGTAGGTGGGTGCTTCAGACTAATAGGAATGAAAGGGAACCTGGAGTTCCTGCCCTCAGGGAGCCACCAAATTAGCTTGGCAGACAAGGCAGAGGCTGAAAGACCTGGAAGCTGGCTCAGAGGATCACATCAGCTGGGGAAAGGGCAGGGATCCAGGAGTTAGGGCTCTTCTATCTTGCTTGCTTCCATCTTCTGCAAACCTCAAGTGCTCTTTCTGTGCCCAAGACTTCCTGTCTCCTCTGTGTGCTTGTTTGTTTATGTGTGGGATGTGTTCATGTGTGCAGGTGCATGCGGAGGTCAGCAGTTGACATAAAGTATCTTTCTCAATTGCTCTACACCTTTTTTTTTTTCTTTGAGACAAGGTCTCTCATGGAACTTGGAGTTCTTTAATTTGGCTAGCCTAGTGGACTAGCAAGCCCTGGGGTCTTTCCATCTTTGCCTCCCCAGCACTGGGGTTGCATGCACACATGTTCATGCCCAGATTTTTACATGAATGCCTGAGTTCTGAACTTAGGCCCTCATTCTTGTGCAGCAAGCATATTTCCAACTGAGCTATCTCCCCAGCCCCAAGAATTACTTTCTCCTATGAATGTCTCCTTGGTTCCTTGCTCACCCTCACTGATGGTGTCTTACCCATCTTGACTCTACAATACCTGGCACACAAAGCCTTGCTAACATGCTTGGGACACGTAAAATAAAAAATACACACAAGGAGTCAGTGTTAAGGGGTCACAGTGTAGAGAGAGGAAACAAAGAGATTCTTGAATGTGCCTTTAAACCTTTAAATCTAGGAAGCAGCTGGAAGACATTCAGGCCTTGATGTATACGTTACAAAAAGCTAGATGAATCATAGGAAATGCAAATGCAGCCAGTGTTTCATTCTTGCCCTGCCCACCTCTGCCTTCTCAACAGAACCAGCTTCTTTCCAACTTGACACGGTCCACCTCCAAAGCTGGGTCCAGAGGGTGTGGTATAAAGTGAGGTTGTGTGTTCCTGGGGATGCTGTGGGTCTGTTGGGTTCCATCTGTAATCAACAGATGTTCAAGTCAGTGCTGCTGGGACCTCTCCTGTCTTTCTGTCTGCTGTGGAGTCTGACAGGCAAGTCCTGCCTTTGGCTCTCACCACTGAGTCTGAGGCCAGTGGTGCAGCTGTTCAGAGGGGTCTTGCTATGGAAGACTGCAGATCATGGGCATCCCCCCTCTTACCATGCCCAGGCCTGAGATCATGAAGGTGGACGCCAGCGACTTGGAATCTGTGTTGGCTTGTCAGCTGACTGGCAATAGAAAGGATTTCTGAACTGGCAAAACAAAAGTTTCCATTGCTTAAAATAGCCGCAAACCTTTGCTGTACCTTGACTAGGGAACTGAGGACACTTCCCACATGTGTACAGAGCCTGGAGGCTGTCACCAAGTGTGTGTGGTGTGGCCTGCAGAGCCCAGGCGAGTTCCCACTTCAGTGCGGCATTGAACTTCTCTGTCATTGTTCTCATGGGACTCTTGTTTTTTTTATTATATATGTATTTAAATTAAAGCATATATAGTCACACATGTAATTAAAGTATACACATACACATACATTGTGTATATTGAAACCCTAAGTTACCTGGAAAACAAGATGCATGGATGGTGAGGTGGGACTTAAGGGTGCCTGCATCCTTAAGGGTGATGACAGTGACTTTTGGTGTACAGTCTGTAGTAGACTTTCAACAGTAGCCTACTGAATAATGGCAATAGAGAACCAAGTGTATAATCAGTGTCCCACATCCTCTTTTCCCCTAAGTTCAATTTTTAGTGTTATCTTTGGACGCGTTTGACTGATTTGTGTATTCTCTTTCCTTAACATATTCCAGATTCTCCTTCATTTGCAGTCATTATATTCCAGTAAACGTACCAGGGGCTGACTTGGCCACGCCAAGCTTGACAGGATATCCCAACTTAGCCACACAGCCTTCAGGAGGTGGGCACTGTTTCTCCTGCATGATCGTGGGTCTGCTTACTGCCCATCATCCAGGAAGGGTTGCGTAACACAGCAGCCTGGGAGAAGAGCCAAATCCAAAGTGCACTCTTTACTGAATGTGCCGCTTTTGGACAATCATTAAGTTGAAAAATCATGCATCAAACAAAACATGGTTAGCTGAGGTCCCCTGTAATCTGGAAAGCTTGCTTCTTCCCCTCGCATCCTCCAAATCTCTTCATGGACACGCATGGAGTAATTATTCCCGCTAGTGGTGGCAGACTACCCTGTGAGGGGAAATGACAGCTATTGAAGAAATAATTCTGACTCTGGCAGGATTCGGAATTTTCTCATTTCTCAGTGATAGCAAGTTCCAGGATGAACTACCTTGCATATATATGTTTTTCTTTCAGGAGAGCTTATCATTCTGAAGTTCTTTAAAGATTTTAACATTATTTTTAGATTGTGTGTCGGTGAATGTGTGTGTGAGTGGAGTGTGCAAGGAGGCCAGAAGACAGTGTCAGGTTCTCTGGAGTTGGAGTTATCGGTGATTGTGAGTCGCCTAGTACGGATGCTGGGAACCAAATTCTGCTCCTCTGCGAGACAGGCACATGTTCTTCTTCTTTTTTTTTTTTTATTAATTTATTTATTTATTAAAGATTTCTGTCTCTTCCCCGACACCGCCTCCCATATCCCTCCCCCTCCCCCAATCAACTCCCCCTCTCTCATCAGCCCTAAGAACAGTCAGGGTTCCCTGCCCTGTGGGGAGTCCAAGGACCTCCCACCTCCTTCCAGGTCTATTAAGGTGAACATCCAAACAACCTAGGCTCCCACAAAGCCAGTACGTGCAGTAGGATCAAAACCCAGTGCCATTGTTCTTGACTTCTCAGCAGTCCTCATTGTCCGCTATGTTCAGTGAGTCTGGTATTATCCCATGCTTTTTCAGACCCAGTCCAGCTGGCCTTGGTGAGTTCCCGAAGGAACATCCCCGGCACATGTTTTTAACTGCTGAGCTGTCCCTTGGGTTTCCCATCCTGGAAAGATTTTATCCCCTCTGTCATTGCAGTGGGGTCACATGCTAGTTACCAAGCCCCCTTACTAAACTCCCCTTGACACTGGTCTGTTCCTCATAGGCTGGCTAACCCAGAGCGCTCATAGCTGCTCGGTGATTGGATGACCGTGACAGTTGCAGAACTCTGGGAATGTACTCGGAATTGTTGAATCGCATTCTTACAATGGCTAAATTTTATGCTATGTAAATTATGCCTCAGTAAAACAGTTAATAAAAAATGGCTATAGAAAAATAATGTCTTTTTCCAAAGCTCACACCTGCAGAAATATTTCAGGGCTATTTAAGTCTCTGTCATCCATATATTTGGTTCAAATGTCCCTGAAGGGTACAGGAGAGAATAGAGGTGCGGATGGGCCAAAGAACAGCCAAGGCCGCCCTCCCGGTCCCCACCACAGTATGCAGTGACATTTACTCAACATTTACTAGGTGACAGAAACATATAATGAGCAAGGCAGGCCTTGACCCTGTCCTTGGAGTGTTTATGTAGCGAGGAAATAACCCCAGTTCCCACCATGGTTCATACTTCTCAGCTAAGTCTGGAAGTCCCCAAGGCCGGGATAAGGTTCCAGTCAGTTCCCCTCCTGTGGACTCATGAATGAGGACCTGTTTCTTGGGGGCTTAGTAGGTGTCTAGCAAAATGCCTCCAACTGTAGATGTTACTAAAACAACAGGTGAACAATTGTCTGTTTTGTCCCATGAGATGGGTTGGGGATGTGGGTGGGGCTCACTGGGCAATTGTCCTTCAAGACACGGTGTTAGATGGAGTTAACCAGTGGTTCTCAGCTGGTGGGCAAGGTTGTCTGGAGGGACCACAGTACCTGGCACCTGCAGAGAGACACCTTGAAGGTGAGGGATCCTTTCCTTCCCTACGTCGCCGATCTAAAACATGACAGCCCCAGGGGCTAAGAAAGGTGGTCCACGCGGGAGAAGTGGAAGCCAGTGAGACAGCTTCTTCCAGCTTGGGCTTGGGAACCAGCTGGCACTCTTCCTCCACATTCAACCTTCCGGGTCTGAGTAGAATAAGCTCTTGCTCTGCGTGGTGGTGGGGCCTACCAGGAAACAAGAATGTGCCGCCATTTTTTCTCTACCACCGACGTCGTTGGCGCTGCAGCTTAACTTGACACCAGTTTAGAATCAGGATCAGGATGGCCAGCTGGGGACATCTCACCTCTCTGTGTGAAGACACTTCACGTCCTTAAAACCCCAGCAGAAGCTGGGCATGGTGGTGCATGCTTTTAATCCCAGCACTGGGAAGGTGACCGAGGCACAAAGCTCTCTGAGATTAAGGCCGGCCTAGTCTACAAATTGAAATCCAGGATAGCCATAGCTACACAGTGAAGACTCTGTTTCAAAATCCCCAAACCACCATCAACAACGGCACAACACCCCGACAGAAACCACGGTCTGGAAGTGCATGCGTGGAAAGCAAAAGCTCCCCCTCTGGGTCCTTCTCATTTCTCCTACTTCTTTATCCTGTTGGTCACATGGAACCTTCTGTCCAGAGCTCCCAGAAGCCCTTGCACAGGACCATGCATTTGTGAATCACCACCGACAACATGCCACTGGCATAACACGCTGTGAGCTGCCTTTTCACATTCAATGCATTGTGGCTTTAAAATGACCTTTTACACGCATATTGCTTGAAAAGAATTAAACATACAAACCACATTACTACAGTAAAGATTACTTCACATTTCTTTAGGGAAAATACTTATTTTTTGAGGTTTTCATATGTGAGTACTAGATTTACATCAATTATACGTCTGCCCTACCTGCTTGTACTCTTCCCATGTCTCCTGCCCAGCTCCCTCTTAGGTTTATAACCCTTGCTTTCATTATCATTGTTACACACACACACACACACTTACATGTTACACACACACATATAACCTGCTGAATCCAATTAGTGTCGCTCATATGTATATGTATTTAGGGCTGACTACTCGCGATCAGATAACCTAGCTGGAAAGCCCATGAACCACAACAATGAGTGACCAGTCAGGCAAGATAAACGCAGGGCACTTCTGTATTGGGGGTAACCAGCAACCCCCTCACTAGGAGGGAATTTGTGTCTGGTACTGTGAACCTCGCCGACAACTTGAGGCCACGTACCCTTGAAGAGGACCTCGTACTTCCAGTTACCTAAGCCGGTATCATTCCCAACAACCTTCTCAATACTTTAGTTACACCCACAGGTAAGCGTAGCTCTCCCTTGTCAGCAAAGAAGCTTCTTTTTGGCCAGATAGACCTATCACAGGAATCCACAGCTGCTCAGAACTTATTGTGGGCACACCTTATTCACATCTGTTCTTTTTTTTTTTTCCTGTGTGGCCTCTAAAAATTGCTTCTTTTTTTGTTTTAGTGGACAAGTAGGATTGTGTGTATTTGCGGAGTACATGGTGATGTTTTGAAGGACTCCTGCATCATGGGATAGCTAGTTCAAGCCCTTAGCATATGTATCGCCTCACATACATGTATTCTTTCTCCGGTGAGGACATTTCAGATTTACTCTGGCTTTCGAGAATATAATTCATTAACCCGAGTTATCGGCGCATCTCCACTTGTGAGCTGCACGTCTCTGGCTGGGCATGGGCTCTCGAGGGCTGGGGTTCCGAATTACTCAGCCCACAGTTTGTGCCGCTCATGAAATCAGGAGTGGATATCTCATTGTAAAAGTATGCCCAGGCCTTCAGCTAGGAGTTGTCGGCTCTGTGTCCGGTCCTGGCACTCACAGGAGTGGCCTCGACTCTCCGAGTTTCTCTCCATACTGGGTCTCGAGTTTCTCGCCTGCAAAGTGGGTTAAGGGTCACACTCATTGTGGTCTTGTTTAGTTTTCCCTTGAAACCCGTGGAGAGAAGCAAGGACAAGGTTAGCCTTGGATAGAGGGTCTCCTTAAAGGGGTGCAGTGCCCCCCACCCATGGTTTCACTTCCAGTTACTGGCAAAGGAAATATAGTACCGAATGGGAAATTTCAGAAATAAACAACTCACAGTTTTTAAAACACCTTCCTCCCCTTTGAGCAAATCCTTTTAATGGGTATTATATTTTACAGACACCCTGCTCAGCTCCCAGCACTGGGCTCAGTCCCAGACCACCAGTCAGCTCTCTCCTTTGCGATCGCTTCTGTGATGGCAGATCCCTCTCTCTGCCCTTTTATTATTCCCTCTGACCTCTGAGTTATTTTCAAAATAAATACCTCATCTTTTTTCCAGCAACTTTCACAAGTAAGGTCACTGTCGGTGGCCTTTTCTCCTCCCTCGCCCTACTTCTCTTCTTCTTCCTTCCTCCTTTCCCTCTGTGACATATTTGTGTCTATGTATGTATACAGGGTGTGTATATATGTGTGTATGTTAATCCCAAAGATGTGAGGAGAAAGGCCACAGGCCCAAATCATCATGACCAAATTAATAACAGCAAGGTTTTTGTTTGTGTGCATAGGCTGCCTCCCCTAAAGGTGGGGTTTGAGAGGTTAGCATTAGACACGAGGAAGACAAGGTATTTATGGCCCATGGTTAGGGGGTTTCCAAATGGGAGATTTGGTGGGGAAAATAGATGGGGTTAAGAAGCAGAACATTGCAAGGTGCTGATAACAAAGCAGTTGTAACAACCTTTGGAAACAAAGGTAGGATTGCAAAATGATAATAACAACATTTTGAAACAAAGACATGATTGTAGTTAAGGTTACAGGAGGCCATGGGTCCAGTCCTTCAGGGTCAGAGGTTTAATCATAAATGGGAGTGAACCCAGTTTGTCTTTACTGTAAGATGGCTTTCAAGTCCAAGATGGAGGTAGGCTGTTTCATCATGTGGCGGTCAGAGGACAGCATCAGGTATTAATCCTCACCATGCAGCCAGTTTGAGAAAGGTCTCTGCTGCTGTGCTAGGCTCATAGGCTAGCTGGTTGTTGATCTCTCAGGGAATGCTTGATTTGAGCCCCCATGCCTGTGTGACCAGTGTGTATCCACTGACAGACCCCCGTGTTTGTGGCTTGTGTGACCAGTGTGTGTTCACTGATAGACCCCTGTGTTTGTGGCTTGTGTGACCAGTGTGTGTTCACTGACAGACCCCCGTGCTTGTGTGACCAGTGTGTATTCACTGAGTCCCTGCTCAGCGTGGACCTTCTTCCTTAACTCTGGTTTGTCTTTCTCAACTATGGCCACCACTGTGCTACCACACACTGCAGCAAGAAATCTCACATATCAGGAAATGCTTTCAAAAGTTTTGTCATGGTGTTTTGCCTTTATAATATTGTTATCATCGTTAATTTCATACCGTGCCTAAACGCATATATCTTAGCATATGTGTCTCTGTAAAATAAAAAAGTTTGTGGTGTCAGTACAAACCATGGTATCAGTTACCCACTGGGGATCTTGGACAGTACTCTAAGATAAGGGGGACGCCATCTAAACCAGGCCTGTGGAGTGAATGAAGGTGGTGGGGATGGTACCAGTCAGGGCAAGGCACGGGCTCATTTCCCACTGAAAGAGCCTTAATACAATGACCTTGGCAGAAGAAAGGCTCCCTCAGCCCCTTGTTCTGCCCTCTCTGACTGCTCAGTCAGAAGGGAAAGAGACAAAACCCTTTCTGCTAAAGGTAAGACCTCCAGGCTGTTTAAGGTACCTCTCCAATCCTTAGTCATATGACCACATTAAGCTGCAAGGGAGTCTAGGAGATGTAGTTTTTGTTATTAGAGGTATGAGCCCACCTATAAAGGATGGAAAATGAGGTTGAAAGAGCCCACACTAGCCAGATGCCAGATGCTAGCTGCCCCTTTTCAAGTTGGGTTGGATTCAGCTCCTTCTGATTAATCATCAGCTCTCACAGGCACAGACCATTTCCTCTTTGCTTAGCTCTCAACCCTCTAACAGTAGTGATTCTTCTAGGTGGACAGGCAGTTGGATCTCTGTGAGTTCAAGACCAGCCTGGTCTACAACACAAATTTCAGGACAGTCAGGGCTACACAGAGAAACCCTGTCTCAAAACAAAACAAAACAAAACACCAAATCTCTGTCTCTCTGTCTCTCTGTCACACACACACACACACACACACACACACACAAAACACCTCTTCTAACTCTTCCAATCTTCTGAGTTGACAAGCTGACTCCTTGCTCTCAAGTTTCAGGCAGATCCTCTCTCCACCTCTCTCTAACTGCCCACTGCCCCAGGGCCCATGTAAATGAACTCTGCTGTGAACTCCATCAAGGGACTTCCCTTTGTGTCAGGTCAGTGGGAACCCTGGAGGAAGGAGAGAGGAAAGAAGCAAGAACTGCTTCTCTCTGGGTAGGAAAACTTGCCATGTCCTTTTTGCAAAAATTGTAACTTGGGATGGGAACCCTTCCTGGCTGTTATCCCAACATCCTCCAGGAACTTGCTGCCCACCCTCCTAACCCTAAGTCCAGCACTGGTTCTCTGGGGGTTCTGTACATCCTATATGTCTTTCTGTGGACTCTGGTGATCAGATTACTCAATTCACGTGTTTAGCTGTTTCCACTGTTCCCAGAAGAATGCCAACCCTTTCTAGCAAGTCCCTGAACTTGAGGCTTGGATAGAGTGTGTCTCCTTCATAGAGCCTCCAGGATTTTAAGGATATAATCCCTGATTGTCACTTTGAATGAACACATACACACACACATACACACACACACACACACACACACACACACACACACACAGAGAGAGAGAGAGAGAGATGAGAGAGAGAGAGAGAGAGAGAGAGAGAGCTACAGAATAAGCAAGACAAATCAAGTAACAAGATAACCTAAAACCATGGTAACGAGAAACTTTGAAAAGTAAAGCCTCCGGTTTATGTTCTGATTCTTTTTTGTTGATCCGCTGATGTGTTTTATTGTGGCTTTATCTCAGGTATAGCCCTGTGGTCTGGGGCTGGCTGGACAGTGAGCAGTCTGTAGAGCCACTCTGAGGAGGCAGCTCTGAGGCAGATGTCCTGAATGCCCACCCTGAAGTGAGTGGAGAGATACTTTTCCACAGACATGGGTGAGCTGGCCTGGGACAGAAGAACGCAGTGGCGATGTATGCCCACCGCTTCTATATTGCCTCCACGTTACTTTGGAGGCAAACAGCAGGGCAGAACGACGAGGTACATATGTTAAATTCACATCAGTAATAAAGATTAAGTAGAAGTTAATAGTGCCTCAGTCATGCTTGTGGGAGTAATCTCCTTTCTGAAAATTCAAAATTAGATTTGGAGGATCGAAGCAAACAGGGGGTGAGACTATGGTGTAATATTTTAATCAAATTGTCATGAATGAGTGGATACAATTAAGAATTCTGTCAGTCAAAGTGCTGAGGCCCTTTTGTTAGTCAGCGATGGGAGGGGCACACTGGGCCATGGTCTGGAGGGATTATACTTGACTTTTCCCAGGATCCTTGCGTTTGATCCTCTGGTTGGAATTTGCCTACCGGATAGGCATTTTTTATTTCTAAAGGTGTGTGTGTGTGTTTGAGATATGTGCCTCCATGTATAAACATGCAGACACATGCATTTCCATACTCGGCCTTCCTGTGCACAGCACGTGAGCCCCTCTCGCTCTTCTCTCCTTTGCTCTGTAGTGGTTGTGGACATCCACACGCATAGGATGAGTCCGTGTGAGCTCTTCTGCGCGGCTGATAATGTCCACGCCTATGGAAAAGCTGTCCAGTCTGAGGGGGGCTCTGGGAGTGACGCTGGAAAATAAATGAAGTATGTACTTGCCAACTTAGATGTTAGCAAGCGGAGAAAGTCGTGAGGCACGCTGCACACCTGACCCCCTGACCCTCTCTTCTCTTCTGCAGGGTTCATGATCTGTTTCTTATGCCCCCCCCATTCACCATGGGTGACACACCAGGCAAAGCGTTGTCCTTCTCCCTTCCTACCCCTTCCCATCACCCTCCTCTCCTGAACATATGAACGTAGTATTGATTTATTTTTAATTTCAATGCGCGGTGCTGGGGAGAGACACTGGCAAAAAAAAAAAAATCCTTTTCCCCCTTCCGCAGCCTTCATGTGCTGTGTAGGTGTATCTTACTTATCAGTGATTATAAATCAATGCGGAGAATGCAGTGCAGCAGGACGGGCCTCTCGAGCCTCAGACTTCAGCATCCATGAGTGCAATGTGTCGGAGGAGGAATTTATTAGTTTAAGCAGATTCGAGTTTCTTCTTTTAAAATTTATTTTCTCCCAGGCAGCTGCGGCTGTCGCTGCTCCGTCTCTGCTCTTCAAGCCCAGTGTTTGGGAAACAGACAAATGCTTTCCACACAGGATGACAATGTGTAATCAGAGTCCCTGCGGTGTATTTTACCTTTTGTTGTGGAGGAGAAGGGAGTCAGAGGAACTTGCTCAAGTCCCTTTCACTTGGGTGAGCATTTGGAGGCCGAAGGAACTAATTATTATTTTTTTTTAAACACTGCCTTTACTGCATTTGCCTGGGGAATTACTTCAAATCGACTGACAGACCTATTGTGCTAGCGACATCACAGCGACTGGCTTTTTACACGGAAAACAAGCCTTCTGTTAATTCAGCAATAACACACCCCGCGTGCAAAAATTGCATTAGCAGCGTCTAACCCAAGTGCTGAATGTATTCAAGAAGTAAAGCATCGCCGCACGACAGGGGTTGAAGGGAAATATGCATCAAAATGCCTGGCATTTAATTCCTCCCCCCTTCTTCAGGAATTTAGCCAGTGAAATATAGCTGCCAGTGTCCCAGGCCTTGTGCAAGCTCCTGCAATATGCTCTCGATCAATCAGATTTGCATAACTAAACTGTCTGCGAGCCTGCTCGGCTGCCCAGGTGCAAGGCCATTTGCATATAGAACAGTGAGGAGGTCCCAGGAGTCACTTCAGACCGGAGTGACTGCTGAGCCCGCAGTCCACACAGCCCCGGAAATGAAATTGGAATGACAAAAAAAAAATGGGAGCGCTCGCTTGGAAGGGTGAAATATGCAGGCGTCTCGCAAAGGTTACTTAGAGCTTACCAGACTGGGCCCCTAAACCTCCAAGACCCATCCTGGTCCTCTACAGTCACGCTCAGCCCATCACCACGGGCTGAACGGAGCCACAGGGAGGGTCAAAGGGCCGAGTTTCTGCTCGCCTGCCCCAGGAACTTTCCTTGGCTTTCCTTTATGGGTGTGAAGAACTGATTTCACCTCGAGACAGGATTTCCAGGCAGATCTGACACTGTGTCCTCCATGGTCCCTTATCTACCAGGGCTGGGGCAAGCTCCTGGACCTTCAAGTCTGAAGACTGAGTGCACTGAGTCAGGGTCTCATCTTGCCTCACACCAACCCTACAGAGTGGACCCATCAGGGATTTTGTAGTTGAGGACCCAAGGAGGTCAGCCTCACACCCGGAATATTCTTGGAGGAGAAATGGAGTCTTCAGTTATCGAAGGTCACTCAGCATGGATGGCATGAGGTATTCCTATCCAGCTGTGGGTGTCCCCTTATATATGCCCTCTCAGGGAGAGCCAGTCAGCAGCTACCAGGAGGCGCTGTGGTTTCTGTTCCCTCCGTCCCTTCTGCAGGCACGTGTACCATCTTGGGTTGTTCCTACTGCAGGAGAGATTGTAAATGACATTGTACAAAGATGAAGATAACCCAGGCTGGCTCAGTTATTAGCTCAGGTTATTAATCATCTTATTCTGGTTTAAAAGCAACTTAAAGCATTTTCATGAGACCCTAAAAGTAGCCCAAGCTGTTGGCCCTGGACCTGGGATGCCCAATGGGGACTTGGCCCTGCATTCCAGGCCTGCACTGTCCAGCTACCTCTGCAGCGGTGGGCGGTGTGGTAGTGTGCATTTCAACCTAACCTTCCTGGGGAACACAGAGTAGCATTGTCCTGTAATTTTCAGGTCTCCCAAATCTCTCTCTCTCTCTCTCTCTCTCTCTCTCTCTCTCTCTCTCTCTCTCTCTCGTGTGTGTGTATGTGTGTATGATGATGCATGTTTGCACGTGAGCTTCCACACGGAGCTCAGAGAACAACCTTGGATATTTTTCCTGAGCTACTATTTGCCATTTATTTATTAAACTTTTGTATATCTATTTATTACTTTTCTGTGCATGACAGTTTTTGTCTGCATGCAAGTATGTGTGTGCACTGCATGTACTTTTGGTATCCACAGAGGCCAGAGGAAGGTGTCAGATCCTCTGGAACCATAGTTACAGCCTGTTGTGAGCTGCCAGTGTGGGTTCTGGGAACCAAAACCAGGTCCTTGGCAAGGACATTCAGTGCTCGTAACTGTTGAGCCATCATTTCAGAGCCTAATAAAAAACAAAAAAATCCCATTTATTTATTTATCTATCTACCTATTAATCAATTATCTCTCTGTGTGAGTGTATGTGTGTGTATGTCTGTAGATCAGAGGACAACTCGTAGGACCCTGTATCTCTCACCATGTGGGTCCCAAAACTGTAGGTCCCGGGGAACTGAACTCAGTTTTAGGCTTGACAGCATGCACCCTTACCTGCTGTCCCCATTTTGTTGTCCCCATTTTATTTATTTATTTAGTTTCGAGATTGAGTTTCTCATTGGCCTGGAGAGCACCAGGTAGGCTATGCTTGCTGGCTAGGGAGCCCTAGCGTCTTTCTTCCTTTGTCTCCTCACCACGCTGGGATTAGGAGCATCTGCCACCATGCCCAGCTTGTGGGTCCTGGGGTTTAAGCTCGTGCGTTCTCAAGTTTGCAAAGCAATTGTTGCTGAGCAAATCCCCTCGAGTCAAACGGTCTTTGGATTTCTCTCTTAGCCGTGTAAAAAGCATTCTTTACTCCACTGACCTTAATCGCCTGGGTTTTTGGACAAGACACCCCTGACGTTGGACTATGAGGAAAATCTGAAGCCACATCTTACAAGCAACAGTGACTTTCCATTACCTTGGCTAATGGGGATTTTCTGGATTGAGGGCATTGCCCTGCACAGTGCTAATGACAGGGGTGACGTTTTCTCTCAGGCAGCTGGCGAGTAGAGGGGACCTCGAAGCACAGGCACTCTCTTTCCCAGGCCATTGTAATGGAAGTTATGTCTTTCTCAGTCATTTAATGACTACATATAAGCAGGGACTCTCTTTTGTGTCCTTTTCCCTGGCACAGGATGGAAGTACGTGGGGTTGGGATGAGGTCAGGCCAATGTCCCTTTTGGTTTGAATGTCACTTGTTGTCAAGTTGGCATCCTACCTCGTTCCCATGGCAACGGCTTTTGTGCCTGGGGAAGAGTCCTGCACTTATGATCTTGGAGGAAAGGGTGGTGAGAGCCCTCAGTGCACGGCTTTTGTCTCTCTCCAGATGGATATGCATGTAACCTTGAACGGGGTGGAGGTGGGGGAATGGGGATGTTAAGGATGTGTCGGGGTAAAGGGCATAGGACACGTGATACCAGTGTGGGGCCCTGAGATCACAGATCAGGAGGCTGTACTCAGAGGGTACTGAGGTGAGCAGCCGGGGGGCGTGTGTAGGGGCTGCCAAAGTCTCCAGCAGATGAACCTCATTCCCGGCTCCTATCAACCACTCTGGGATGGCACTGACTTTCCTGAGCAGAGGATCCAAGAAACCTGGACCTAATGGAGCTGGGGAAACCACTCCTGCTCTATTCACGCTGTTTCCCTGATGTCCTCTGGTATTGCTCATCCATGAGCCACGAGTCTCTGCTTAACTCCTGGTATATCTTGGGGGAAGCACTGGGTATTTTTTTTTTTTATCATGACTGAAGGTGCCTATAGATTTGCCAGATACTGACTGTAATGCTGTGAGCCCAAATTCCCCATACTGCTTATCCACCCTTCCCAACTGACCAACTGTCTGTTTAGGGCCTAGAGAAAGAAAGCCTGGAGACGCGAGGCACAGAAACCAGCCTCTGTCTGCCCAGGTGGGCTTTCCAGGCTGCTGGTAGAGATAGGCATTAGGCAAATACCCAGATGAATATGTCCTTGTCAACCCGAGGGCTCATTGCACTCAGCTAGTACTTAGTATGCACTGGTGTGTGACCAGTCAGAACCGAGAGCTGGGGACTCAAAGATCAGCATGCACAGACTGTCCTTGAGGCAGGAGGAAGACCCTACTGAGAAAGTTCTGCCCGTCATGGTGGGTGTCAGGTTATGTCCACCTGACTCCAGGCCAGGCCCTCTCAGCGGGGGGAAACTTTGTCTCAGCTCCGGAGGGGTTGTGAGCTCTGCCCCAGCTCCTGGGAGGATGAGCTACACTGTGCAGATTTCAGTGCCCTACTGTAGAAGAGGTGGTAAAGGGGTGGGGGAGGGGAGGGGCAGGAACCCATAAAAGTCATTGGTTTAACATTGGAACACTCACCAGTAAGGCAATTGGTTGCTGCAATGCATTTGGGTTTGGGGACAAGAGGAACCATGGTACCTGTGACCCAGTTTCATCATCAAGTCTCTTGTTTGGATCCAGAGAGCTTAAGCATTATGCTTGGGCCACCCACACACCCTTGGTGTGCTCTTGCCAAGTCAACCAAAAGTAGGAAAAGCTTCCAGGGCTGTGTCCTCAGGTGCTCGGCCTTGGTGCTTGCAGGTCTGTGGCGAGCGTGAGACATTACATCATTTTCTTATCTATACCCACCAATGACAAAACTTAATTTATGGGAGGCTGGAGAGATGACTTAGCAGGTAAGAGCAATGGCTGCTCTTGTAGAAGACCCAAGTTCAGATCTAAGAACATGCATGGTGGCTCCAGGGGATCCAATGTCCTCCTATGATCTCCAATGACATTGTACTCATGTGTGCGCAGACCCATAATCTCTCTCTCTCTCTCTCTCTCTCTCTCTCTCTCTCTCTCTCTCTCTCTCTCTCTCTCTCTCTCACACACACACACACACACACATACACACACACACACATTAAAATAAAAATAAAATCTCTGAGGCTTACCTTGTAAATTAGGTTGGACAAGTAATCAATAACAGTAACTAATAATGTAGAACATTCTCAACACGGCCAGGGATTGTCCACATGGTGGATTGCTGGCTCTGCATGCATGGGAAACCCTGGTGGACTCCCAGTGGCATTGGTTGGTCCCTTCTCTGCGGCTATGAGCCACTCCTTCACTTCTTTATTTTAATTTAAAATTTTTATTTATTTAATTTTTGTGCGTATGTCTGGAGGTCAGAAAATAACTTGAGGAAGTTTGTTCTCTCCTACTATGTGGGCCTAGGGGATTGGGCTCGGGGTAGCAAGTGTCTGGACCCACTAAGCCATCTTGCAGGTTCATTTTGTGTATGTGTGCATGTGTATGTATGTGGTTATATATGTATATTTGTGGGTGCATGTGTGTGTGTGTGTGTGTGTGTGTAGGTCAGAGGACAACAATAGCTGTCCTTCCTTGGGTGCTATCTACCTTGTGTTTTGAGACAGAGTCTCGCACTGTCCTGGAACTCACTAAGGCTAGGCTCTTCCTCCCCTGCATTGGGATGGGAATCGAACTCAGGTCCTCAATGTCACTCTTCCATTCTAAATTCAGCGATTCCTTGTATAAGTACAGAGGCGACCACCATTCAGACTATGCTGGAAAAGAGCCTGGCCTTTGCTATGGTGGCTGCTAGTCTTCTGAGCATCAGCTCGCCTTCCCCAGTAACCCTTCAGGACTCATACTTCCCGGAGCAGCTTCCTTGGCAGGGGCAGCAGGGGCGGGCTCCAGCCCTGGAGCACAGTAATGGGGGAACGTCATTGTCCCATCTTGATGGCGAGGTTGAGATTATGGCTTGGGGGATAAGAGTCCATTTATCTGGTTCGTTCCCACAATCTAATTGGAAAAGTGGAATTACCACTTAAGACTGATGGTACCAGCGCAACTTTAAGCAATGAAGCTAAAACGAACTGTGGAGTTCCATCCAGGAGCCGACCACTCTGACTGCAGCGAGAGGTTTTATTTGAAATTGGGAAATGAAAATTACCGATCAATGCAGTGAGAACAGAATGAACTGCTTTTCAATAGTGCTAACGGGAGAGGGTGATTCAGATTCAGGCTGTCCATTCTTTCTGTCCCCTGCCCCATGCACATAAGGGTGATATCGATAAGTACATAATGCATTGGCGAGTGGCCAAGATGCAGCTCAGAGCCACTACCCCTCAAACTGGCCCGGCGGTGTGGGAGTGGGCTATAGGGGAGTTGGACAGAACCCAGGGATCTCTTCAGGCCTCACCTACACAAAAGAAGCTGATTTTGGCCTTGGTCCTTCTGCCTGCCTGGGATGCTGGGCCCGGAGTCTGAGTTCATGTGTATCATTTATAGAACAATTAACAGTTTGCACAGTCTGGCTTACATTTCTTCAGCCCTTACACTGTTAAGTTTGACTCTTAGTAAGTCTGAGACAGAGAGAGCAGACTTCATCATAATCATTTCTGTTTGAAGATATGTAAAGTCATAGCTACTAAACACAGTAGGTGCTGGGCTGGGTGCTCAGTATGGGCCTCCCTGGTCCTCTTAGAGGCTCAAGACAGAAGTAGACAAGAACCGTTAAGAGAAAATGCATATATTAGGCAAGGCCATTTTTAGAGGGGTTGATCTTATTTTGAAGAAGTCTTGGGGGAAAAAATTCAAAATCCCATTTATAAAAAGCATGTTATTGAAATGTAACCCACAACATTCAGTCAGGTAGGTGGTTTGGATGGGAGAGAAAATGTGAGTATTGGGTATTAATTGATATGTCTTCTTCCTGTGTGTGTTGTGTGTGCGCGTGTGTGTGTGGTGTGTATTGTAGGGACATAGCCCCACCCATTGGGGGCGTGTTCGCCTCGGGCTAATGTTTACGGATAAATCTGCCGGGCGTGAGCCCGGCAGCCCTTTTTTGTCTTTTGCTCCGCCGCGGGAACCTGTGGTCCTGTAAGTCTATTTCCTTATTAAAGCTGTATATATCTATATAATCTGTCTACATTCATTTGCTCCGCCACATTTGGCGCCCAACGTGGGGCTATTTTGCCCCCGACCCGGCACAGGGGGGGCGCAAGCTCCACCTTTCCCGGCTAGTTGCCTGAGCTCAGGAAGGTGATTTACAGCGTGCTCCCTGCTCGCTTTCCCTTCCCCCACTCCAGGCCACTACGGTCGCAGAGCAGCAACCCCCACAGAGCAGTTAATAGCTCCCTGTTTCTTCCAAACCTTCACTGCCTGATTTAAGTGAAGCACCCGCGGTTTTGAAGTAAAAGCCACCAACCCCTTTCCTTAACAGGCAGTACAATAATTTTTGTTTTGAGTTAATTGTTTCAGACCGGCTCTGGCTTAGACCACGTGGACTCAGGTACATTTCTTTAGCCACCACTGACAAAAAAACTTCATTACAGGTACATAATTTTCTTTTATAAATAAAAAAAATGTCTAAAAACATTACCATTCAAGACTTTAACAGCCTTTTCAGTTGTACCATGTGAGAGATTTTACAAAAAGTGTCTGTCAGCCCACAGATATGGATCTTTCTGGGATTCGTAGTTTTCCTTGGTACTATATGGTTTGATAATAAAAATATGATAAAGTCTTTACGAGACAAGGTTAAACGCTTAAAAATAATTAAAAATGACAACAATCTTCTCAAAAATCGGTTTAAAGTTCTCCAGACAGAGAACAAATCTTTGTTTAACACAACTCGACAAACTAAAAAACGCTTAAAAACAATTAAAAATAACAACAATCTTCTCAAAAATCAATTTAAAGTTCTCCAGGCAAAAAACAGATCTTTGTTTAACACAACTCGACAAACTAAAAAAAATTTAAAAGAGATACAGGCTGATGTTAAGAAAAAATTCATTACTATAAAAGAAAAAACAGCTGATTTGAGTTATAAGCTTCAGTCCCTTTCAGTAGGAACTGAAATATTAACGGCTAATATTAAAAAAAAATTCATTACTATGAAAAAAAAAACAGCTGATTTAAATCGTAAGCTACAATCCCTTTCAATAAAAACAAAAACATTAACTAAAAAAATCAAAACTACTAAATGTGACAATCGGATTTTGTCTAAAGCTTATAAGGGGGATTAACTGGTTTTTTGGGATGATTGGTATTTGTGAATTACTGTTTATAGAAAATTGTACTGGTACTGTTTCTTGTATACTGATATGTTAAATATTAAATGTAAGTGTTCCTACCTCTATTTTGGTATGAGTATGCTTATAACTTTGTCTATATTGTATTGATACTTCTACCATATTACATTGTACATTTCTACCTCTGATACTATGACATTGTTTACAGTTGAAGATCATTGTCTTCATATATTGCACAGTTGTTTATTCTTTTAGTCTTCAAAGTTAGATAGGTATTGAAAATTATATGTTTGTCATATTTATTTTTAAGTTTATCAGGTCTTTTAGTTACATAGAGATTATATTTAGTATAGATAGTATGATCTTCAGCCTCTTCGAAGAGCTGTAGAAAATGGCCTTTAATCTAACCTAAAATTTCTATGCCAAAGAGGCACAATTACTCCTGACAACACCACTCTACTCCCGAGAGAACGTTGAGCACCAAAGACACTCCACTGGGAGTTTGTCTTCTTGGCAGAACTGGCCTTTGGGTTAAAAAAAACCCATACCTCAACTTCTGACAAAGATACAAAATATCCCTAAGTGGATAAAACAGGATTGTCTTATCTTGCCAAGACAGGGTAGGATAGTCCTAAAAAAGTTCCTTGCCTTTAATAATGGTATGCCAGTTATGTTAGGCCTTAGCCAAAGTTGGTTGACTCAACATTGCAAACGAGACTTTGGGTGATTGCCCAGGTAGTCAGTTGTCTCTGTCAATTGTTACACATTTTGGATATCTCTCGATTGTTAAGTAATCTTTATTCCCTTCTCAGATCTTTGACAAAGTTAAAGATTATATAATTGTAGTTACTCTCTATGTTATTTAGACTCCTTGAGATAAAATGTTTAACAAAAGTTTTATTCTCAATATTGTTTGTTATATTTATTATTTGTTATTATTGTATATAGTTGTATTTGGTTTGGTTCTATCTTATTTAGACAAAAGGGGGAGATGTAGGGACATAGCCCCACCCATTGGGGGCGTGTTCGCCTCGGGCTAATGTTTACGGATAAATCTGCCGGGCGTGAGCCCGGCAGCCCTTTTTTGTCTTTTGCTCCGCCGCGGGAACCTGTGGTCCTGTAAGTCTATTTCCTTATTAAAGCTGTATATATCTATATAATCTGTCTACATTCATTTGCTCCGCCACAGTGTATGTGTGTGGTGTGTGTGGTGTATGTGTGTGTATGTGTGTGTGGTATGTGTGATGTGGCATGTGTTATGTGTGTGGTGTATGTGTGTTGTGCTGTGTATGCGTGTGTGAGGTGTGGTGTGTATGGTGTATGGGTGTGTGTGTGGTATGGCATATGTTATGTGTGTGGTGTGTGTATGTGTGTGTGTGTGTGTGTGTAGTCCAGAGGTCAACCTTCACTGTTGTTGCTCAGTTGCCCACTATCTTGCGTCCCTCAGCAGAGTCCCTCACTGGTCTGGAATTCAGCATACATGTGAGACTGGGTGGCAAGAGCCCCACAGATCCTCCCGTCTCTGCCTCCCCAGGACTTGAAATTCAAGAGCTCTACTGAATGAGCCTCCAGCCTTCTTTTCCACACCAAGGCCAAAAGAAGCTTATTTTCTCCTGTCTGTCTCCCCATTTGCGTAAGATGCTCCAGGCCTTGTTTTGCAGTTCTCATGCCCATCCACCACACAGCGTGTTTTGCTTCATGCAGATATTTAAAGGGTGCTCTTGACGGATGCACTTGTGTCTCTGGAGAGATTTTGGAGCTGAGAGCTTTTCTCAGTCCCACAAGTGATCATGGCTGCTTTGCCCTCCACTGTGAGCTTCCCCTTCCCACTCCTTACTCAGATCTGAGGAATGTCTCCCTCCCCTCAGCTCACACATACTCAAATCCAGAGCAAGCCTCTCAGGACAGGATGACATCTTTTCTCCTCCAGAATGACCCAGATTGACCTCTCTGTGTTTACTTCAGGCTAGAACCTCTGTACATGGCAAGCACGACCCTTGGCCATGGTTGGAGCTCAGCTTGCATCTGTGGAAGGATCCCCAGAATAGACATCATCCCTAGATGCACAGTCATGACTCCCTGCTTCCTTCCTGAGGAGCAAGATCCCCCACCCTACTCCTGCAGGTCCGATCCCCCATCTACGCCTGGTTCAGCTTCTCTCTGTGGCGTTCTGAGCATCAACTTGGCTTGGGGCATCTTCTTAGTTGTAAGTTCAGAGGGCAATGGAAGGAGGGCTTTCACACAGACAGAAAGAGGACTGCTCAGGATGGGTTTTCACAGATGGGTCAGAAGGCCCCAGGAAGCACAACTGAGGATCCCAGGAGCAAGGTGGACACCCTGCCTGAAGACAGTCATATCACCTCTGCCTGGGTTCCCAGGTTGAGGGTTGCTGGGCCGTGTTTGAGCTTAAACAGTAGTATTAACTTTGAGGGGCATACAGGTTGCTGGCATGCCCTTGAACTTTCCAGCCCAGACAATGTCATAACCCAACTCCCTAACTCCAGTCTCTTACTGCAAGGATCTCACTGCTTCTGTTTCCCTGGGGACTTCCAGAGTAATTCACAACTTTGCAGAGGCTATCATGCCATCCTTCAAGGCCCCCCTGTTCCCCCATCCAGCCGATTTCCCCTTTAGATACTGATGCACAGTCCTCTTTCCCACCGTGCAAAAACAAGAGCTTTTCCACATCTGTAGAAGTCAGTACTTGGGCATCGTTTTAGGGGCTAGAGGTGGGGAGCTTTTGCATGGAGACCCAAGGAAACTCACTAGAGAAGCCTGCTGAGGGGGCACACTTGGGGACCTGGGGCTGCCTTAGAGACAATGATAGGCTAAACACTGTTTCGGACACTACAGAAGAGGTATTTTTGATGTTTTTTTTTTTTTTTTTTTTTTTTGTTAATACACACATATTCATGGTCTGTAGCTGGTGTTGCCTGGTGAGGAGTACCAGGAGTCTGGGCCTTGGGCTTGTTTGTTTTCTGTCTCCTGGGAACTGAGAAGAAGGAAGAGTGTTATACACATGAGTAGGTACTTCACCTCCAAAGGAGCCCAGGCATGGGTTTAAAGTCACATCTCATTCAGCACTGTCTCCCTAAGTTCAGCGATCAGACAAATAGCCATCTGGAAGCCGCTAAAGTTAGGTACCACAGCTAGGAGAAAGATGTTCGACATGGCACCCGCGCTCTCCAGCCCTCTCAGCGCAGAATACCAGCCTGTTAAAAGTGGTCTATTTTTATGGAACTCTTTTGCTTATATTGAGATATAAAATTATTAGTCTGAGGTTGGCTCACATCACCAGAGCCTCAGATTCTTGGCAGAGTGGCACACAGTCTGTTCCAGTCACTCAGTGCCAGGGACAGAGCCCGCACAGGAGCAAAAATAGGTCTTCCTGCCGAAACCTGCTGAGCTCCCGGGAAAGTGACGTGCTAGGAGAATTTAATACCCTGGCCTTAAGAAAGTCTCTGTGTTCTCCTCGCACAGACTTTACCCTCGGTAGGTGACTGACAAGATGCAATTGCAGAATTTCCGCGGTATCGAGGAGCCTTGGCAGCCAGTGGCCCTACGATAGGAATGCTTTGCATATAAATTACATATGCATATGACATTTTAGCTCCAACTTTACATGTGGTTTGGGGGCTGGATGCAGTCTTGTCCCGGCCTGTCTGTTTGCTTCCCCGTCGTCGCTACATCAATATTAACCTGGCTGTTTCAGTTTCCTCCGAAGGGAGCCTGCTTTGCTTTATTGGAAGCAGTGAGGAGGACATTGGGGCTGTTGATCTCAGTAGCTTTTAATGTTTTTTTAGTGAACCTTGGTTCCGCTATGCAGTAAAGCCTCCTGTTCCCATGGCTTTGGAGTATAAAAATTGAGGAAAAGCGGAGTTTCTAGGTCAATGTCTTTTCATGGTAAAGCTCTATTGTCAATTCTTCTACCCCCTTAAAAGGGTGGAAGTCAGGCTGGAGAGACGGCTCAGTGGTGAGGAGCCCGCACTGCTCTAGTAGAGGACCCAGGTTCAGTTCCCAGCACCCATGCCTGGCAGCTCGCCACTGCCTGTAACTCCAAGTTCAAAGACTGCCCTCAGATCCTCTGTAGTTCTGGGAACACCTGCCCCTGTCTCGGGGCCTTGTTGAAGCAGGAGAAAGAGCTCTTGGCTGGAGGCTTCCTGTGAGTTAGTGGCTGATGTGGGACTAAATGTCACATTGTCTAAACCCTTGTCCAGTAGGAACCTTGCTGGACTGCTGCCTCTTCTGTCACAAGCTATAAATCATGTAAGTATCTTAAAAAAAAAAACCTTTATTTGTTTATTCATCCATCAATCATTATTCCTACCCTCCATTATTTGTTTATTCATTCATTAATTTAGCTATCATCCCTCCCCTGTCCCCTCCTCTTTCTCCATCTCTGGAGCAGTGGAGATTGAACCAGGGGTTTCCACATCTTAGGCAAGCGATTGGTCACTGAGCCCCAGCTTTACAGTTTTAAATGGCAGGAACAACACCAATAAGAAAATCAAAATACACAGACATCACATGGGATTCAAATTTCAGTGTCTATAGATAGGCCTGGGCATACAGTCGAGGCCAGTGTCCACTGTGGTCAGCCGTGGTTGCGCTTGTCCTGTGGCCGACAGAGCTGAGATCCCATGACTCTGCACAGCCTATGACACCGTCTCTACAGAGACATTGTTGGAGGGGACCTCTGCTTCGTCGCTCCACGAGCTTCTCTCCTTGGCATCATTCTCAACCTCATTCATTCACTGCGACGTTTGGTTCTCTCTGATTCTTTTTAGGACAGCTTTCCCTACAGCAGAGCAGAAGTCAATATCTTACTGTGAGTAGTTCAGGCACAAATCTGCGAACAGGAAGGAGGTCTGGGGTTTGACCTCCGTGGTTTCGGCTTCTAGAGCTAATTCTATTAATGGTGTCTACTGTGGCACTAATAGATAAGTGTCAGTTCTAACAGAGGTTGAGGGCATCTCATTCTCCACTCTGGCCCACGCTGGGATGCACGATGCTTCCTGCATTCATCAAACATTTGATATTTGCAAAAAATATTTATCAATGTTTTGAGGACTGTGGTTGTAGCTCAGTGGTACAATTAAGAAGAAGGAAAGAGGGCGTGGTGTTGGCATACTGACAAGGCGGATCCTGGCTGGTGTGAACAGACAATAAAGAAGAGTTAACCTGTATCCCTGGGCAGTACAATGGATGTAGGGTATTCCAGAAGATTTACACACTTAGCTTGTAAGGGGAAGACTACTGTTGAATCTCAACCAAAGTTTATTTGCTTTTTGAGCCTTTCCCTGCATCAGCAACTCAGTGACATTAAGGGAGGTCACCAACATTACCAGCTGGGTTGTGTAATCAGAATTTCCATTTGAAGAAAGAGACATATTAATCTCTCTCTGTCTCTCTCTCTTTGTCTTTCTCTGTGTGTCTCTCTTCTTTCTTCCTTCCTTTCTTCCTTCCTTCCTTCTTTTCTTTCTCTTTCTTTTCTTCTTTCCTATTTTTCTTATGTGTGTGCTCACATATGTGTCATAGCATGTAAAGGTCAGAGGACATCAAGCGTGGCTCCTTTCCTGCTCCTTTGTATGAGCCAGGGTCTCTTGTTTGCCTCTTCATGTGTATGGCTACCTGGTCTAGAAGCTTCTGAGGGTTGCCCTGTCTCTACTCTCATCTCACTGAAAGTGCATTGGGCTTGCATCAGGAACCAGGACTCATTTTCCCACACCTGGCAAGCTCTATACCCAGTGATCTATCTCCCCCAGCCTCTCTTCCTTCTTTTTTCTATCTATCTTTCTTTAAATTTTTTTTTTTGAAGTGCAGTTAAATTAACGTATTATCTAGCAGGGAGATACTCAGGAAGATTCAGCCAGACACACAGAAAACATACATTAAAATGCAGAATCAAGGGATGTCCAAGAACTACTTTCCAAAACACAAGCCAGGCCTTCAGCTCTCCCAAGTAGAAGGCTGTTTCTTTCCCTGCCTCCTAAGCATTCTGTGATGTGTCATGGCGTATGGGCTAATGGAAGGAAAGAAGGGAAGCCTCACTGGCCTAGAGGAATCCGAAAGAGCCAGCAGCTGGTCAGGCAGACTTGGATTTGCACGTTCAGGGGATGCCCCAGGCTTGCTGAAATTCTTTGCAAAACTCCGGCTCCAACGCCGATGCCGATAGATTGTCACAGTTGTCGCTAATAGAAACTTGAGGAAGTGTTCTTCTCCAGGCAGATCACCCAGTCGCACAACAAATATTTACCAGAGCCTGCTATGAGCGAGGCTGGCAGGAGTCATAGTACTTCCCCTCTTTTTTAGGACTTAGGTTGATGGTTCTTTCTTCTGCCGATGCTTAGCGGCAGCCTGTTCTGTGTCCAGCGAGATGCGGGCAGAACACAGGGAGAGTGGCGTGGGGTACCGGTTCAGAGTGTGGACTCTGGAGCCACACTTCCTCGGGTTTGGACTCTCCCAATTCTTTGAGAAGGTTCCAGAGTGAGCTGATTAGGGTTTTTGTTGGTTTGACCCAAACTAGAGTCACCTGGGTACCTTAATTGAGATGCAGCCTCTATTAGATTGTCCTGTAGGCAAGTCTGAGAGGTATTTTTCTGGTAAATGATTGGCGGGAGGACCAGTCCACTATGGTGGTGCCATCCTTTGGCAAGTGGCCCTGAGTGATATAAAAAGAAAACCAAGCGGGCCACGATAAGCAAGCCTGTAAGCAGCATTCCTCCATGGTCTCTGCTTCAGTTCTTGCCTTGAGTTCCTGCCCTGACTCCCCTTCATGAAGGACTGTGATCAGGTCATGTGAGCCAAACAAACCCTTTCCTCCCCAGGTTGCTTTTGGTCATGGTGTTTATCACAGCCACAGAAAGCAAACTAAGACCCAGTATGTCTTAGAGGCTCAGCTTACTGGACCACAGCCCGGTAGGGATCATAGCCCCATGGGTGAGTGCTCTGAGCATGGAGCAAGCTGGCCTGTGAAGTTTAGGGAGCTTCTGACAGCTACTGTTCCTTGGCTGGAAAGGTCGAAGGCACTGCATCTGACCCTCATAGGGATAGCATCATTTTCAGCGATCGTGAACCATGGCAAGTGTTAGGGCCCTTGTATAGTGACATATTTTTTTTTTTAATAAATAAAGCTTGTCTGAATATCAGAAGGGCAAAGCTAAGCCACTAGAGGTCAGGCAGTGGTGGCACACACCTTTAATTCCAGGATTTGGGAGACAAAGACAAATGGATCCCTGTGAGTTCAAGGCCACCCTGAGCTATGCAAAATCAGTCCAGAAACAAATCCAGGTGGTGGTGCCTCTCCTTTAACCCCAGTCATAGGGAGTCACGCCTTTAATCCCAGTACTAGAGAGAACATAAAATGGGAGGATAGAGAGGCTGCTTAGTTGGCTTGGTCTGTGGTCTCCCAGCCTTGATAAGATTTCTCTAATGGCTTGGCTGCTTTGTTTTTCTGGTTTTCGGGCTGAATCCCAATATCTGATTCTGGGTTTTTATTATTTATGATCTATTTTATTCATGCTACACCCTTGTTTTATGGTGATGAGATGCAGGTTGGGTAAATGACCTGCCCTACTTCTCCCCCTCTTACCATCTATACCTCTTTTAAAAAGTTATTGAACACATTGGGTTGGTCTGGATGCTGTGGCTAAGTTTGACACTGGATCGTGTGTGTCTCACCACGCAGGGGACCTGGGAGCAGCCCCACCCCCCTGCTCTGTGGCATCCTTTCTGGGTGAGAAGGGCACGGTGTTTCTCTTTGTTGGTCAAGAGATGAGGAGCAGTCTGCCTGGCAGACTTACTTCTCCAGTTAAACTGGAGACCTTGATCAGCGTGCTAGGAGCCAACATATGTAGATCAGAACCCCCGAATAGATGACCCCTGCTCACCACTTTGGCGGGCAAAGCATCCGGCAGTGTTATTCTGTTTAGATGCATCAAACTACAGAGGGATGCACATCAGAAGACCCCAGGGAGCCAGGTCAGCCAGGACAATGGTCCAATGAGGAGGAGCAGCACAGAGAAGGGGTGGGGAGACACAGTACTAAAAAAAATGAGAAGATCGAATAACATCAAATCATACACACACACACACACACACACACACTCACACATCCCGAAGGGAGAGGATAGCCACCACCCAGCAGGAGCCCGTGACACTATCCTGGAGCAGTCTCCGAGTGTTGGTAGGGTAACAGGAACGGCTTGTCAGGAAAGATGACAAGGGTCACTGAGTCCATGTACTTGTGTTCCCTCATCTTTGAAGTGCCAGCCGCTATCAGACGGAACAACAGATTTTTCTAGAACAGAGAAACTTTTCTGTGTTAAATATTCACATCGATTCTAAGAAGCATCTGAATTTCAAAAATCTTAGAACGTGGGGCTGTGTTATTTCTGAACTGGAGAAATACAGTAGTCAGCAGTGGTTAACTTGTAAATCTCGTTTTGCTGAGCGTCTCCACAGGGAGTGAAGCTAAGGACAGCTCTGAGGCTCCGTCCCCTCACCTGCTGACCCTGGTGTGTGGGAGTGGTGTGGGGCTGTCATCTTCTGGATGATTCTCAACGTGGGTTGCCCCTCAGCCAGGAAGATAGCCATGCACCCCAGAGGCAGAGCTTGGAGCCCACGAGGCAGGAGGAGGATGCCAGAAAATCCTATTAATTCTAAGTAGTGAAAAAAGGAGAGGACCCAGAAGACAGAGGTGATGCTTACCCCAAGGTCCAGTGAGCACAGGCGCTAGCTGGGGAGGAAGAGGAAGGACTCGGAGGGCAGTTCCTTTCTGGCACAAGCAGAAGTGGCCTGGCGGAAGTGAGAGGACCCAGTGATGAGGATGGGCAGCAAGGTGGGGGCCCAGGAAATATGGCTGCCGGGGTTGACTGTGAGCCAGGCTGTGAGATCACACAGATCTCAGCCTTGGAGCCTGGCTCTAGACAAGAGTCCTCCGATGTCTTAGCCTCATCAAGGCCTTTCAGGAAAAGGAAGAGAACTCTAGCAGGGAGCATGGCCACCCTCCTCATGCAGGCTCCACATCTGGGACACATCTCTGGGAGCAAATAGGAATGTGTGTGAGAGTTAGTTGTCGACATGTCATGGTCTGGGATCATTTGGGAAGACAGTCTCAGCGGGAGATTGTCTGGAGGAGGTTAGGCATGTCTGTGGGGATTGTCTGAGAGGACCGGGTCTACTGTGGGTGCTGTTGTTCCCTGGGTTTGGACCCTGAACTATAGAAAGGAGGCTGAGTGTAAGTGAGCATTTATTTATTTATTTATTTATTTATTCATTCATTCATTCATTCATTTGGCTCTTGATTGTTGATGTGAATAGCTGCTTCAAGTTTCTGCCTCGACTTCCCCCCTAGTGATGTACTATAGCCTGAAAGTGTGAGCCAACCTGTTCTTCCTTTTTGTTCAGGTGCTTTTCCTTGTTCCACAGCGGCAGGAATGGAAGTAGAGTTAAGTATGGAGGAAGGTAGTCTGTGTGGATTGTCGGGGTGGGGTGGCTGGGGGTACTGCACCAGCTTCTCTTTTTTATTTGATCTCAGCACAAAGGAACGAATAGGGAACAAGATAGACAAAGGCCTTGATCTGGTTGGACTGAGTTTTCAGGGGAGAAGGCAGACAGTAACATCAAAGAAAAACCCCATAGCACAGATGGAATAATCAGAACAACTTTAAGTGGGGTGGGTTAGCTGAAACTTGACCTGAGCACGGATGGGGAAGCAGCCAGCCCCTGAAGACCTATGGAGAGAGTGTTCCCAGAGAGAAGAACACAGAGCTGGAAGGAACATGGAGGTCAGCAGAAGGAAGAGATGGGAGAGAATGGTTTGCAGTGAGCTCTCAGGGGTGTGCCATCATCCGAGACCTTCCATAAGGTGGGAAGACGGATGGCGGTCATGGATGGCTACCCTCCAGCCGGGCAGGACCCCAATGATGCCATATGTATCCACCTCGCAATGTAGATGCAGTCCTTTGCTTCTTACCTGGAAGGGTTCTGAGGCGAAGGGCGAGTTTCTTCCGGGTTGATATGTTCCTTAGTGGAGGGACACGAGGCCTGGGAGACTTCTAAGAAACTCGTGATGCCCTTCCAGGTGGTTGACGGACAGGCTGTGCAGGGCTTCCAGGATGCAACTGTTGGGAGCCATCACCCATGCTGGGGTGGGCTTTTTGCATCTATCTGAACCCCTCACACTCTTGTAAATAACTCCAAGGAGCTCACAGCTTTACCAAGCTGGACTTGGACAGAATAATTTTTTAATAATAAAACAATCATGCTCCCATGGTTCTCTCCATCACTTAGGAAAGAACCCATGATGGGAAGGAACTGCTGTATCGGTTGGGGGGGGGGCTGAGAATCATCAGTAGAGGGTCCAAGATGGAAGCACAGCTCCATGCCACGTGGCTGAGCCTCGTGGCAGCCCTGTCAGTAACCACAAGGTGGAACTGTGCTAGCAACGCTATCTTGGTGATTACTTGGGGGGGGGGGGGTCAGATCTCATGCCAAGTACAGTGGAGGCTAAGGGTACTGAAGGGAGAGACCATCTCATCATCCTTCTGGGGTGCAGTGAGGTTCAAATGGACTTTCCTCCCTTTCCCAGGGTTGAGTTTGAACTTGACTGAGGAAGGGGCTAGGGTCAGAAGGAGGCTGTGGGGAGGGGGCAGCTGTAAGGTGAGCAGGGAGGAGAGTCGTAGCGAAGAAAAGGCAAAGGCACTAAGCCGGGTCGGGGCTGCGGCCGGCCTTGGGAGCCCTTCGCTTCTCTGATTGATACTTTTCAATTATTCCTTCCCATTTCACTGACATTTGAAATGCTATTTTTTTTTCCATAGCGATAACTTCAAATGCTTAAGTTCCCACAGCCCTGGTAGCGCTGTTTAGCTGTAGTGGTAAATTGCTTCTGTGTCCAACATAATGGCGTTGACAGCCTTTTGCTAGGGAAATGAGTTCTCCAGTGGGACACGCCGATGATAAGGCGTCCGGTTTTGAAATTGTATTTCTCTGTATCAGAATTAAATCTGGACTTTATATTTCTGGACTGCCATGCTCGTGAGCTGGCCCCTATACAGTACACCCCAAGACTGACAAGCAGTACGAACACAGGGATTCTCTGGCTCAAATTGGATCCATGCTTTTCTGTGCCTTCCTAGTATTAACTATTAAAATCTCTCAAACGGCAGCACCCCTTCAGTGCCCCCTCTTTCTTTTTTTCCATAATCGTCACCCCCTTTTAAAAACAGTGATAGGGTTTTCCCAACCGTATGGCCAGGCAGCTACATATGGTGGTGGGGTGGGGGGGTTTGCAGAATCTCTCTCTCTCTCTCTCTCTCTCTCTCTCTCTCTCTTCAACAATAATTCCCACCCGGAGGCTGAAAGGTGTAAAATTAACACTAACTTAGTAAGATACACTATTGATTTTCTGCGATGTGCAGGGGAACCTGCTTTTCATTACAATAGGGGGTCGGGCTGCACATGTAATACTGAGAGGCTTTTGTGGGGGTGACGTTGCGAGGATGGAATAGGGGGTCCAGTTTGGAGACTCTAAACCAAACCTTCCCCCCCTTTTGGGGGGCTGTCACCTACATGTCAAATCCTCACAGCCCTGGAGCAGAAGTCATTTCAACCAAAGTCAAGTGTCCCTTCTCGCCCACCCCCTCCCCAGCGTATCCACTTGTGCTGGGTTTTGCCCATTTTGCCTGCTCACTGGTTACCGCTCTTATTAACATTCCAGAGCCTGGGTGAATAAAGCCAGCCTGGAGGGCACCCACATATGTAATTTCATTTTAACCTAGGCATTAATTTGTTTCTTAAAACAATAATAATAAATAAATAAATAAAAGCACAAAATGATCAGCCGTGCCCAGGTACGGATTTCTCTCTCCGATTGTATCCTATTAAGATCCGAGCGCTGGCTCTTGATCCCTTGATCCCTGTTTCAAAGTCATCCACGTTCCCGCCGCCTCTTCTTCCTGGAAGATTTTATTATTGGCATTTGAATGCGAGGGATACTGAGAAATCTAAATACCCTTCGTGAATTTGGTTTAATATTGCCAAGATCCTATCAACCCCTAGCGGGGAGCAGTTCTCAAGGAAATGGCAGTCAAGGTTACAAGTAGGAGAAAGCTGAAGGAGGCTGAACACAGAGAGGGTGGGGAGGGCTTGGGGCAGCACAGCCTCAGGGTTGCGGCTCATTGTTTTTCTCTTGCTCCTGATTGACAGTGCCGGGGTTCTTCGGAAGAGGGCTTTCCCCAGCTTCAGGCACATGATCCTTTCCGTGGGATGCTGAGGACAGGCTGCAATCCCACCACAATGTAACTTTATAGCCGTGTTCCCTAAATGTCATTAATAATCAGGGACGTTGACTACAGAAGGGCAAGTTAAATCCTGTCATTGGAACAGCAAACAGCTTTAGTCAAATGTATTGGCAAAGGATTAAAAATGCATCAAGCATGTATTTGTCTTCTCTATGGGAAGCCCTTATTAATAGTCTGAAGAGTGGAAAGCTTCGTCCTTACACAATCAACACCATAGTCGTTTCTTTAAAAATATGTTTTAATGTGTGAAATTGCAGGATGCGGACGCTGCCATTAAAACCCCGCTCCAGTTCCAATAATTCCCCCACTTACGTTTCGTTCCTTTCCTTCCCCTCCTCCACCCGCATTAATTTTTTTTTTTCTTCTAAAGCGTATTTCAAAGCTGTTCGAAGGGGAATGTGGAGCCCTGGTGAAGGCGAGGGTGAGTCTCAGTCTATACTCCCCTGCGCTGCCGCTGGAGAGTGGAGCTGGGTGCCATGGGATTGGCCGAAGACACCTTCCCCTAGAATAATCAAGACCCCAGTGAGATGTTCCTGGCCAGAAGAGAGACATGTAGCCCCAAATCTGTCTTGTCATTACTGGGGCACCAACTGTAATCCGGAAGCGAATCTGATCATTTCATACTTCTTAGAGCTCTGGTATCACTGAGCTGGGATGTCGAAGGAGTGGGCCGAAGTCATCAGCCTCCAGGGGCAGAGCCCAGCTTGGGGCAATTTCGTATTTGTCTTCCCTACCTCGCTCCCCGCCAGACTTCTCTCCCCTCTCTTTCTTTTGCCTCCTCTTGTCAATTCATTTCTTTCTCCCTCCTCCCATTTGGCCTCAGTCCAGTTATTCCTGATATTTATCGGCTCCCACTGTGTGCCAGGATCCAATATGAGCGAGCAAGGGTGCCCGCTTTTCAGACCTAACACATGGCTCTTTATACGGGAGCCCAGGAGCCTCACAGCCATGGCTCCCTCTGTCTGTCCACCTGCCTTCACCGGAGAGGTTGTTCCATGCCTTCCTGCTCCAGGGCTGTGACCTGGGCAGACCCCACGTGGGAACAGCTCCCTAGCGTTTTCCACTCCCTGCTCATATACGGCGCTGCCAAGGCACTTGCTCATGGACTGTTATTGCCGCGCACACATCGGGGGGGGGGAAAAATCGATGCGATTTGAATTTCTCTTCCCCAGCCGGGTCTTTGGTAAATTGTTGTAGCGAGCTATTGATCTCTTATTGTAGTATGATTCTTAAGCAGCGTCAAGGTAAACTTAAGCCACACCGTGTCCGTTTTACTGGATAACGCTTATCTAGACAAAGGGATCCTTGGGGCTGCTGGCTCACCTCGAGGAGGAGGAAGCCGAGAAAAACACCTTTGCTAAAACAAAGCTGAACAAAAAACTGTCGGTGCCGAACGGACGGGAAAATTGCTTTCTTGTCGCTAATTTTGATTGAATTGAGTCTGCCGTCTCTGAACAGATTCACCAAAACAACAATAGGAAGCATTTAATGGTCCCTTGCACTTGCAGGTTTTAAATAGTCGGGAGGCGATGACACACACAGACAGCTGATTCCCAGTGAGGATCCTGGGTGGGCTGAAGCGACATGCAGTCCATGACAGCACTCTGTGACAGCAGAGCCACAAAACCTCAGCTTTCGCTGCCAGAGACCTCTGGTGGACCCTGAGCTGCTGCCGTGAGGGACCAGGCAGAACAATGTCCACTGGGCCATGCTGGAAGTGCTAAGCCCACACGGGCTTATTCAGTCCTTGAACATCAGCACAAGGTCACTGCTTTTAAGACTCAGGCTTTGCAAGTGGCAGAAGTCATCACTGGTCCGTGAATGGAATGTGCTGGACATGGGTTCTGGCGTGGATCTGCCTTTATTTCCTTACTGTCTCTTCCCCGAATCTGTATCAGGTGATGGTCCCTGGGAAACAGAATGCATGGGGCACATTCCTACCTGTCTCTGTTACCTTCCTCATCTTCATCCCTAACAAGTTAGGTCCAAGAGGTTGAAGTTTAAGGACCCAGCCCATGCGATGGCTGAGACAGGCACAGCTGAACTCTGCAGGCAGGCCAAGGGTGTCACAATTTCAGCTTCAGAGAGAAGATTGCTGAGTGCGGTTGCTTTGGGCTGGAGTTAAGAGACCTCAAACCGGCTGCAGCCCATGCTCACTTCAGTCTGGAGCCATCACTCAGCCTTGGGCTTCAGTCTCTGTAGTTAAAAAACAAAGAGAAGTCTAGAATCTTCCTTCAGAGACCTGGATGACTGCGGCCATCACGGATGCCACAAGTGAACCATGAATGTAAATTAGGCCATACATCTCGGCCGGTGGCAGAGGCACTGGCTAGCTTGGCTTCGTCACTGTGGTATCTGATGGCATCACCACTTACTCCCTGCAGTGACTGCTTCCTGAGAGGACAGTGCAGTGTAGGTTACTGAGCCGACACAGGGGAACTGAGTCTAAAGGATTCTAGGCTGACTGGGATTCACTCTAGCTTCCCCATGCCCGGCTGGCCCACGTCTCACTCTCTCTCCTCTGTGCAGCCTCCACCCACGTCAGCTATGACTGCAGGTGGGAACTGAGGCTGTATAAAGAGTGAATTAGGCAGCTAGAGACTGGCTCAGTGGCTGAAGGACCTACTTGCTGTGCAGGATCCGAGTTTGACTCCCAGAACCCATGTGAAAAATCAGGCATGCGGTGGACCCCTGTAATCACAATGCTGAGGAGGTAAAGACAGCTTCTCTGGGGTCAGAGCCTTGACTGCTCGGTGAGCTCCCAGCCAGCGAGAGACCCTGCCTCGAAAAATAAGGTGGCCTGCAGGTGACTAACAACACCCAAGGTTGTCCTCTGGCTTTCATATGGATGCATGTATATGTGCACCTGCATACACACACACACACACACACACACACACACACACACACACACACACACACACACAAGGTAAATGGGATCATCACTAGGATGACCCTAATCCAATGGGACTGGTGTCTAGTAAGAAAAGGAGACAGACTCATGCTGAGGGGACCATGTGAAGCTGGACGCAGGGAGGGATGTCACCGACAAACCAAAGGAGACTGGGCCTTGCTGACTTCCTGGCCTTGAACTGTTCAAGTTCCCGCTTCCAGAACCGTGAGAGAAAACACGCAAGTCTCCCTGTCTGCGGCACGTAGTATGGCAGCCATGGAGAGCGCCGAGTGCAGCTCTAAGTCTGAGTCTTGCGCACGGGGAGAAA